>NW_004955406.1:1141758-1198000 GCF_000276665.1 Chinchilla lanigera
AAGAGAAAATTATATATATATATATATATATATACACACACACACACAAACACACACACACACAAAAGGTAGCTAAGATAATTATACTACTAATTCCTATTAGTTCATTGAAAGGAATGGTTTGTGCTTATATGGTTTGAGCAGTCTTGCATGCCTATATCTTGTAATCTGAGCAACTGAATATGTAATAATACAGTAACAATATGCAATATAACAACCGTTGTTAATTTTCTACCATTTTGTTTGAAATCTTGTACCATTATTTTTACTTTAAATTGCCAGACACAACCAGAAGTCTGGAAGGAATAACACTGGATACCATTATTTTTACTTTACTTTAAAGCCATTTTGTACTTTATATTCTGGCCTGGCTTTCCCTCCTGTAGTATAGACATTGTGTTGACATCCATTGTAGCTTCACAGTATAGCAGAGAATCTGAAACAGAGTAGACACCTTGTAAATTGTGGAGGAATTAATTGAAAACATTGCAGAACAAGTAGTGATATCACAACTGTAAACATTTACTATGATCCTATTACATGCTCACAGTGTGCAGGCATCTGTGCTAGCTTCCAGGGGTTGCCGTAACAAAATATCATAAGCTGTTGGCTCAAACAACACAAACTAAGATCTCTCACGCTTCTGGAAGCTGAAAATCCAATCCCAAGCTTCCAGCAGAGTTGGGCTCCTCTCTCCTTGGCCAAGTCTCCTTACATGGTCTTTAGGGTGTGCACATATGTGTCCAAGTCTCCTCTCCTGGCAAGGACACCAGTTGTGTTGGATTAGTGCCTACCCTGAAGACACCTTCTCAAAATACATTCTGAAGGCCTAGGGTTAGGACTTTGTTTTAGTGGTTTGCAAGAGAGCAGATTTAATGCAGGACACATGAATGGACAAGATTGTCCCACAGTGTTTGTCCACAAAGTCAAATGTAGAAGACTGCAAAGATCTGTGTGTGCCCTGGAGACCTAAAGAATCCAGTCAGGGGCTTGGAGCCCACAGCAATGTCCCTGCAAGTGCGTGTCTGAGCCCAAAGGCTGAAGTATCTGTGTCAGAAGACTGAGGGATCTGCACTGGAGCCAAGAAACCGCGCTCAAGCTGGAAACGAAGACCAGAGCTCGCTGGAAGCGAACAGCAGCCACTCCTGGTGACAACAGTGACCTGAGCCCCTCCAACTGGGACAGTCCAGGTCGTACCAGGAAAACCAGCTACAACAGAGCTTCTCCAGGAAAATCAGCAATAAAATCCTCCCCTCCTGTTCTCCTTCTATACCCATTCTGAGAACAACCCTCAGGCAGGTCTTCCTCCTTCACAATTGCTATTCCCACTCATGCTGACCATTAACCCACCTAGCACAGATTTCCACATATGAATTTGAAGGAGGAGGGACAGAGTTCAGCAGAGAACAGAGTCTTACTTTGTAGTCTACAATCCCATTGTTGTGGAATTCCAAGTAAGAGACAATTCTGAACCAGTTTGTTTACTGCAGGAGTAGGTTCTGCTTCCTTCAAAATAAGCTCCATTCACAAACAGTATAAATGTAGTTCTTAGCTGGGCTCATGGTACAAATGTCCTGAAACATCAGGTAGTGCCTGCTGCCTAGTTCTCACTCCTAGTCTCTAAACTTCTCCAGACAGTCTTGCTAAAATGCAGCAAGGCTGTGTCAGTGAGTGCAAATGGCTTTTCTAACATCTGGGTGCTAGGATATCATTACTCCGGGATCTCACAAAACAGCGGTCCCCAGATGTTCCGAAGGCATTGATTCCCCTTGCACGTTCCCAGGAGGACCAAGTTTCACTGAGAACGACTGTGTCAAGTACCTCAATAATTATAGCTTACATGGTTCTCTGTTCGCTTATCTATTTCAGGAGAATACTTGGGGTGGGAGCTTCACATAAGATGGCTGGAAAACTCTTCTGTCCTCCAGTTTGCTTGAGGTATTACATGCTCTATCAGTGAGCAATTTTGTCCCCCCACCCCCCACCACAGGATACTTGACAGTGTCTGGAGGTATTTTTGCTTGTCACAGCTTGAAGATGTCCGGGCATCTAACACGTAGAAGCTAGGGATGCTGCTACCCATCCCACAATACACTGAATGGGCTCAACTACAACAAAAATATTTCCAACCTAAAGTATCACTATCATCAAAGTTAAGAAAGCAGATCATGGGCAATCCATATCTGCGCCAATGACAGTTACACTCTATGATTTGCGTGAGAGAACCAGGGCTGATTAATAGGCCTAGTTCTCCTCTTTGATCATGTTTATTGAAATTACAAAGCAAAATTACTGATGCTAAATGAAAAAGAAAAGCACTCTTAGAATGCTTTCAAGAAACCTATGAAAAAATTGTAATTACAGCTTTGGTATAAACAGTTAGACCACACATTTGACATCCTCCTACCAGTAGCACAGCACTGCAGATACCAGCCACTTCTTTGGTCAGACTTTGTTAGATTTAAGTATTTCTGCTCCACCACTTGCATCATGATATGTTTCTGACTTTTATGTCTCCAAAAGTTTAATTGTAACCCAGGTATGGTGGGAGGCAAGAACAGAAGTATTATTAATTTGGTGTGCAGCCTGGGCAAGTTAGTGACTTAACAAGGGGTCATCTCAAAATAAAAAACAAAACCAAACAAGAGTCAGAGATGTAGCTCAGTGCAAAGGCCCTGAGTTCACTACTGACCATATGGAAAAAAAAAATCTTAATCTTGCAAAGAATCTATCTTCTTAAGAAAATTACACATTGTGCAGAAGGGCAACTAAGGTGATAGACTCCTTTAAGTTGGTGGAGCCAGGTGGAAAATCCACAAGTTTTTCTTGTGACATTTGTTTTCCCTCAACACAATGGGGATGTGATTGCTTAGCTCATGGCCCATCTTCGCTGCCACATGAAATGTAGCTGCATATTCTGAGGAGCCTAATAGTCTTTAGCTGAGGCTTGTGAACTTGCAACCTCACAGCAATCCTCATTGCCAAAAAATGTGATTCTTGACTCCTAATCCTGAGGAAGCAAAACAGCAAGTTAGATTCTCTTCCCCAGTTTTCCAAATTTCTCAGCATAAAAGGTTTGTCAGATGTATTTTTTTTCGGACATGATTGTGGGGTAGGTGTCTTTAGTTTAAATCAAGCTCTCTACCTTCTTTTCTTGATGTGAGAATGCTGGAAAATGTCACCCTAGATCATCAATCCACAGAACAGCCCAGGAGCAAAAATGGGATTGGTATTTGTTTTAGTAAACAAAATGTTACTGGAATAGTCATTTCTATTCTTCAACTTATTTATCACCACTATTGCTCTGTAACAGCAAAGTTGAATAGCTGCATATGGTCAACAAAGCCAAAATCTCTGTCTGCCTCTCCCTCTCTGTTAAGCTTTACTGTATCAACTTGATTGAGTTGGGAGTCACCTAGGGAAATGGAGGGTGGCAATAGTTCTGGATGTGTGGGTCACTGAGGTGTGGCATTAGGTACTAGATCTGGTCCCTGGCCCCTTTCTCTCTGACACTGTTCCTGTGCTCTGCTTCTCCATGAGCTAAACATCCTTGCTACTCCAGGCCTTTCCACCATGATGTGTCTGCCTTGGAACCATGGACTGAATCTCCAAACCATGAGCCAAGTTAAACTTCTCTTAAATTATAGATGTCGTGTTATGTCTTAGCAACAGAAAAGTTGACTAATGCACTGTTCTTCTACAGAAAAAAGTTGGTTGAGTTCTGTTTTAGGCAAGGGTAAAATTGGATGGTAGATATGAGCAAAATAGATTGCTGTCTGCCTAAAACTGTAGCATAGCACTGGTCCAAAACAAAGAACCACTCATTTAATTTCCCTAGGTGTCAAGCAACTTCAAGGAATGGATTTGCTCCTTAAATTAATTAAGACTTATTAAATTTGAAAATGCATTTAGAAATATCTTAATATGAAGCCCCATGTTCTTTGGGAAGATTGCCAAATATAACATATATGAACCAACTGAAGCAAAATGATGTGCTAAATTGTATGTTACTGAGTAGAAAATCAGAAATTTGAAGGAGAGATGAGTTTGGATAGGATTAGTCTGGGCAACAGAAAATAAGAAACGTGCTCCAGTTACGTGTGAGATTATACTGGGCACGGGAGGAGTCCGTAGTAAGTGCATACTCAGTTGAATGAACAATTGATTGAACAATTTATTGGGCTATACAGGTGAAGAGTTCATATATACTGAATTTATTATCTATTGCTGAATAACAAATCATCCCCAAACTTAGTAGTTTCAAACAACAATTATTTCCTATCTCACATGTTCTGAGGGTCCTAAATACGGGAACAGCTTAGCTGGGTGGTTCTCACAGTACCTCAGAAGGATAAGGTTAAGATTAAGATATAGACTGAGGTCAGAGTCAAATGAAATACTGATGGGGCTGAAGGATTTCTTTCAAAATGGAACAGCCCCATGGTAAGAGGCTGGACACCTCGGTCTTTTGCTGCTTATAGGCAAGAGGACTTTTTTCCTTAGCACAAAGACCTCCTCCTCCTAGGGCTGCTCTAGCATCCTCAGGACACCCAGGTTCCTGCAGGGCGAGAGCAAGGGGAAGTGAGGAGGGTGTTGTCATGCTTTCTGTGCCTTAAAGCAGATCTCCCAGTATTTCTCTCCTATTCCATTTGCTAAAAATGAGTCAGAGATCTGGCCAGCCCATTGTCCCAGGAATGAAATCAGGCTCTAATATTTAAACAGAGGGATTTGTGGAATTAAAGCACCACTGATACCAACAGTAGATGTGAGTGAAAGGAAGAATCCTGGACTCTGATAAGGACCTGATGTTTTCTTCAGGCTCAAGCAGATATTCGGTGGGCTCAACTTCCAAACCCTGACGACTCCACCCATCATTGTTTGCCTAAATTATCTCAGGTGTGGACGCTTTCAACTGGCCTTGACATAAACCAGGCAGAACAATGTTTTCTTTTGATTCACACAAGGTAAAGATAAGAAAGTCTTACAGCCTCCCATGCCTCTAGTTTATCAAAGAAAAATTGGGCTGGGGCTGAAAGGGAGAGAAATATATAACACATTTTCCTTTTCATTAGTCCATTGTGTACATTTCTGAACCATTCGGAAAACTGAGACATTTGATGACAAAATACTATGAAAGAAAAATCTAGGGCTCTGGAGTCCGTCACAGCAAGAAGTGTCAATTCTTATTTTTTTACAGGTACTTAGTAATAAATCTTGTTTGTTGGTAGTCGCTTTAGTTTCATTTGTGATATTTGCTTAGTGTGGAGACAGTTGTGTCTTTATTCTTCTATATAGTATTTTAAGATTTCATCATTCATTAATGTGTGCCTAATGTTGTAGTCTTCTGGTGATAAATTATGGTTATGGGCCAGTTTATTACCACACTTAAGATATGATTCTAATATCAGCATTAACTAATTTATTCAATCATTCCTCCATCCACTTACACCTGCCTGCAACTGTGATTTCATCATATAGCACACTCTCACCACTCTTCTATAAAACAGCGCCTCAAATTTGCTTTGAGAAATCAGCGCTGACAGATCCTTCAAGCCTGCCTGGGGTTGACACCCTTCTCCCGAGTCAGAGCAAGATCTCTGCGGCCACAAGTCAATCAGCACTTCCTGTTCCCCTGGCCACAGACAGGAAATGACAGATGATCGTAGTCAGGCCCCTATTCAGGAACAAGGACCTGGGTTTTTTACAACTATTGTGGGAGAAAAATGCTTCACTTCTTTCCTTGGCATCTGTGTAGCTGCACAGTTGAACACCTTGCTTCTACACAGAGAATAGGGACAAAGTTGTTGTCAAAGGGAGAAGAGGAAACAGACTTAGTAAAATCATACAAGCCTCTGCTTCCAGAACTACCTAAAGCCAAGGTTGTGTTTTCCATCACTTGAAATGCACATATCCTAATTGATAAACTATTTAGTGTTTGGTTTAATTGAGCTTTATCTTGTTGTTATTTTCTGTCTGTATATTTTCTTGCTCTCAAAACTGTTTTGTATAGAGAGGACAAATGATATCACTGGGCCATCACTGGAACATTTCTCAAGATTCCAGTTCAACCAACTATTACCATAGTTGAGTTGTCTCATTTTTACGTGGGCTTGGGCTGTGAGAGGATGATTTTTTTTTAAACATAAAGTCTCCCTGTGGGGCATGTCATTTGAAGCTTCTGTTTGTCATGCTTGTGGCAAAGGCAAAAACACTCACTAAACTCAATCTCTGAATTAAGCTGTAACCAAGCTTGTATATTCATTAGAGGAGAAAAATTCCCCTCGAAGAAGTTCAAATTGTTTATTGATTTTCATTTCTGTGTTCAAAGGAAGCCTGAGTAAGTCTGTCTCAGCTCCATCCCCATGGGGCTAAATAGCCGACAAGTATATCACATTTAAACCCAACTGAGCAGCTACCCAACAAAATGGGAGGATTTTCTTAAAACTATATTAATAAATAGTAAGAGGGTGAGATTTCCAGTTCAATAAAGTTGGTTCTTAATAAGGAATAACACTGGCGGCAATAACTGGCACGATAGGGGAACATATGAGAAAAAAATTTAGAAATTATAAAGAAGAGAAAGGGACACAAAAAGTGTGTTGGAGCGATCACCTTCTGCCCATGCCTTCGGACAGAGAAGGAGCTTGTAAAAAAGTACTCCTTCCTTAATGCTGGCAGTTCAGTTACAGATTTGGCCACTCACGGAGAATCACTGGTTATGCCCACCCAGTGGTTCATGAAGAGGGAAACTGGGGCTTCCACTGGTGACGACCACAGATGTCTCCATAAATCCCCTCTGAGAGACTGCGGTAAAAGGAAGGTCCCAGTAACAAAAAAATGAGTATAGGTATGAATATTGTATGTGTCTTGGGGCAAGATCTGAAAATTAGCTTTTAAAAATGGATGTAAAAATTGCTGACCTTTTAGAGCCTGTTTTGATATATGTTCATTATCTAAAAACTCACCACTGTGGTACATGGGAACTGTCTCGGCCTGTTTAGTCTGTCAAATATTCCTTTGTTGTCTTCCTTTTTATTTTTTAATAATTTTAATTATAGAAATAAATGTAGTCATGCTTTCTTCTTTTAAGAACAAAGATAAACTTATATTCGATCTTGGTATTAATCCCCTTCGCATTACTCCCCTTTGCTTTGAATATACTTATCCCATCATTTTTGCCACTTTCTAAAGCAGTTCTAGAAGTTCTTTTTCATAAGTATTTTCATAAGATGTGGTGAAAACAATAGTGGATGTCACTGCCAGGTGCCGTCCAATAGACAGGCAGGGTGGTAAAAATGTTACAGTGCATCCTTATCCACATTATTCACCAGATACCCGACGTGGCACTGTGTGGCTTCCGGCTCTTGTACAAAGTCGAAATGACCAAGAAAGGTAAATGTTTTGAATTTAATCAGAATATCAAGGCAGCCACAAGGGCATAGCTGAAAACACTCATGAAAGAGGACTTGCAGAGATGCTCCAGAAAGTGGCAAGAACTATAGCACAAGTGTAACAGTATTTTGAGGAGCCTTAATGGTAATATGCCTGTTACTGTAATAAATATTTTTAAAAATTCAAACATTCATTAATGTTTCAATGATTCCTCATATTTTACCTTTGTGCATGTTTTCTCATCAATCAGCTGGGGATAAAAGCATTTATTCTGCCTCAGAGGGATGTTTGAGGATAAAACAAGATAATATGGGCAATAATATTTGGGAAAAATATAAGCACATAAAACTAAGTATAAAGCTGAATAGCCAGATGGCTATGACAGGGAGGTCACATTACTAGAACAGCGACTGCTCAGAAGCAATAGGAACATCATCTGACTCAGACAGTGTCACTGCGACAGCCAGTCAGTGCCTTCTGTGAAAACATTATTGTAGGGAAAAGTTCAGTTAAGCAACTGTGTCCCCCTTTTAACTACTCCAGCAAGCAAAAGGAGTTCTGGAAAAGCTACAGAGAGGTCTTAGCCAATGGAGCTCTCAGAAACTTTCCACTCTGTAGGACTGGATTCAATTTGAGAAGGTTGGGTAAAGAGAATATGCAACTATAGAACATAAAATATTTCAATTAAAGTGAATAATCAATCATCCAGACGCTTCATCTATACAAATACGTCTCATCTACACAAAGATTTTATCTATACAAAGACACTCAATGTCTAGACACTTGTAGTACACTGAGGGTTTAGATTGTTTTTAATCCAAATGTTTACTACAGAAGAGATTCTCCTGGACCAGAGCTCAACTCTGCACTTAGCAAAATTTCTATCTCTTGGTGTAACAAACTTTTAGTACATTTAAGGTGAAAATCTTCAAACGTCATCCAAAATAAAATTTAGAGTAAACTGGTTCCCAGGACTGGTAACATCATTCAGGGTTATGAAATATCTCAGCATTATGATGCTGGTGTGAGAAGCCTAGGAAGATACCTGGGCCAAGAGAGCTCTTTTTGTTTACCAGCAAGGCTTTGATAAGCTGCATAATTGTAATTCTAAGGAGATCATTTTCACCAGTAGTTTTATATTAAAAGGAATAATTTATTACTGAAAACCTCATCTGAAAAAGAAAGCCAACTTTGTTTTTCAAAAACACAGTTTTCAGTGAAATCTAGCATAACAAACTTCAGGCAAAAATATTTTTTTTTTCATTTTGGTCTTAAACCAAGCTCTGGTTTACTAGTTATAATAGTCACCTTTTCTTTGCTACAGTAAAGTGTCTAATGCACATGAGGTGAAAAAGAAAATGTTTATTTGGGTTTCTAAGGGTTCAGTCCATGGTCAGCTGGCTCCAAGGCAGAAATGTCATGGCAGAGAGTGTGGTAGGGGAAAGATGCTCAACTCATGGAAGCTGGGAAACAGAGAGAGAAAGAGCCAGAGAAAAGACATCCTTTGAGAACACTCTCCTGCCTAGTTACTTTCTTCCTCTAACCAGGTCCCATTATGAGCTCATCAGTGGACTGATTCACTGATAAAGTTTGTTCCTTCATGGTCCTCCTGGAAACCCCACCTCTGGTCACATGAGACTTTGTAGGGACATGTTACTTCTATTTCATTTCTCTTAGTAACTGGGAAGACTCACCACACATCCAGATAAAACTAAAGAGTGTAAAGACCTTCCCCTGTACCCTACACTTGCATATTTGGGGATGTACATTTCTCTAGAGCATAGAGGCCCCCAAGAGAATCCTAAGGACCTTGAAATGCTCTGGAGTCCTGTGCTATGCCCAGAAATGCACACAGAGACCTTTGCTTTCACAGCTAAGTTTTTTGTGTGGTTATGATCGAGGGCATTCCAGGTTATCACCTCATATTCATTGGCCAGTTGAGTAGTCAGCTTCCAACTTCCCTGCGTGTTCCACGTCTTGATGTCATCCTGAGAAAGCACAGTGTATTTGTGGATGAGTCAGAGGATACACGGGCTTGTGGCTTCCTTGGCTTCAGTGATTTCACCTCCAGTTCCTTTGTATTCCTTGGACACACAGATACTCAGGACCTTCTCCTCCTCTAGAGCAGAGTCACCCCAAATGTCCCATGGCCAGGTCATCTTACACTCTCTTGGGGCTCCCTCACTGCTCCTTCTGGAGCACCCCATAGAGTGACCACTCCTTTAACATTTAATGTTAATGGTTCCATTAACATTTCCACTATGTCAGAGCTATTCTGGCTTCAAGTCCTTTACTACTCAACACAGATCCTATTTTTTATCTTTCCTGTGCCCAGTCACCCAGGTGGCCTACGGTCTCTTCATCGTCCCTCCAGCCTCACACCCAGGTCCTGCTCTCCTCACCTCCTTTGCAGGAAGAGCGTCAGCTCAGGCTTTGCAAACATCACACAGGCCATTCTCTGAAGTCTAACATCTCCTTCCTGACACTTTCCCCAGGCCTCTCCCACATTGAGTGAAGGGTCTCTGTCCCCACACACTCCTCTCTCTGGGCTGTCATGATACTGACCCCAGGCTAGTGACAAAGATTCTCTGACGTTCCTCTCCTTCTTGGTAATTACACACTTCCCTGGATGAAGGACTTTCTCTCTTCAGTGCTTGACTACTGTCGAAGTAGGTGGAATACTAAGGTGCTCAATACATAGTCCTTGAAACAAAATAAACTAAACACCTGCCTTTCTTCCATACTTCCTTAGTCTTTCCAGAATGAGGCAATTAAACAACCAGGGTTTTTTATTCTAATAGCACAGAAAAATCTCGTAGCCATTATACTTCTAGACAGCAATTACACAAGACCTGGCCATGGCCCCAGATTCCCATTGTCTACAACAGTGGAGCACAGAGAAGTGTTTAAGTATTTATAGACTTGCCATACTCCATCCCTGATCTTGGGAGAATACTGAGAATAGAACGCAGAACCTTCATACTGAGCTGCGTCTCCAGCTCCTCTTATTTTTTATTTTGAGAGAGGATCTCACTAAGTTTCCCAGGTGGAACTCAGAACTTGTGATCCTCCCGCTTCACCCTCCCTCGGTGCTGGGATTGCAGGTATGTACCAACTTGCCCAGATTCCATATTCTGCCTCAGTGTGTACTCCTCTGATATTAAGTTGGCTCAAAACACATTTTTTGTCATAAGCGAGTATAAATTTCATTGGAAATTACTTCCAATTTCATTGGAAATTACTCCAAAACTCTCTCAATTCAAGTGTTTGATCCAGATTCACACTTCCTT
Source organism: Chinchilla lanigera (assembly GCF_000276665.1). NCBI lineage: Eukaryota > Metazoa > Chordata > Mammalia > Rodentia > Chinchillidae > Chinchilla > Chinchilla lanigera. The sequence continues at coordinate 1,152,441 of NW_004955406.1, forward strand.
GCATGAACCGACCTCACTCACTAGAATACATTAGTGGCTGTGTATCTGTATTAGAAATGGTGGATTTTCTCATAAGTATGAAAAATACTAGCATTTCCATTAACTTAGGTATTGACTAATGCCAGGACTATAACTTTCAAATAAATACAGATAACATAACTAGGTCTCTAAAAACTATTTTGTATCATGTTTTATTAAATCATCTTGTAATAATCAACATGGTATATATTACCATGGTTAACAATAAGTAGTTCATATAGCTTGCATATTGGGGATATTGGATCATGTGCCCCACTATAGAGAAACCTATAGGAGATGAAGCACAAAAATTTTTAATCATTCAGCACTATACTACTCTTCTCACTAAAGATACACAGCAGCTTCCATTGGAACTTGGGCACTGGCAATGCTGGGTAATTGTTCAATACCACTGCAGATCTCATAGACAGTAACCTAGCTAAATATTTTGAGCCTGCCTCCCTTCTAGGGAAACATTCTGATAAAAACAGAAAGATTAAATATGCTTTTGATCTTTTATCTGTAGGTAATCTATGTAAATCACAAGCCCAAGTGTTTTGTAGTTCTCAGACACTTAGCTTTAGTTTATCCCACCCGTCACCCCATAAGCGTCGTGCTTTCAGCTCAACAACCATTGATACCATAGCAAAAGTAGAAATAAATTCAGGCAAACCACTTTGACAAAACCCTCAAGTGATCAGTGAGTTTCTTTTGTGCTTGGATTTCACTGCACCAAATATTACTAGAATGGGGGCAATAAGAGTTTAAAAACACAAAGTCTGGCTCTGAAGAGAGATTTCATTGCAACATGGGTTTTCCCCATGTAACTTAACCTGGATATAAACTATAGTCAAAAGGCAGAAAACGACTCATTTGCAAATTAAGAGACAGGACCTGACAAAGGGCAGAAGCTTTATTTATTGCTTAAATACAGAAAAGATTTATTTATGACTTTAAAATTTTGCAGCTAATTTTTAAAAATATTGAGTTCAGAAATAATGGGTTTAGAACAGATTAAATTAATATCATTGATTTGAAACTAAATAAAAGCTTTATTTATTGTCATTCTTTTTGAACCACTATATCAACTCAGTATGTGTTTGTTAATTAAGTTAATTACTTTTACTGAAGAGAAATAGACTTTTACATTAATGTCATCATTTATTGCAACCCTGGAATCAGATTTCTTGCCATGCTTGGAAGGTATTTTATTGGTCTGCAAACTATTTATCCAATTTTCAAACAAACTGATCTTGTCACAAGGATCACTATAATATACTCAAGGTCTAGAATACTCTCAGAATAAATAGAAAGATTGGAAAGATCAAATGTAATCTTGGAAGACAAATATGCTTTCCCTAGACTACCGTACTCTTGCACTGGAGATGAATATTGAGTCGAATATGGAAGACAGAGAAAATGAACTGGCAATGTTTTTCTGGAAGGACAAACAATGTGCACACAAGCATAGAAAGAGGAAATGGAAGAAAGCTAGAGAACATGTTTGGCTAGAAGGGATAAACCTTGCATAATCCTTCAGCAAAAGATGCAAACTTTTATTGATAAAATTGTATGGTTAAAAATCCATGTATTTTATATTATCATCCTTGCAAAACTATCATTTCCTATCAGAAAAATCAACTCAGAAAGCCTGGTGACTGAAACATTTGAATGTCAACATCCTTTATGGATGCTGCTAAAGAAAATATCTCTGGATACATCCTACAGTATTTGTGGCTGGCCTGGATATATAGTGAGCTTTTACTGATCCAAGCCAGTGAGAATTCGCCAGATTTGCGGTGTCATTTATTTGTAACTCGGTGGATGAGATTTGGTTTCCTGGCCGGTTTAGTCCAAAGCACTAAATTAAGCCCAACTCACACATGGTTGAGAGTACAGCAGAGTTCCAGGTAACAGATCTAGCCAGGTGGCCTAAGAAAGGAAAAACAGGTTTTGGAGGAGAGCTATTGGTCTATATCGTGGTGAATAAGTGCATGACCTCCAAGTACAAAGCTAGTTTCTCAAGGAATTCATAGTCTAGCTGGGAGATAAACACAGAGACAGACCATTACAAAACAATGTAAAGACGCAGTCAGTGAGAGAGATGTGTTTTGATAACCCATGTAACCCTGGGTCTCCTACCGCAGTCATCCGTGTACAAAGCATTTATATTTTGGCAAGTGTGATATTTAAAAAGTAGTCTGTAAACCAAACAGCTTCAACAGTTTTTGTGAATTTGACCTAGTCGTCCTGGCCAAGATTGTTACGGCAACGCTAGGGTGCCATTTTCTATCTATTGAACATGCTGGATCTCAGGCAACCCAAAAGTTGAAGGTTTAAAAGTGACTTGATTTTTGGATGGCTAAGAAAATGAGTTCATTCCAATTCAATATGCTGTGCTGTTCAGAGACTGTCCCAACCTTCCTTGGTATGCACGCTGGTAACAGATCACTTGCTGCAAAGTAATTTGAACGTAAATTCCATTTGGGTGCAATCTTAGAGCTTATGAGAAAAGGGTTCTGGCCAGAGGCCCTATTATAATAGTTCTTACAAAATAAACTCCTGTTGATCCTTCTTTGGGAGACTTGAATTGGACTCTGGCCTTTCAAATAGTGTCTGGTGGGCTTGGTGTGAGCCCCAGGGTGTCCGCAAGACAACAAAACTGCAGCTTCTATCTGCGGCCCTCACCATGTGGATCTAGGGCATTTCATGGACATTCTCTATCGGTTAGTTTTGGAGGGGGGATTGTGCTCCAATTTCTTAGGGTTCCTGCCCTGAATTTCCCCACATTTTTCTGGAGACCTCCTTCCTGGTTCAGCTCCTGCTGTATTCATCTATTGTAGAAAGTAAATCTTCTTCTTCATAGGGGATCCATTCCAATCTAATGAAATGCCCTAAAATAATGATCATGGAGCCACATTCTTTAGAGGGTCCCAATGCCAAACTGTCCACCAGACTGAACCCTAGGAGGGAGCTGTGTTTGCTGACCTTCACTGGAGGTGACAATTGTAGCACCAACCTCCTCAACCTGAGCTCCCAGCCTGAGTCCACTATCCCCATAATAATGTAACCTTTCTGGTGACTTGCGTTAGTTTTTTAGATACCCTTGGGAAAAACCTCACAATAGCCTTCACACTAAAACTAGAGTAAAATATTCTAAATATTACTCTTTCACTTCTAAGATTGGCAAAGAAAACAAGGGTAGGAAAGAAATTTAGTGTAGATGTCTACCATGGCAAAAGTTCTTCAAATATTTTTGATGCCCTCTTATATTGCAAGAATGGTGCTAGATAAAAGTAAATGAATAGTAAACCAGATGTAAAAATGACCACAAAAAAGGTTTATGTTCTTACTTGAGGTTTGGGCAAGTGAAAAGCTAGCAAACTTACAATATGCAGGTGTTCGCTTAGGCGTGAGGTTGGAATGTCATGTAGACCTATGTATACCTTACTGTAGATGGATACCAGGCTACTTATAGCCTTTTCCTCAAGCATAAATTATTTGACTCCTTCACCTGTCAGCTTAGTCTTGTCTCCAGCTCTCAGGTCAATCTTAATATGTCAATGATCCTTCCCTAAAAGTAGAAATGCATTCCAGAACTTGGGGGTTGGCTTGCTATGGGCTGTTCATGGCAGAAATACCCACTGTGATCAACAATTAAGTGATATGGTGGAAAAATGTAACTCCCAACCCGCTAGATGTCAGATACGGAAAGTTTGTGGTCCCCAGAATCAAAGAATGAATTCTAAGGAACAATGGATGTTAACAGTAGAAAAAAATTATTGAGAGATAGCTCCTGAGAGACAGCAGGGGGCTAGAAAATGTGTTGCTCAGCACCCACGTCTCTGAGAATGTTTCATTGAGCAAAATCGTGAAATGGGTACAAAGTAGGTCAAAACTATGGTCAACCAATAAGATTATAAGTATAGCTTCTTAGGCAATATTGATCCAATAGGAAGCAGGTCATATAACAGGGTACATGGAAAAAACAAAGACATTTTTAAAGAAAGAATGGGTCCAGATGTTTTGGTAGCTCACTTAGGTGACTGATGTCTATCTGGACATTAGTAGACCAGGTAGTACAATGATAAACTTCAAGTTATTGCTTACTCCCCAGGAAGAATGTAAGCCTAGTCATTCTATCTTTATCTTGAGGTCTGACCTTCAAGATACGTTCTTCCTTCTCATCTTCTGCATTGACTCCTTCAAGGGCCTAGACCTGTCTGACTGTCCATAGTATTTCTACCTGACTCGGCTGCCTATAACATAAGGAGATCTATGCACACCACGTGTATGGTGTCAGCCTGCCCTTCTGTGTTTTAATCTCCTGTCCCAGGCGGGGGCACCCCACTGGCTCTCCTTGCTCCTTTATCACCTTGAATATTTCTGCCATGACCAGTCCATTGTGAGTCAGCTCCCAGTACTCCTCATCCAGTCTTAGGAGTTGAAGGAAAACTCTTCCTTAGAAATAACAGTATGGCTTGATACTAAATATTAACTATAATTTGATAGGTAAAGTAAGAAGAAATAGAGATAGGCTAAAGTGTTAGGAGCAGGGAGTAACAGAAAACAATACAAGGAAAACAATGGAGATAAGAGAGAACATGTGTTTGGAATACTAAAAGTACTTCATGTTGACAGGATTCTGATTGTTGGAAACATAGGTATGTAAAAGCTACAGGAAGGCTTTGCAATAAATTGAAAATACTCACCCTGCCTAAACTTTACCTCTCCTCTCTCTGTGTAGCTTCTATTGTTCGAACACAATAGCAGCAGACAGTCCTGCTGCCCAAGTAGTAAATAAAAACAAGTGGGTAGGGTACAGTGGGTGGGGATAGCAGCGGGTGTTGGAAGACTGAGAAACCTCTTCAACAAAGATTTCAGAACAAGTGTCTCACAGAGAATAAATATTCAGGTTATTATCCCAAGCACTGTATAAGATTATGCACAAAAAACAGAAGCCTCATTGTTCTGCCCAGTTCCTTGATTTTCTGTTGTCAAATCCTATAGTTAAATTAACTAGAACATTCAAAGTAGTAAAATCAATTTCTAGGGATTTTTTTTTTTTACTTCATGAACAATATTGACACAGGATAACCAGTATAATTTGTTCCTTTCTCCTTTTCCTTTACAAAAATGTCTTAGATCTCTCATTCCAAGCAAAGGACAAAGGCTTGATAATAATGCATGCTTTCGTGAGAATTTATCTGTTGGTAGGTAAATGCCTGGCTCCAGAATTTCTGAACATCAGCTGTCAATTAGGTGAAAAGGATTACAGGAAGGCACGGTCCCTGTCTGCTACCCAGAGTCAGAATGCACCTACTCTGCCCTCATTGTTTGCCTCTGAGAAACCATCCCAAATTGTCCTTTTTAGGAAGGGATACTGAAAATTGTCTTCAGACAGGAATGTTGAATATGTCTGAAAAGTGTGAATACAGATGACAAGCTCTGGTCCTGGAAGTTCAGGCAGAGGAAAAAGAACAATGCCAAGACCAGGAAGGACTAAGGAAGGTCCAAAGGTAGGTGGCATTGGGAAACTCTCTAACAGCAGATTCTCAGGTACCAGAATGAATCTGATGGGTAGAGCTGGAGTCAGGAAGAAAGAAGATGCCTCATGATCTGAGTAAGAGTATCAAGGATCCAAGCAACAAAATTAACAAAGGAAATCTCAGATATTATCTTTCTTGACCTATAAACCAGCCAACATATCCATTCAGATGTACCCATTAAAGTAATGAGAAAACAAAGACCTCCTACTCTTCTGTGGTTTGAAGCCCCCACTGCCTGTCCTTTTCCTGTATACTTGGCTATGATCCCATCCTGTTCCTCTACATTTCAATCCCCTGTTCCATGTTGAGGCTTCCCACTGTTCTCCTCCCTTCTTGATCACTGTGGGTTTTCTGCCATGGACAGCCCATTGTGCCCCCAAGTTCTACAACTCCTTCTGACTTTCCTACTCTTAGAGAGGGAATATAGATAACAAGATTGTCTCAAGAGCCAGAGACAAGGCTGAGTTATAAGTAGAGGAATCAAGTGGTTCATGCTTGAGGGAAAAGCTACGAAGGGGCTGACAAAGCTGTAAATGCAAATCACTTCTCAGGGAACAACCAGCATTGAATACATAGGGATAACCTTTTGAGTTGAATTCCAAACATAGATTTAATTCTGTATGTTTCTATCACATCAAAAAGAAAGTCTTAAATGCTCTGTTAGCTTGGTACTGGAAGTGATTGTGATCTTTTGTCTTTTGCCCTCTGTGAATATTCCCTTTTCTGTGTGATGATACTGCCATCTTCTCTGTCTTACCCTTTCTGAGCTTTTCATTCATTCCTGCTGTCCGTAACTACTGACTTCACACACACACACACACTCTCGCTCTCTCTCTCACACACACACAAACACACACACACACTTAATATTCAGGTCTTTTTCCAAACAAATTCAATTTAATTTAACTCAAACACTAACTTAGCAATCTACTCAGACACTAAAGCAGTATTTTTTAAAACCTTGATTTTCAAGCTCTTATTTTTCAACTGTGTATTAAAGGACCTATGTAATTTTGAGCTTACATTTTCTTTTTCCATACCATCCAGGAGAATACACCCTGCTCCCTTCAATGATGAAACCTTAAACAGGAAGCAGTGGACCTATGATTGGGTCCTGAAGGAGACCTCGTTCCTCTCACTCAGCGAGTCACTCACACTTGCATCTTTCCACTAGGGGAAAGTGTTTCCATTGCTGTGATGATTCTAGTCCAAAAGGCTGTTTTTATAGTGTGTCACTGACAAGTTGACTTACGGAAAATTACTCTAATCAGTAAGGTGGAAAGCCTTCCATAAACGAGATGTCTGTCACCTATGGTCTTTTTCTTGTTCCAGGTAGTGATAAAAAAGAACAAATAAAAAGACAAAACTGTAATTATTCTGGTAATTGAGCCATGAAAATATACTATAAAAAATGGGAACCTAAACAAAAGTCACGGAAATGGTGGCATTTTGAGCAACTCCATGAATATTCCAGAGAAGCAGCTGCTGTGTCTTGTCTGGCTTTCCTGGCATATCCAAAAACAGGTTGTTTTGTTTTGAGTGATTTTTGTCTGTTTTCCCTTTTCATGTGGAAGGAATGTCAGCCACACTTTTGGAAAACAATATAAGATGCACACATGTTGAAGTGACTTCCTCACTTCTCCAACAGAATGTGGAAAGAGTTTTGAAAAGACTGTCATTTTACCCAGAGCTTAGTTAATTTGATCTTTTGTCCATGCATCAGAAAATAAAGAAAATTTTAATAATAATTTTCTGTAAATATGATAATCTGACATTTTCCTTGTCTTCCTTTCCAAAGCTTTGGGGTTTTTGTTTTTACTTAATTCACTGTTAAAATAAATTTATTAATGATTTGTATTTTTATATCTTTTTGAAATTATCACAAGTCCTGCTATGAAAGATAAACCTCTTTGCCATGATTTCCAAAAACCACAGTGCTAGCTCATGGATGCCTTCTTATTGTGAAAAAGGACTAAAATGGCTAGCAAAAAGAAGTAAAAATGGAGCAACTTTTCAAGACATAAAAACAAAAATTTAAAAACAAAAAGGAAGGTAAAAATTGATCCATTAAGTAAGCTATTAGTAAACCTTTAACAAGATTGATCAAGAAAAAAAGGAAAACAAAAATTTCAATATCCAAAGCAAAAGAAATGGTATATCTACAGGTCCTACAGATATTAAAATAATAATAGGGAAATGTTATAAATATTTAGTGCCAATAAATTCTACAATCTAAATGAAACAATTAAACTTTTGAGAAAAACACAAGAACAACAAATAGACCAATATTTATCAAGGAAACAAGAGATAAAGGTCCCTGCCCAAGGAGAACATGAAACCAGAGTACTTTACTTATGAATTCTATCAAACATACAAGAAGAAAAAAATATATTCTTACATAAACACCTTGAAGAAAATAGAGAAGGGAATACTTTCCAACACATTTTATCATGTCCTTATCACCTGACCTCACATTTCAGAGTTCTAACAACACAGTGATGGGTTTATATCCACTATAACATAGACATAAAAATCCTTCCAGTATTATTAGCAAACTGAATCCTATAGAAAGAGTAGGTGGCACAACCAGTTGGAATTTTTTATAGTAATGCAAAATTAGCTTAATATTTGAAAATTGATGTAACTTGGCTATATTAACTGCTAATTTATAATGTATTTGGTCATCTCAATAGATGTAGAAAAAGTGCTTCACAAACACATAGTCATTATATTTTTTTGTACCAGAAATCCAGCTCAGGCCCTTGCACTTTCCAGGCATGTGTTATGCCACTGAGTTATCTCCCTTGCCCTGTGTTCACGATTTTTAAAAAGCAAAACCTAAGTGAATCTTAGAAGAGAGATTTTTCTCAGTCTGATAAGAGGCATTTATGAAAGTCTTTTGGCCAAGAATAGTATATCATGATAATATAAAGAAATAAAGCAAGAAAAAGATAACATAGAGTCAGAAAGGAACACACAAAACAGTTTTTATTTGTGTAAAATATTATTCTTTATGTGTAAGTCCTAATAATCTGCCCCAGATACAATTTTATTAAACTAATAATAAATTCAGCAGTGCTGTAATAAGTAAGATTAATATATAAAAGCCAAAGTTTTGCACACTAACAATAAACTACTTTTTATTTATAATAGCATCAGAAAATATAAAGTTTTTAGAAACAAACCTCTAACAGATATGTAATACTTCTCTGGGTGAGGCTACAAAAGATAACAAATGGAAATGAAGAAAGACCTTACCAAATGGAGATATATGAAATTTCTCTCATTTGGAAGAGTTGATATTGTTAGAATTTCATTTCTTTGCAAACTCACCTACAGACTCAATGCAAAACCATGCAAAATCACAGCACATATTTCTTAGTAGAAATTGATAAGTTGCTTCTTAAAGCTGTATGTTAACTCAAAGAACTCAGACTGCCCAAAATAATCTAGATAAAGAACTATTTTAGAAAACACATTCCACTTAACTTCAAATTTTGCTGCAAATAGTAATTAAGGCAATGTGGTATTATTGTAAGTAATAATAAATAGATCACTGGAGCATAATAACGTTCAAAAACATACCCACTCATATTTCAAATGATTTTCAACAAGCATGTTGGAAATATCTGATGTGATGAAATAACTGAAAAAAAAGGTGAGGAAATAAATGAGCCTCATTTTCTCCTTCCCAGTATACACTGACAATCCCAATCACTTTGGCAGTGACCGGTGTTCCTAAAAAACTGTGAACACGGAGGTATATGGTCAGGTGCAAGGTGTTTTCAAATATACTATAATAGAGAAACTTTAGGTCAGATTCTGATCTCATGTTTTCAAGTACAACAGTGTAGTGGTATGAGGGTGAAGAAATAAAGACAGATCCTTCTAAATTTCCCTAGAAACAAGCCTTCCTAGGAAACAGCAGCAGTAGCTGGGGCCCAGGACTGACCTCTGTCCACACTTCCCCTCTCTCTTGCTTTAAAGACAGAAGTGGGTCACTTAGTCTGTCTGGTGTTCACCAAGTCCACCAATAGGAGGCTTAGTAGTCAGGTCATTGGCTTTTTGAGAAATAGCTCCCAAAAAACATACTCAGATTGTTCCTGAAATGAAGCTGATGAATGTAGTTGCGAACATGAATACTTGAAGGGGAGGTATTCCCAAACTCACTTTGCTAGCATAACCATGGTGATGTATTTTCATTCTCTGACCCCTCCTGCTCTACATCCCAACTAAGTAGTGGGACACTGTGAGGTGTGATTGAGGTGTGTATGCCCTGTCTCACTCCCTGGCTACCCTTCTGTGGTCATAGAGCTCTGTGGTAGAGGGAGCTGGGATTGCTGGAGTAATTGAATTAATATACTTTTCCATTCTCTCTCTATGGATGCAGTAGAAAATTTAACCTCTGATGTCCAGTCACCCTAGATCCCAGAGAATCTTAAATGGTAGCTCTGTGACAAACGGGATTCAAATGTACCCTGAATTTTATTTTAATTACAAATCGAGATGTATCAGGCCATCTGAGAAAAACTCTCCTGTATCATATAGATAACTGTTCTTGAGAGTTGTCATAAAATTCTATTACTTTTTATGGGCTGTGTCTAAATATTAGTCAAATTTTCATTCCTGGGACAAAATGCCCAACACACACACAATTTAAATGAGGAAAGATTTATTTTGGTTCACAGTTTCAGAGGGTCTCATCCATAGTTAGCTGGCTCCAAGACAGAAACATTATGGCAGAGGGTGAGGCAGAGGAAAACGGCTCACCTCATGGCGTCTTGGAAGTAGAGAGTAGGATAAGAACCCAAGAGAAGGAAACCAGGGACCAGATATAGGTCCAAGGTCATATTCCCATGACTCATCCAGAGATGCCCAGAAGCAAGCTTTACTGATCTCCTAGACCATCTCAAGCCAATCAAGTTGATAATGGAGATTAACCATCACAATCTACAGCCTTAACATTTTTAAAAATCTATGATCTGAGCACTCATTTATCTGAATCTCACAATTTATACTTCTTTTGTTAGCCATCTCTCTGGAAGATGATCAATTAAAACACTAGCAGCTAGCAACTGGTATACTTCAGTGACACCAATAGGTCTTGAATGGGGAAATCTTTTGCAAATACTGGTGCAGAAAATATTCAATATTATTTACTTTGTAAATCTTGCCTAAAATCTATTGTTTCACTTAGTCCATTTCTCCCTCCAAAGTAAAACTATCAAAATCTAGTATCTGGCTTTTGAAAGAAAACTCTTCTGTGAGAGCTCACTGAAAGGGAATTCCCAGAAAAAGAGCACAAACACACATTTCCAGAAGCACCCAACAAGACCCTCCATCATGTCTTCACGATCCTATAAAAGAGACAAAGGGGAAGGCAAACATTTATAGAGAGGGAGATTTTTCTCATAATGGCCCCAATAAATATGTTTGTTGTAGAGAAATAAATGTGCAGGGAAGACATGCAAGCTGGATGTTGAAGAAAGCCTTGTTCATGCTTAATACATTGGAGAAAATCTCAAGAGCTGTTCATCCATGTTAAAAAATATTACCCCTGTAATGCTGCCAAGGACAAGGAGACCTATGGTGGCCAGCTGACTAAGTGCTGGCCGCTCAAGTTAAAGTGCCCGGGGGCAGAAATAATTTACGTACCCAATTTTTCCAGCATGTCAACAACTGAAATTTCAAGGAGGAATACATGTATCATGGGCATATGAGCTACTTGTTTATACACACACAGGTACTGCACACAGTTAGCAGTGACACGGTGGCACGCCAGAGAGTCCCTGAATTTTTTTTTCAGGAGAAAAGAAAGAGGAAAGAAAAATGTGTTGTCCACCTCCACAGACAAGAGCCTGCCACCTCTCTTACATCCCAGAATTATCTACAGGCAATGAAAACAATCCAAGAAACAACCCAGAACAATTCCAGAATGTGAAGTCAAAGAAAATGGTGTGTATCAGTAGCAAATAAAAAAAAACACCTATACACTACTTCAAAGGTCGTCCTCCCATGCAAATTAGTGCGACTATGAAAGCTAGAAGAAAAGCCAGAATTGAATGCACATGACACCGTTCTTACGGTTTATATGTTCATTCAATTATTAGCAACACTCTTTTGAGAAACACACAAGCTTTGGCCACTGTCCTTGGTTTTGGAACCACTTCTTAAGCATTGCTCATTGTAAGCTACAGCTCTAAAGTGGTACATTAAGCACATTCTAAATATAAACACAATGTTATGGTACTTGGCTACTTGGTTAAAATGCTCATTTTCAAGACCTCCTCCCAAAATACTTTTGACAATTGCACATTTGCTGTGGTTCTTTTTTTCCAAAGGAGACTGTTCACCAGTAATAAGATAGTTAAAAATTCAGATTTCACAGTGGAATTGGGGTGGTACAAAATCCCTCTCTGCCTGTGACAGAATTTATTGCAACTCTGAAAGCTCTCTGCCAATCACAATTAGAATCACGAAACTGAACTTGTACTGCAGGTCATATAACCAAGTCTTCAAGGAGAGGATGACAAGATGGATAGGAATTTAATGGATTTATGGTATTGGACAATGAAGAAAAATACCTGTCTGCACTAATCATAAACTTTTCTTTAGTTGCAATTAACCTCGTGTTGAAATACTATGTGATGGCCATGTAAGGGAGGGCATTTAAGGAAAGCAATGAATGTGTAATGTCTGGAGCTTTGTTGGGGGGAAAAGGCTCTTGAAAATGAAAATTTCCACCAAATAATGTAACATTGTGCTTATATTTAGAATGTGCTTAAAATACCATTTTAGTGCTTCAGCTTACAGTGAGAGATTCTCAAGTATTAGTCCCAGAACCAAGGACAGTGACTGAAACATATTCATTTCCAAAAATATACTGCTGGATAATTAATTGAATGTGTAAATTATAGGAGATGTATCAAGTGTATTCATGCAATGTAGTCATATTGGAAATATGAATATAAGAACAGAATTAAACTGAAAATTAAAGGACTGGGCTATAAACTACTTAAGAGCAAAGATCTTACCCTTTTGTTGTAGCGTTTATTCCCTCCCCTTTTTAATCCCAACCCTTCGCACAATATCTAGAACATAACAAGTACTCTAATATTTGTTAAAAGTGTATTTAATAAATAAAGTCCTTCCACTTCCTGTCGTTTCTGATAAAAACAGTGTCAGGTCCCCGACCCTATGCATCAAACTTTATCATCTACTATTATCTTCCCTCGCAAATACCAGTCCTGTAACCAATCTAGAATTTTCTTCTCCCAGAGTGATAAGGGAAATAATTGGTAAAATTGTAGAATGTTTTAACTATTAAATTTTACTTGATTTCCATGATATTTCTATACTTTTGGTCCCTGATTCCTCACCCAAATTTTTATTTCAGTGGTAATGAGACCTTTTCCTGCAGACAGCTTTAAAAATGTCATTTCCTACCTATCAGAGTCTCAGCTTTGGACCCACAGTTTGGCTCAGTATTTCTCAGCCTTATTAAGATCACTGGTTGTTTTTGAAACCCAGATCCTGGCACAGAATTTCAGGTCCTGTAAAATGCAACAAACACGAGAGAGAGTCTCCATTAGTATATATAATTAGTATATCCCTGGGTTCAGATATGGTACTTGGTTATCTTAGTTAGGATTAACAGAAATATTTGTTGGTAAACTCGATTTTTATATTAACAAAAACCCTAATAATAATTTCATAATGGAATATATCAAGCACAAAGTCAAATTTGTCAAAAAATGAATTTTTGCCTAGAAACTGGGGTTCAGTTTAATAAATTGCTCTCTGTGTGTGTGTGTGTGTGTGTGTGTGTGTGTGTGTGTGTAGATGTAGTTCTGTTTTAATTTGGAACATATTCTGCAGTGCATCATAGAATGACCACATAATGTATTTTCCAGACAGGAAGTCTTTTGAAAGTAGAAGGTGTGCAGTGGATAATTACAGGACAGGGATAAACTGAACACATTCTGAGGCAACTGGGAGGCATGGTCACCCACAAAGAATGGCTGTGATGGTATCAGCAGAGCTGCTAGACACAGAAAGTGACCTGCAGGAGGACCAGCACTACGGAACGCTGGTCAGCAGGTGCCTACATTGGAAAGATGGTGAGTCGTTAGTGTGAAAGACACTGGGCTTCCAGTTCGGATGGGAGTAGAGTCTGTCATTGCTTCCCTAGAAGCCGGCCAAACTCTATGTTGAACTCATGGACCCTCAGAAATTATCCATTTTGAATTGTTTGGAATGGATATCTCAGAGTAAATATTACAAGACTTCTCTAAAAGCAAAACAAGAAATAGAATTACACACATATATAAATGGTAGAGCAAGGAGGCAAATGGGTATTAGAAATATTGGCAAAAAGGGAAAAATATTGCAGAAGTAACTAATGGCTATCTGGATGCAAATATATTAAATTGGAAAGTTAAGTGCTAAAAGTTTTCTTGTTATTGCCTTCATATTCAAATTTTTGGTTATTTCTGAAATCCATAGTTGAATGAGGTTCTTTGTTACCTGGTTGCACTTAAGACTCTCACCATCTTTAATTTTCTGGAATGTGCCTACTCCCACTGAGAGACCAGAGCCTTCCCAGGTGTCCTTTCATCTTCGTTACAGACAGTTCCTCAGCCTGGTGGTACAGCATTAGGGTCTGTGGTAGACAGAACTCTAATATGGCCTTGGATTCCCATTCCTGGTCTCCCCACTCTTCTTGAGGACAGAACATTCCGGTCCTTGAGGGTGTACCTTTGTATCACAACGGTAAGGGGACAGTCACTCCCACGGTGACTTTTCTGGAAAAGCTGACTTTTGACAAGACTTGGTACAAGCACCAATGGGCTTGTTGGAACCTTCTAAATTGAGTGAGGTTTGCCAGACAAGCAGCGGTGGGAAGTCACAGGCTAGGGTTTTCTTACAGTGAGGGCAGCAAGGGAGGGACTCTGCAGAGCTCATGCCAGGGACCCAGTGAATTCACTGGGCACACTCGTCATTGCCCTGGCTCCCTCAGCCAAGAGTTACCTCATCCGCTCCCCTGGGAGGGATGAAGAGCGAGGCAGAAGGTGACTCCAGGAGAAATGCCTCTCCATGGAATAAAGTAGGGGGAGAAGGAAACCTGTTTTCCCTCCAGTAAAGAACTAGTGCTATTCGGTCAGCTTTCTGTGCTTTTGCCTTGGGACTAGCCAGCTTACATACTCATCTCTCATCTCTCATCAAGTGAAAAAAGTACTGTGTGAATGCATAAACACCTCTTTCAGGCGATCTGATTTTAAACTGGACAAGAGATCTCAAAGGACATCTCAGTAAAGAAGATGAAGAAATATTCAATAAGCTACTAAAATATGCTCGCACTGTTAATTATGAGGAATGATTTCCTTAGGCAGCTACAATGAAATTCTAACCCACCCTCTCTAGAATGGCTAAAATTTAATTCTGATAACACTAAGTCTTGGCAAAGATAGGTAGTGAGTATCTTATATGTCACTGATAAGATGTAAGATGGGACATACATATTGAGAAAAGAGTGTGCAGTTCCTTACAAAGTTAAGTATATATTTATCTTCCAACTCAATAATTCTCCTCCTAGACATTTACCCAAAAGAAACGAAAGCAAGTCTTATATAAAAAGTAGTGCCTAAATGTTTGTAGCAGCTTTATTCAAAATAGCTAAAAGCTAAAAATAATTGCAAGGACTATCATAACTATGAACACATAAACCAACTGTGCTACAGCCATACAAAACTACTCAGCAAGGAGAAGATACAAGCTACAAATATACGCAATACATGTTAGGTTCTCTTAGCATAGTGCTAAGTGGAAGAAACCATCTGTACAAGATGAGCTTTTTCTTATTTAAATTTCTCAGCTCGAAAAGATAGATCAGAGGCAGTTGAATATCAGGGGTGGGAAGGGGATCAACTAAGAGAGGGCAGAGGGGAAACTTGTGGGTAAATACTCAGTGCCTTGACTTTGGTGGTTGTTAAATATTAAAATTTGTGAGACTGACACTTAAAATGAGTGGATTCCATTTTAATTGTTACCTCCATAAGCTAACATTGTAATGCTGTGAAGATTACAGTTTTGCTTCTGAGGCTATTTGATCCCTCACAGTGCTGGAGAGAGGTGATCAGGGCAGCTGCTTATGGTTATGCAGGATGCACATTGCTGTCACTCCCCAGCTGAATGCCAAGGTCCAGGACAGTCCCTAGCAACGCCAGCTCTCTGCAAGCTTACAGCATCTTCCTGCTTTCATCTCATCCAGACAAGGGCAGCAGCCATCCCCAACCTGAGCTGAGCATGCAGTTCCCTCCAGAGCTTTAGTTAGGATGTCTTATCCACCAACTCCAGGAATCTCTACAAAGTACCAGGCTCTATCACTTTTATAATAGAATGGGGATGAGATACATATTAATAATTGTCCCAGTGACTTGGTCATAAACAAGGTGAGTTGGTATGGACCTTCCCATCCTCCAGGTTCCAGAGGTGGCCCTATTGCTCAGACCTGGCCAGAGTATCTCATCCCCTTACCTACAATATTTGATTCACCGGAGACATCATATGACCCAAGCAGGCCATCAGGAGATACATTCCTCAGAAGTGGTAGGCACAAAATGTACTTGAAGCTAAAGCTCTTTGTACTTCTCTCTATGTCTCATAGAAAGACCAGCCTTGGAATGCAGACAAAAGCAAAAGCTGAGACCAACACAGACAATACTTCCCATGCACTAAATTCCTGCCACCCGTGAACTTTTCAGTTACCAAAGCCAACAGGTGTAAGCAAGTCTGCATTGAGTTTCTGTCAGATGAAACCAAGAGGGTCCCAGCTAATACAAAACAATGACTACAGCAGTTATATGAGAGAACAGAAATAACAATGTCAAAAGCCTACTCAAAATTATACAGGTGACCACTGAGAATTCAATGGAAATCAAAAGCCTCACCCTAATCGTAATTTACCATTGACACCTTTGGTAATCCTGCACGATTATCTCAACCTTTCTAGGAGCAACTGTCTTCTATCTAAAATGAGAGCATTGAACTAATCCATTCAGAACACTCTGACTGCCACAAAGAATTCATGGCTTACAGAGTTAGAGACCTGGAGCTGTAACTCCTACCAGCCTCTTCCTAGATATACGTTAACACTGAGCAATGAGCAGAGATTTGATGCCACAGCTGGTCCAGGGGCTTCGGGTCTGGGTGTGTTAAGGAAGGATGGTAGCGGTAGTGCAGAGAGTTCCCGGCAGTATTTCACAGGTGTGGGCTAGGACAGCAGGGGAAGAGCAGCAAGCTGGACCTCCTGAATGACCGACTGTGGGGCGTGGATGTGTGTCGGACCCCTTCCGATGGGGACTTCCAGAAATAACTGAGGTGTGCCTCAGGAGGAGGGAGGTGGAGAGATATGAGTAGCGATCAAATGTGCTGGCTCGGGTGTTTAACAAATGTTTGTTAAAAACAGGCATTTACTGTGGCTTCAAACAATCATGCCAACACCTAGCAGGGTGCAAAGATTCATCACCTGTCCTGGTTCCAGAGTAGGGTATACAGGGGACTGGCCCCACCTAGGGAGTCATGGACCAGCTGGGCTCCTAGGTGCTTGCTTGGTGCTGTTGCTGATGTATTATTTGCAGATCTGACTGGGCTGACCTGCACAAGATGGCTCATTCATATGCAGGTGGTAGGCCCTGACTGCCACCTACTTGGTGGGTCACCCGGGCTGATGACCAGCTCACTTCGTTCCCCATATCCCTCTCCTGTGGCTTTAGGCTTCTAATGCATGGGGTCAGCAAGGGCTCATGTTCCAGGCCTGAGAGCAGAAATTGCAGACTTCTTAAAGCTCAATTTCAGAACTTCCATGCTATCACTTCTCCAATATTCTGGTGGACAAAGCCCTTCACCAGGTCAGATGAATTCAAGGGCAGAGGACTTAGGCTCCACCTCCTGATGACAGAAGTGACAAAGGATTTGAGGGCATATTTCACTCAACACAATTTGTAAGGAAGGAAGCACAGCTTTGCCTATGAGATTGAATGAATGCTTCTTTTGCCTTGAAAATTCACTGGTTATAGCATCTTTTGTAAGGGCAAATTATTGGTGAAACGCTAAATGACCACAAATCATATCACTAAACCATTCAACAAAGTAAGGTGTATTGATACAATGAAGTTATTTTAGCTACTAAAAACACTGAAGGTGCTCTTTATAAAATTATGTGACAGTACCTAAGATGACTTGAATGTACAACAATTGTGTAGAATTTTTTTGACGTATGAAAATATCTCTACCAAATTAACTGAGAAACAACAAAGTATATTGTTAAATTTATTATAATTTCTGAGAGCAAAAGAATACAAGTAATAGCATCAAGTCACAAAACTTTACTTGTAACCAACTGGGGCCAGGTGGGTTTTATAATTCAAAATAATTTGGATTTTAGAAATGTATTGTTTTATATTCCCAATGTGGCTGGAGGAAGAAGCCATTGATCGAATATATGTACTGGGATTTTTGTGATAAAGTATTTGAAAAGTCATTTTAAGTGAGATCATTAAAGATCATAAGTAGACTTTTTTAAGAAACAGGATAAGGAATTATAAACTTGCCTGTATGCTCACACTTTTACATATGTGGTATACATATAAATGTAAACATATTAACTCAATTATTTTTTTGAATATTGAGAAAACAGCCTTTGGAGGACCTACCAAAACTGACAACATTAGTTATTTCCATGGAGGAAAGTGTGCAACTAGATAAAAAGCACTGGGTGCTAAATATGCCTTTACAATTTCTGAATTTTATACTCTACAATTTCATTATTTAAAAAATAATTGAATAAATTTGAAATCTAAACACTGATACAGAAATTCAGTATTTAATATGGATTCACACACAAGAGGAGATATGTGTAAAGACATTATCACTGCAGCATTGTTCCTAACAGTGTAAAAACACAACCAGAAGTACATTCCTGTAATCACACCTACTCAGGAGGCTGAGGCAGGATAATTGCAAGTTTGAGGCCAGCCAGAGTGGCTTAGTGAGATTCCTTCTCAAAGCAAAAGTTTAAAAAGTCTGAGGATGTATCAGTCGCTGAGCACCCTTGGGCTCAATCTCTAGCAACACAAAAATGGGGAGAAAACATAAAGTTCTACTAAGTATATTATGGTGAATAAATCACCAGAGAGCCATGTTCTGGACTTTCACAGAAAAGTTTAAAAACTGAGGCACAGATACACTAACATAGAAAATTCTCCAAGATATATTATTGAGTGTTTTAAATTCAACACTCTGAAAAAGAATTATGACTAGTGTTTTCAATATCTATTTATATGTATATCTGTGCGTAGAGCTATGTATATGTAGATCTATATGTAAGTATCTGCATGGGAAAGGGTCAGAGGTCGAGGGGCTTTCCTTCCCACTGTGTCCCTCTCCCTTCCCACATTGTCCACCTCTGTCCCCAGATGGAAACCGAGGCACTCTCTTCCAGTGGCCCCTCTGATGTTAGAGGTTCCCTTCACCTCATTCTGCCCAACCACACCCCACTTGCTTGAACCCAATGCTACATGATAGAAAGACACCATGACAGCTAAGCCAGCAGTGGTGCTAAGCAGAATATAAACTGGAGACTCGAGGAATGCACTGAATGTAAACAAAGTAACACCATCACTTCCAGTTCTGAGATATCATGTTCCCTTGCTGAAACTTGCTCTAGACATCGCAATTTTATAGGAAGCAGTGTGTGCCATGCAAATCAGAGATGCCTGGGTCTCTGCAGCTGTCCTTCACATATTCTAGGGGGAAAAATTAAAGCCCACTTTCCATTAAAAGTGAGATTGATAAGGTGCTATAAACTGTCATAAGGAATCCTTTCTGAGTTTAAATGGTGGTGAAAAAATGTACCTTATTCTACATTTACAGGAGCAGCAGATGTTTCTATTTCCTCACTAACTCACTCAAACATGGTTCTGAATCTTCCACGTGGGGTACACAGACTACACAGAAGCTGACAAGTGAAATACTCCAACATTCCCAGGGAGCACGTATCTGGGGACGCGGACGGCACGCAACTCCACTGGACACGGGCAGACGCGAAAGGACCCTGAGAACATGACTGATATCATTGCACCACCTCATACTCTGAGTCCTCATTAGGCACCAGGCACCACAGTAAATTCACGTATGTTTACTGTTTAATTCCCCCATCAGCCCCTTGGCAAAGGTAGCCCTGTCATCCCCTTCTTCTGGGGACTATTCTGATGGTGAGAAGGTCCAGTATTTTGAGGTTGCCTATCCAGTCAGTAATGGAGTCTGGATTCCAGCCCACAGTATGCCCTGGCTTTTGTCCACATCACTGGACTCCAGGGTGAGACTTCAGTTGATCGTGATGGACTAGCACCTGTGCACGATTCCACCTATGGGAAGCGTAAGAGAAGACCTCCAGGTGGTTTAACATGGCTGGAACTCTGGGACTAAGAGAAGAAGTGTCAGGACTTGTGTCTGGACAAATAGGCATGGGTTGACCCACAAAAGATAGATACCTACCAACAAAGGAATTTGGATTTTTTTCTCAGAGTATGATTATAAGGAGACATTGAAGGGTCAGCGTAAGTCAAGGACCACAGCTCCAGCAGCACAGAGTGCAGAGTGTGCTAGGAAACAAAGAGACTGGGGAGGGAAGTGTTATAGAGGCCAGTCCAGCCATCAGTGGGCCTTGGACCAGCAAGAATAGAGAGTAGGCCCATTAGAAAACTGTCCTATGGGATCACTGCTTGCCATCCTTTTGCAAGAAAAATCATAGAATTATGCTGAGTGTGTTGTGTTGCCAATATTCACATCCCTACACTGTGGGCAAGGCACTATGTTTTGGCTTCCAATCAGATTTTAATTCTTGGGCTGCTGAACTCAGGCTATGAACAATTTCTCTGCTAACACAGAACAGAGAATATCGTTCTTCATTCTATTTCTACAAAAATTTAAAACTGAATTTAGAGATCACTTGCTCTAATTTTTTTTTTCTCCCCTGTCCCATTTTTAGGAGAGAAAACTGCAGCCAAGATTATGTGTCCAGGAGCATCTAACAAAATAGTGGCCAGCCAGAGCTACAGCTCAGTGCCTCAGAGAACAAGAGTTAAACAAAATGAAATAAAAGTTCTGATGAAGTCCTTGGCAGAAGTTCTAGCACACAGTAGGAGCATAGGAAGTGACAGGCCTTGTCTTCTCTTTCCGTACTACTGTGCTGCCCTCCTGCAGGAGGAAATTCTTCAGCTGTTTTCTTTCACCTCTTTCATCTCTTGGGTAGATAGAGCCACAGATCATAGCTTTGAATGGGTTTTAGGACACTTTTTAAAATGTGGCTTTCTGCTGAAGGCATGCCATTAAAAATGTTAACTCACAAAGACCAGAAACACCCCAGTGAGGGTGTAGAGTTTTCCTGTTACATTTAATTAAAAGATCATTTTTATGACAACATCATATGAGGGGTGATAAAAGGATCATAAATTTCTTCATGAGGTCACCAAGAAAGTTCCAATGCCCCATTAGTTTTCATGGTCCTGTCCCCAGATATCAACACTCACTTTTATCACAAAGTACATAAAACATACTGACCTTTCTGGCTGCAGTACACAAACGTTCCCCAAAATCATATTGAGCTCCTTTCCCCATTTTACCTTATCACTGCCAAGGGCAGATGTAAAATGTGCCTAATATTTTATATGCTATAAAATGATGAAGTTCTGGAAAATTACAGATGCAAGGGCTTCAGTCTCTGAATTGTAGCATATCACTGAATAAACATCACAATTTCAGCACCCTGTTTCTGGCTACAGAATTACAATCTCAAACATACAGTGGAAAACAGTACGTAAAGAATGTTATTAAACAGGGATGATAAATGTCTCACTGAGCACATGGGTTTATTGTTTATAACTGAAAAGAACATTATTTTAATTTTGTTATTTATGGAGATATAGATATTATTGTGCGAAGATGCATTTTTATCATAGTCATTAGGACATGGTTTTATCTTATGTCAAATAAAAAAGGCTAAACTAGCAAGAATGATGTTATGAAGAAATAACAGTTTCCACCAAAGTGACTGACTCTTCTGTCTCCCCTATTTTGGTTTGGATATGCCTGCTTAATATTCAGAAAATCACAGTGCAGAGGAATTTCTAGAAGTCACTTTCTCCAAATTGTCTTTACAAAGCACTAATTTCATAAACCTTCATAAAATGATTTTATTAAGGCCTTCCCTGAAACCTTGATTTTTTTAATCACTTGGCTTGCTCCTCTTTGCAAAGGAAGTGATCGGCCAAAGCTGTCTGTATGCAACAAAAAGATAAAAATTTCAATTGAGCTCAGTGCTGTCGTGAGCAGACCACATGAGAAAGCTTGAGATAATCCACATTACATATTGATGTCTATCGGCGCCAAGTCCACGGCTGTGATTCATTCCAGGCTCCTTTTGTAGGTTTGGCAGCCTCTGCACCCAATAAAGGCCTAATCATATTAATTTATGCCCCTATCAATTATACATTCAGATTCCTCAGATAGCTTGTCAGTTTTTATTCACTATTTTCCAAAATATACGCCTATTACAGCTACTGTGCAAATAGTAGGACTGTCAGAAGTGGAGATTTAAAGAATCTCACTTAAAAGAGGTATGGCTCCCTTCATTTATAAATGTTGTATCATATGTCACACAGGTGTGAGTCTGAAAGTCAGGGGCAGCATGAGGATGAATGTCAAATGAAGGACCTTCGAGGAAGGGGTGGGGCTTCCCGATCCTTTCATCAGGTTTTAGTGGTTCTTTAAACCAGATAATCTTTGGTCTATCTCTAAAATGTCCCAGATACTGAAAATAATCATTTATTTTTGTTTCTCAACCAAGAAGCCCCCATTAAACAGAACTTGACATGTTTCTTCTGATGCTTTATTTTGCCAGGTGGCACAAGGAGCTCAGGCAGAGGGATGAATCCTTCTGCATGGGCACCTGGAGCATCAGCACCCCAAGAGGTAGGGATGTGGGAAATTCTCTCTTCACGGAAAATTGTTAGAAGACATTGAAGTCCAGCAGTGAATTTATCTGAGTACAGAACAAACTGAATGAAGTCTAGTTCTGTGCTCTTCTGTTTTCTGTTCTGTGGTCTCTATTCCCTAAATCAGCTTGTGTGTATGTGTGCAGGACTCTGCTCCTCTGCACCTGAGAACTGGTCCTTGGTAACATAATTCTAAATCAGCTGAAAGCTGTGAATTTCCAAGAAGAGAGTGCAGAAAAGATTGTGTGAATGTCCTTCCTTACTCTGTGCAGAGAAACAGAGGGGTTGGGTTGGCTGAGACCACAATGGACTGGGATGGTCCATCTGTCAGTCCCTTCATTCATTGAACAAAAATGTACAGGAGCTTACAGGAAAAAAAAAAACATACAGCCTGTACTAGTGCTGGAGACCACTGTGAAGCAGCCCCAAGCAGGACTTAAATTAACCAACTGGCTTTTTATGTTTACTTGCGAATCTGTCCAAAGCCCAGGCTGCTTGTCTGGAAGTGGGCAATGGACTCATGGTAAGTGAACCTCTGTGAATCACTAATACCTACTAAAACATGTAATGATGAGTGAAGCTGGAAAGCTTCAAAGGATAAGACAAGGTCACAACCAAGGACACCTAGATCTATCTCAACTAGAAAAAGGCTATAACCTCAGGCATCTCACTCCTGGGTGAATTAACTTAATCCTTATTAAGGATTACTTTAATACCCTACTTGGAGAAGATCTTGAGTGTTTCTATCCTTCTTGAGTACTTCCTTCCCTTCTTCTGATAACCAAATAAATACAGGCCACTCAGAGAAGGTCTTGGTCTTAGCCCCAAAAGAATCTCAAATTTTCTGAGATGGCTTTGATGCCCTTGGAGCCCTGATATCATTCCATTCACCTCTTTTTATTTAGCCTTCACTGTACACTCATTTGGGAGATTATGGACCTGATCAGCCTGCAATAACTAAGGGATATTATTAACCCAATAAACTAGGATTTGAGATCCTACTGGGAGGGAAATCAGATTGTAATCACAAACTGTGCCATGATTCATAAAGATGAATGTAGGTTGTTACAAGAAAGCAAAAATAGACTCATTTTGACTGGAAGATCTGGGAAGTTTCCCAAGGAAGTGACACTGGAACTGTGGTTGAGTAGGAGTTGACAGGGAAGAACAACCTGAAAATGCTGGTGCCTTCCACATCCTTCCTAATCCACAGAAATGGCACTGGGAAGTGAAACGCATGAACTCAAAAGGATGAAAAGAGTGAGGGAGAAGCTGCAGCACAGGTCTGACAAGGGAGTGGAGGTGGGACCTGTGAGTCTAGCTGGACCTGTGGGTTCCCCGCAAGCAGAGGGTATGATCCAGCCTTGTAGTGTCAAAGAACCAAGACAGCAGTGATGGGAAAGTAGGTGCCGAGGTTTGAAACAGCATCCCCACAGGCCTCTGAGTTAGAAGAAAGGTCCCCTTGGGAACTGTAGGATCTTTAGGAGGTGGGGCCTGGGAAGAGCCCTTAGGTCACTAGGGATCATGCTCCTGAGGCACATTGTAGAACTCCAGTCTCCCTGCCCTTACGTGGGATGCCCTCACCAGAGACCCAAAGCAATGGAGCTGCTCCACCTTGGCCCATTTCAGAGACAGAAGCAGACTCATTCAGTGGAGAAAGTGACACAGAAAGGAAGCTCCTGTGCTGGTTAGTGGTACACAGTGGGATCTCAGATCCTGTGCTGGTGTCTGCGGAATCACACAGAACCAGCTCAGAGCAGGCTGAACATCTCTCCACAGCCCCCTCCCTCAGACAAGAAGGGCGGCCTCCTAGATATTGACCCTTTGATGTTTTAGGTTAAGGCCAAGCAAGTGCTTTAGACTAAGCCCTGGGACAGCAAAACAATGAGAGGCTGAGGAAATGCTGAGCGTGGGGTGCAAACAATGTCTGTAGGATGGACCACCCTCACAGGGAAGGGTTCGGGGCACACAGCGAACCACAAGCGGCTGGAGGGCAGCCCTGTCTGTGGGGGCGACACCAACAAGGGCAAAGCTGGTTCCCATCACCAACCCCACTGGCTCTGAAGGCAGGGATAGGATGGGCAGCTGACAACAAGAGAGGCTTGAGAGCTTGTGCACCGAGCATCTGCTCATCTGAGCGCCTCCTCTCTGGCCTCAATGACCACACGGTTTCTCCTCACCTGAAGCAAGGAGAGGGGTTTCCTAGGGAGCCTGACAGGGACCACTGCTGAAAACAGCCACCAGGGGCAATAATGGCTCCTCCTGCCTCACTACCTTTCCTGTCTTTCCTTTTGGATGTCACTGGGCAGCTCTAACCTCTCCTCTGTTCCCCTCATCTCTTATTTTAAGTGGCGCTGTTCGTCTCTAGGGAAGGGTCTCCTCTAGAGACTGTGAGTCCCGAAGGCACTTGTGTGCTGAGGTCACCAGGCATTGCTCTATCTCACATGAATATGTACTGAGTTCTATTCACTGACGGAAGGAAGGCAGAAGTCTGCCTTCCACCCACCACTCTTCCTACTGCCTGAGTCTGGATGGATGATGCTCAGAGAATTTTGGTCCTGAGCTGTATCAAGCTCCTCCTTTTTTTTTTTATACCCAACTCGACACCAGTCCTAAAGGTGGTAGGGATCACTTCCACAAATTCATCACTGGACAGAACTAACCATGTATCCCACTTAGACGTAAGAGAGACTGGGAAATGAGGGCTTCTTGTGCTCTGGCAGAAAAGGAAAACAGGAAATAAACAAACAGCAGTGTCTGTGCATGGTGACTGGGCTCAAGGGCCAATCACAGTGTTCTAGAATCCCAGGAATACTACTCTGCACACATCCCTCCCACTCCCTCTCTTTGAGCTTGTCTCTGTGTGTACATTGGTTTTCAGGAGCGAGACTGAAGATACTCAGAGCAGTGCCTGCGTGTTCTCTGCCTATTACCAAGAGAACAGAATTTCCCTGGGGTGTGAGAGAAACTAATGAATGCAGAGCAGAATAGCGATGGCAGCACCGTTCCATTTAGGAAAAGGCAGCAGTGCCGCAGCAGACAAATGAACCTGATGCAGGGTCTAATCAGAACATGGAAAGCAGAAGCCCTGGAAAGTGGGACCACTAAGCTGGCTGATCCCAGCACGGACTCAGTGAGGAAAAAAAGAAAAGAAGGGAAAGAAAGAAGGCACTCCCGCTGCCATAATAAACTACCACATACTAGATAATTTAAGCAAGAAATTTGTTTCTCAGCTCTGAAAGTCTGAAACCTGGATGTCATCTCTGTCGAGTGCCAGTGGGGGGACCTTGTTCTGGAGATGGTCAGCTTCTGCTGTGTCCTCTCATGGAAGAGAGTGAGTTCTGGCATTTCTTTCTCTTTACTGTAAGGGCACTAATCCTATAACCAGGGCTCCATCATTGAGTCCTGTTTAACCCTAATCACCCCACCTCTTCACATTATTGTTGTGGGTTTAGGGCCTCAGCACATGGGGAACGTAGGCATTCAACCCACAACAACAGGCCACTTGAGAAATGAAACGCACTCAGGAGGGGCAAACACTTCAGCAAGGCTAGCAGCTGAACACAGGAGACTTTCCTTTTTGTCACAGAACACTCGACTACTTGGTTTTATTCAGGAGTGGAGAGGTACAGAAAGAGCCACTCACTGCTGGTTACATCTGAGTCACCCCCCACCCCCCACAAGGAAATCCCTTGAAAAGGAATTTGGATTGTAAATCTCTTTTATATACTAATTTTTATCTGGGTACCTAAAACACAAGTTTTCCTATTTTAAAGAAAATAGTTTCCAACTGTTTAATCATCTTTATTTAGTCAGATTTCCTGTAAATGTTAACTGGATTGTCAAGCTTCATTGGAGTGTGGTCAACTTTCAAGTCTCTGTAACAGGAAAACATTCTTCACCTGGGCTTTGAGCATTTTATTTCACAACTGTTATTTTCATATCCACTGCCTGCCAGGTTCCCATCCTGGGAGTGGATCAAATCAAGTCCCAGCTCTATAGGGCTTACACTCTTTTGAAGGGAAATCTGCAATGAGCAAGAAAACAAAATAGAAAAAGACCAGATGGTAGTGAGTGATGTGAGAATCCCATTCGAGAGTGTGATAGTGGTCACAAGTGGGGAGGCCTCTTTCAGAGGAAAACACAAGGAGACACAAGGGAGTCTGCCATGCCAAGATGGAGGAAGAACACTAAGAGAGTAGATTTTCCATATTCTGAACACACACAGACATGTAACTGAGTTGATGAGTGTGTTAATTAGGACGGTTGTGGTAATCATTTCACAATATAATTTGTTTAGCATGTCATGACATGGTACATCCACTGTATGCATTAAATATATACAGTTTTGTCACTTATACCTCAACAAATCTGGGGGGTACATTCCAGGTGACAGAGCAGCGACTCTTGGAGCCAAGAACAAGTTGTTAGATTAAATTATAGAAAGATGAACATTGTGGCTCAAGAGTTGGGTCTATTTAAAAAGGGCAGGTGATTGGGATGTGGGCAATGCAGGAGGCTATGTGCGTGGGAAAGAAGACAGAAGGGAAATCTCTGGGCCTTCTGTCCTTATTTTTCTGTGTAGCTGAAACTGTTCTAGAAAATAAAGTCTATTAAAATAGAAGAAGGAAAGTAGACTGAGCTGACGTTGAAGAAGTGGATAGTTGTTGGCTGCTGCAGAACTCTGAAAGCCGGAGTGAGGACCCAGGGTTGTCTTCGGGGTGTCACTATAGTGCCACTCCTACTTGCAGTACGCCTTTGCTGTGGACTCATCAAGAGGAGGGGTCTATTTCTCTACCCCCTGGAACTGGACAGTTCCTACAACTGTGAGACACTGGCAAATACGGCACAGAGGCTAGGCAAGCTCGTGTGCATTGGACTTTATTCTCTTGGGTCTAACGCTGGCAGATGCCTGGGGTAGCTTGCTGGAAGATGAGGGACCTCACACAGAAGAGCAGAGCTGTCCCAGTATTGCCCTTCACCCTTGGCTAAATGGACATCAGGAGACAGGAGGCCAGCATCCTATACAATCCAGCCCCACTGACCACCAGAGACCAGAATAACCATTCAACAGACATGTAGAATAAGCATTGAAAACAAACCTATGCTATTTTAAATTACTAAACTCTGCGGGACTCTGCCTCTCTTTGTGAAAGTCCCCCAGGTGAGGTCGAGGTCAGCAGCATAGGAACCTACCCTCAGCAGTGAGGCCCATCAAGTTCACAGGCCCCACCGCCCTCAAGGAGGGGAGCCATACGGGATGTGCATACCGGGACAGGGCTGCAGGGGTCCACCCAGAATCCTATCAACCACTCCAACTTTACCTGGGCTCCCCAAAGAGCAAGTAGAATAACTAATTAACCCTGTTCATTTATTTTTAGGCAAGAGCAGGGCAGTCTTCTACTACTAACTTTCCAGTGGAGTCCCATCTCAACGAACAGGAAAGCCAGTCCTTATCTGGGTCTACAGGACCCTGAAGTATCCGCTGCACACTGATTGCTTGTCCTTTCCTCCCATCCGCCCGTTGCTCAAGTCTTCCCAGACTTCTTGGTTCCACTCCAGGCCTCTGCCCAAAGTTGGCATTGCATGGATTCCGCTCTGGGAGGCAAAGGCTCTCAGGCTACACCTATTTGTGTGTCTCTGCAGCACCTGCTATGCCCGTCCTGTTTCATTTTTCTCTTTTGACCTGAGTCAGCTTGCTTCCCCAAGGAGCAGACAGCTAGATGGATTTCGATGTGTAAGAGGTTTGTGGGGGGGCGCTGTAGAAAGCTGATGGGGAGAGGAAGATAAGGAGGTGGGCGGAGCCTTTAACAACTGCCAGGGCTGATGCCTATGAAGGTGAAGGCAAGAGGTGGAGAAAGCAGAGGCAGGAAGAGTGGGTGAGCAGGAGGCCAGGCCAGGTAGGCGAGGAGCTCTGGAGCGCACCTGGCCTGTTGCGGGAGCCCCATGGTGTGCCAGAGGGACTCTGGTTCAGCAGTTCAGCCTGCGGGAAGAGGCCTCAGCGAGAACACAGGAGATGGTCCAAGCTGTGCCAGGTAGATGCCACCAGCAAGCGGTGCTCCTCCCGGCAGGACCTGCAGGCGTTAGCAGGTCTGGTGCCCGGGTGTGGCAGCATCGCTAGCGTCTTCAGCAGCACCTGTCCGGCAGCTGCCGCTCTGCTCTGCAGTGTTCGTGAGCAAACCGCTCGCCCAAACCGCTCGCCATGGCTGGTGCTGTTTTGAGTGTTTGTACCAGAGATAGTTACCACTTCCCTATTTCAAAATGTTCATTTCAGTTCTCAAAGCTCCATGAGGGAGGTTGTTATTTTGACCCTCATTTTACGAATGGGGAAAACAAGGTATAGAAGGTTCAGGCAGCTGGACTGAGGGCTGACATCAAGAAGCAGGGGAGGGCTCAAGCGCAGGCAGCCTCCTACCTCCTGGAGTCCCAGCTCCTCAGAGGCTGAGGTGGGAAGATCGCTTGAGCCCACAGGCTTCAGGCCGAACTGGGCAACACAGCAAGACCCCAGCTCAAAACAAAGTAAAATGAAGTTGTGCTCACCCCACTCAGCTGTGAGCCCAGAGCTCTGCGGGGCTAAGGCCGGGAAATTCCAAGTTCGAGCTTAGCCTGGGCAACATAGTGATAGAGCAAGATCCTGGCTCAAAATAAACAAGAAGAAGATCTGAGCAGGTAGCTCAGCACGAAGGCCCCGTGTTCTGCTGCTCCACACCACAATAAATAAATAAATAACCCAAGCAGCTTGACCCTGGAGCCTGGACCCCTCGCCTCTGCTCCACACTCTTCTGCAGAGACAACAAATGTGTTTGAGCTTGGGCTGACGGTAGCGGAATCGATGAACTTACTCATAAACTTGATAAGAAAAGTAGAGGACGGTGCACTTCAGTAGTTTTCCTGGGCGATTTAGTGCAGTGTTACTAAGCTGTGGGTGGGAGCTTTCTCCACTCTTGTTCAGGTTTGGGGAGTATTGCTTGGCCAGGTTAATTCTGAGGAATGTGTTTAACGTCCATGAAGTCATAATGCTTCTGAATACCCAAGGTGGGATCTCCAAGCAACTGGAAATAGAGATTTGGAAATTATAGAACTGATATTTAAAACCATGAGACCAGAAAAGGATCTATGAAAATAAAGAAGGGAAGGAACATAGCCATTATTTTAAAAAAAGATAAAAACGAAACCACCATAAGCGCCACAGCCCCTCTTCTGGGTACGCACCAAAGAAAGGGAAACCACCATCTTGTGAAGATGCCTACCAGCACCCACCTGTTCACACAGCATTGTTCACAATCGCTGGTAGATGCGTGCGACCCAGGTGTCCACGGATGGGATGGTCGGGCAAAGAGCCTGTGAGAGCCTGTGTGTGTGTGTGTGCGTGTGTGCGTACGCATGTGTGTGTTGTATGTAATACAATATTATTGAGTCTAAAAAAGGGAGATCTCACCATTTTCACCTGCATGGATGAATATAAAAGACATCATCCTAAGTGAGATATGCTAGATTTAGAAAGAAAATACAGCATAATCGCATGGTGGAATCTTGAAGCAAAAGCAAGCCCGTACTACATAGAAATAGCAGAAATAGTAGCAATGGGGAGAGGGGACGGAAAGATGAAAGTCAGAGGTTGCAGAGTTGTGTAGGATGAGTAAGTTCCAGAGAGGTCACTTTTTGAAAACATAGATTTTAGGCATTTTTACTGCACACACAAGCAAAGCTGTGTGAGATGATAGATGTTGATTTGCTCGACAGTAATAATCATTTCACTGTCTGTATGTAAACCAAAGCAACAGGTTGCATACCTTCAAAATACAGAAAAAAAACTAAAATGAAGAGAACCTTTTTAAAATACAAAGAAGAAGAGGAAGAAGACAAAGGAGGAGGAGGAGGATAAGAAAGAAGAGGAAAAAGTGCAAGAGAAGATGATGAAGACAGGGAGGAGGGGGAGGAATAGGGGAAAGCAGGCTTTCTGCAGCTCAGACAGAGACAGCCCTGTAAGGATCTCAAGGGAAAACAAAACCAATCCCATTGCTGTGTGCTACTCAGAGCTTGGAAGTTGCTGGAAGTTGAGGGAGTAAGGGGAAGACGCAACTCTAAGTGATAACAAGGGCTTTTCTTTGGAGACAGAACAGGCCTATATTCTGATTATTATGATGGTTGCAAAAACTATACATGGGACAAAATTTCTTAGAACCATAAACAAAATATAGTACTCATAAAATCTGATAAATCCTGAACAACTCAACAACAGGCCGTGTCTTTATTACTGTTTGTGCCATTGCAAAGTCAATTTCCGGATTTGGACAGCACACTCCTTGTCAGGTGCTATCTATAGAGGAATTGAGAATGATGCAAGAGAACACCCTATAAGTCACATTTTCATGCTGGACAAAACATCTGGCACCAACAATTTAAAGTACAGGTTTACTTTTGCTGATGATTTCAGAGATCGCCCCTAAGTGAGATATGCTAGATCACTACAGTGGGAGTGTGTGGCGGAGCAGGGGGCAGGTTGGAGGGGACCAGCCGAGACTGGACACAGTTCCACGCTCACCTCCATGATCCCCCAGAAGGGTGCTGTACTCACCTGCTAGGCGGCTCCCAAGACGGTCAGGTTGAGAGCCCAGTTTCAGGTCGAACTCCTTGGACCGTCTTGACACCTTCTTGTGAGTGTTCAATTATTTCACAGTAAAAGCTATTCTAAAATAGAATCTGTTGCATTGGTAGCCAAACATCTATTTTGATGTTTTTTTCAATACAATTTTATAATTTTCCATAGCCAAAAATGTACAGTCTAACTAAGTTCCTTTTGTAACTAGATTGAACTATTTTAATTAAAAAATGACTGCAGCAAAAGATAATGTATAATACTGAGACCATTTAATTCTTTCTTTTTTCCTTCTTTTTTGTTTTTTCAGTACTAAAGATTGAACCCAGGGCCTTTGCACTGAGTTATAGTTCTAGCTCTTTTTAAATTGTTTTAATTTTAAGTCAGGGTCTTGCTAAGTCACAAAGTCGCCCAGGATGGGCTTGAACTTGTGACCCTCCCACCCCACCCCAGCCTCCCAGTAATCCCCCTCTTTGTTCAGTCAGTCTGAGCCCCCATTATGTGCAGTGCCACATGCTAGACCAGACAGCCCCACAAGCTCGTAATTCTATCCAGTCCTGGTCTCAGGGAGGACCTATTCTAGGCTGGAATAAACAAAAACCCACAGCCCCATTCCAATATTTCCCAGGTGATTCAAAGATCTCACTGTGATTATCATAGTACGGGAGCTGAAGAAAGAAAATGAGTCCTACTTTAAAATTCTATGAATACCCACATATTTTTTTTAAAGGCAGAGACATTAACCTTGTATTAGTCTTCAAGGACTGAGGACAAGATGATTTTGGCTCCAATTTTACCAGACTTCGGCTCCTAATACTATTAAATCGTTTCCTAAGCAAGAAAAATGACTTGGGTCAATAATAATTAGGCCAGCCTTCTACTGCTCAGACCTCAGAAGTAAATAAGCCAGTAGGAACCTGCCGGTGAGAGACACCCTCAGTACAGCTGGAATGGACAAGGAGGGATGGCTGCGTCTGGTGACCGGAAAGGAAGAATTGCAAAAGGACCGAGTCCTAATCCCAAGGACAGGCAGCTGGGTACCTCTGTGCCTTTTACTGAGACTCAGATCAACTGCTTCCTCTGCTCCTGAAAGGAACCTCACCAGGACCCTGCAGAAACAAGCAATACTCCAGGAGGACCAGCAGCCAGGTCAGGGTAGCAACCTACATCAGCATGGGAGAGATCAAGAGTGACAGGCATTGTAGTCCTTTCTGATTTTGCCTCTTTTGGAAAAGAGAAATGATCCTCTTAGTAAGAAATGACCTGCATTTGACGGAGGACACAGCCAATGTATCCACATTCACACAGTCTCAAAGTATCTGCCACAAATCATTTACAAACCTAAAATGGTAAGTTTGTAATATAGAAAACGGGCAGACACATCCTGGTCTATGGTCAAAGTTACATCAGCAGCATCAGAGCAGACAGCGTGTGACTCCTGATGGGGCCCCCGGAGAGGGACGAAGTGTCATTCCTGAGATTCCTGCCAGACACAGACAAGCTCGGCCTGATCATACGGACGCATCCGGCACACCGTGGTGCAGGACGCTGGACAAAATCCATATCCTGCACTCTTCCAGCCTGTGAAGGTCGAGGCACAGAAAGGCAGGCAGGAAGTGTTCCCAGCGAAAGGGCACTGGATGTGTTCCATGACTCATCGCAAAGCAAGGTCCAGTGTTGGATGCTACGCTGAGGGAGGGGAGCAGGGAAGGCTGCGAAGGACATTACTGGCACAAATGACATAAATTGAAAATGGACTGTGGATGAGATAATAGTATTACAGCCCACCACCGTTATTAAATCTCCTGACTTTGAGTGTCACATTCTATGGTACTACTATAGTGTGAGTATATCAGAGAATATCTGTGTTCTTAAATACACCATGAAGTACTTACAGGGAAAATGACACAATAGCTCTAACTTTCAAATAACAAAGAGGAAATGCATTCACAGCTGCCTTGATGTCTTGAATGGAGTCAAAACCTTTATGGCAATTTCTGAGAAATAAAAGCATTGTGGTGTGTCCTCGTCCACCTCATTCACCAGACCTGGCACTGTGCCACTTGTGCTCTTCCTCAAAATCAGAACAAACAATGAAGTGTAGATGCTTCACACCGATTCAGGTTCCTGAGGCAGCCACAATGGCGCAAGTAGACACTTATGAAACAGAACTTCCAGAGCTGCTTCAGGAAGTGGCAAGCATGAGGAGACAAGTGTGTTTGAAATGAGAGGGAGGATCTTAAAGGGAATTAATGGTGCTGTCTCTTTTACTGTAATACATTTTTACAATGGAAATATTCACCATATTTTTGGATCATACCTTGTTTGGGGGGGGAGTAGAATATACAAGTTGGACAAAGTATTAATTGGTGAACCTGGGCAAAACAGAAACAAAATTTCCTGTGGAATCCTTGCAACTTTTCTCTAACTTTTAAAGTTAAATCAAAATTTAAAATTCAGGAAGGAGGTGTTTGGCACGCAGACCTGTTTGATCAGCTCACTTGTGAAATGGGTTGAAAGAGGGTAGCGCGCTCCTCGGGCTCCAAGGGTGGCCTCCCTGGATAAACTGCACTAGCAGGTTAGGGACAATAAAGGCCGTGCAGAGACTGTGGGGCCAGAGGAGAGAGCCCTACCAGGTTGCGGTGACTCTTGAACTAAATCAGGAAGGCCGCAGGGCCTCCTGGGAAGCAGCGGATCAGCGGAAGTGGGGACTTGTCTCTGTTTTCACCTCTGACGTCACTTCCCCCTTTCCTGTGTTTGGGGGCAGAGCTCCAGGGGCCGCACACCAGGGTTCCTTCCAGCTGTCTTGCAAAGGCCTGGCCTCTGGGAGCCCCCAGTGGAGAAGCGGGCGGGGCTGGCTCTCCCTGTGGTTTGGACTGTGCCCCATTGTCCCCCTTCCTCAGGTCCTCTCTCCAGGCTTCTGCGGCACCTTTCCTCCTCTTCTCTCTTCTGCCCTAAGGAGCAACGGCCCACCGAGAACCTCGCTGTCTTTCCCTGCCTCCCCGAACTGCTCGCTTTCTCGAGAAAATGTCTCATTAACCTATTTGGAGTCGCACTCCTTGAAGCCCCAAAACACAAGGTGTGGCTGACGCAGGAATGGAGAGCGAGAAGGCTGGTATGGGAGCCCAAAGCCTGGCTTGGATCTTGTCCTGCGCCTGCCACAACCCAGACGCACCGGAAAGACTCCAGCCAGACTCCACTGTGCGACCTTGGTAAGTGACTTAATGTGCTTGAGCTGTTCTCTCATTTGTGGAAATAGATTAACCTCACAGGGTTAATGTGAGGAATAGATGGGGCGGGAGTGAGTTCATCTCCCTTCATCACTATCCACACCGCAGCCTAAAGCCCAATTCAAGCGCCGTGAACTCCAAAGACTCCCGGGGCGGAAGCAGTCCCTGTGGCCGGGGACAGTCATCACCCACAGTACGGGACAGGCTGAAGCTCAGTGGTAGAACACTTGCCTGGCAGGAGTGAGGCCTGGGTTTGGCCCTAACATTGCCCCCTGCAAAAAAACAATTAAAAGCTAGAGTTTATTCTTCATCACCTGCTGCCGGTATGGCTAAGCATACTTGTTTGTGAGGATTCTCCAAGTAAATTTTAAACCATTTCAAGGGACAATGTCATATAGGTCTTTGAATCTCTTAGTGCTGGGGGCTTCTTAGGACTTGTTGGTTGATAAATAGGCAGAAATTATTTTTAGTGTCATAGTATTTTATTTTACGTAAAATTTTACGTAATTTTACTAGGGATTGAAATTTTACATAATTAGTACTAGGGATTGAAGTCATGGCCTTTGCACTGAACTACATCCCAGCCCTTCATTTATATATGTTTTAGGGATAAGGTCTTGCTAAAGGGCTATGTTGCTTAGGCTGGTTTCAAATTTGCAATCCTCCCCAGCCTTCTAGAATGCAAAAATTATAGAGCCATAGCTTTGAAGACTATGTTCTTAACCCACTTACGCCAAAAATTGCAATTTTTGGAAATTTTGCATGAAATTCATATATGCTACCTAGAAAAATTCAAGGAACAAGAATTTGAAGGGAAAGAAGCTTTATTATGTACCATTGCTATGGGCATCCCAAACTGGAACACTGGGCATGGGTGCCTTTATCCCCTTCTGACTTGTCTGCCTCTGCTACAGTATTAATCTAAAATCCAATAGAGTGAGAATTCTTTCACTTCTTCCTTTTCTACTCATTCATTCATGCATATCTTTTAATACTCCCTGGAAGTAAATATCCGTGGGCATTTTAGATCTGTCTCATTAACTATAGTCATTTAGAAGTGGGGAATTTGGAGTGGAAATAGAGCTCCAGAATTCAGCTACATGTAAGGTTTTCTGAAAACATCCTGGTAGAATGACAAAGAGAAGAGGGGACTTCAGATTTGGGGCTGAAAGGGTTTCTATGTGACCAGGTAATTTGCTACATACTTGCTGGAACTGTTTCTCCATAATTGTTCTGTTTTTTGCCCTCCAGTGTCTGTCGGACTGGGCCTTTCCATTTAGCAAGTTTTCCCTAAAGAGGAATGAGAAGCTTATTTATTCTGAAAGAAGTAAGATTAGGGCCAACAGCACCTAGCCCCTGCTCACTTTCTCACACTGTCGCATCTGTGCTGCGGAAGGGTGTCTCCAAATACAGGGACTGTCACTTTTGAATGAATTAAATTCCAAGGAGCAGAGAGGTTGGCGGAGTCCCCTGCTCCCCGTGGTGTATAAAGTGACGGTGGATTCTTGAAAATGGGACTCATTCCAAGACTGGCTGGTTCTCCTGGTTTCACATGCAGCCCGAAATGCTTTCCCTGGTGAAAGGAAAGGTAAAAGCAGCTATTAAACTGGAAAGATCTAGAACTGGAGTGTGTCTACCTCTTCCTTGTATTCAGGATTCAGCCCAGCACTGCTCTGGCTGGGCCCTGATCAGAAGCATGTGGGAAGTCGGGCTCACAGAGCCCCTGCAGACCTCCGGCACCCTGAGGAAATGCGGGCTCTCAGGAGCCTTGAGTCCCAGGGATGAGTTTGCAAAGAAGGTTGGACACTGTGGAAGGAATGACTCCCAGCCTCCTCCGTGTGTTTACACCCTGTGTTTGTCAATGACAAAACCCATGAACTCAATGCGCGCAATTGGCCCGGTGCCTCCAGGGACCCGAGAGGCTCTGTGCAGGAGGAAGGATGGAGGCTGCTCAGGCACACATTTCTGCTCCTCCCTCCAGTGAGGGCCTGGGCCCCTCAGGCTGGGCTGTGCTGTCGGGGGCAGCACCAGTCCACAGGCAGGCATCAGCCCCTGCACCAGCGGGTTCCTCCGGGCAGATGTGGGCCAGTGGGGAGGTAAAGGCCAATGTTTTCTTTTATGGGAAGCAGGGAATCTGGGTCTCTGGGGGAATACAGTTTACAAAATCAGTATATTTTATTAAAAATATTGTCAAAAAACTAAAACTTAAAATTCTGTTTGACCCAGCTATTTCCCTTCTAGGTATCTTCCCAGAAGAGTTAAAGACATCCTATCACAGTGATCCGTGGATACTATGTTTATTGCAGCAAAATTCATACTAGCGAAATCTTGGAAGCAGCCTACACGTCCACCAACAGATGAATAGGTAAAGGAAGTGCAGTGTTTACATACAGTGGAGCAGTACTCGGCATCCTTCATGTCCGAGGGTAAACTTGAGTCATCGGTAGGAAGACGGTTGCACCCTGAGACCATAACGTTAAGTGAAATAAACAGGACACCGGAGGTTCACTGTTGCCTGGTTTCTCTGCTGTGTTCTGGAAGAGGTTAGAGTTAAAGGAAGGAGGCCCAGAGAGAAGGTGCTCATGAGGCAGAATTGACACTAGCAGCTCCTATAGCAGGGCACAGATTAAACTTACATGCAGCCCAGCATGTCACTGGAAGCTTAAAGTCATGGTCTGGTGGGGCAGTGGTATTTTGCAGAGTGAGGTCAACTCACTCCACCAAGATGATCAATTTCAGAGACACTGGGAAGTCGTCAGTTCAGCTCAACACCTTCCTAGAGAGCACCAGCATCAGCAGCTGCACTCCCTGCATTCCGTGATGGCGGAGAGCTGTGTCTGTCCTCGTGGAAAACACAGCTGCGGTGCTTTGTGACAAACCAAGAGCCAGTTGAAGTGAGCAGGAACAGTCCGGATCTGCATTTTAACAGAACTTCACAGGACACTTTCAGCAATTGCTTCCTTCTGCCTCTGCCTCCCGATCCAGTGATGGACCACCTTGACTGCTTTTCTGTCGGGATGCCCAATTTCTTCTGCATTTGGACATTTTATATGAGTATTGACTATTGTGGAGAAATCTGCACATTTTTACTATGAGGTTTTCAAACTAAGGATAGCTCTTGAAACATCCTGAGCTTTGTGAAGCAAACTCAGCAAGTGTGTGTATATGTGTGTGCTCATGTATGTGCGTGGCTGTATGTGCACACCTTTGTGTATATGCAGCGGTGGTATGGCAGGTGGGGAAACCAGCATCAAACACAGTTGAGTCTTTCACTTTTGTAAACACTGTGTCTTGGTTATTTTTCTCTCATTGCTGAGACAAAATACCTGACACCCACAATTAAGGAAGGAAAGGTTTATTGAGCTCAGTTTGTAGAGGTTTCAGTCCCTACTCAGCTGGCTCCAAAGCAGGGTGGCACATAGCAGAGAGCAACAGTTCATGGTGGCAGAAAACAGCAAAAACAACAAGAGCAAAAGGTGGGGAGCAGGTGGGAAGAGCAAGTCTGTTTCTCTCCCTTACATTATATGCAAACTACCTTTCCTGGTGCAGGTGTAGCACTCACATCCATGAACCAATCATCAACTCTAGAAGTCTGCCCCAGGACTGCATGAGGCTTTACGGGGGACATGCAGAACCAGACCATAGCACACTGATACGCTGACCTGATGTGTGAGTTTTGTTTTATTTTTAGGAGGAAGTTTGCCATTAGTCTAAGGTCAAGTTCTGCCGGACTTTGCCGAAGGAACTTATTATTGTCTTTATCCAGCAACTTATACTCCACTCTTACACTCAGTGTTTATAGCTTCTAATAGTTTATATGGATGGTTCCCCTCCCATTCCTGTGGAAACCCTACCCAATGGATGCAGGGCTATTTCTCATGCAGCTGGGGGCAACTCCAGCTTTCTAAATAAAGAGGTGGATCTGTCCTCTGGGTTTCCTTCATGGCATATCTTTTGAGACTATTGAAAACTGGGACAGAACTACACAATGCACAGAAGAGTTAAGTCATAGTCAATAAGACAGTGTCTGAGAAGCTCAGACCAAACTCCAGAACCCCCAGCTCACAGACACCCCTCTGACCATGAAGGGAATGGATAGCAAATCATGAAATGTAAAAGACCAGTCAGATTTTATATCCATCCTGTATTTCAGAAGCTGACACATGGCAAGGCTGTAGAATGTTCCAGAGTCCATCATACTTCCATCAACAAAACTCTTGGGAGGATATCAAGAGCTTATGTGTGATTTATACACATGCTTTACAAAAATTCCTATCTAGTCTGTAGCATCATGTCCACGTTTAATAACTTTCTAGCAAAAGAACTGTTTCAAGTGCCATAATGAGATGTTGTCCTCGGCCTCTTACAAAATTAAATATTCCTCTTGTTGAGATGGAACAAGTGCTACTCCGCACTTGCAGTGGCGTCACGGAGACCTGCTTCTAAGCAGGAAGAGGAAATGACATGCTGCAGCCCCTGGAAAAGACCCATCACCGTCCCCCTCTGCCTGTGTTAAAGACTGTGTGAAAGAAATCAGGCAAAATAAGGAATGTTACAGAAAAAGAGCATAATATAGCAATTGCTACTATGTTTGTCTGCTCAAGCTTCCATAGCAAAATGCCACAGATTGATGGCTTAAACAACCATCTCTCATGGTTCTAGAGGTCGGAAGTCCAAGGTCAAGGTGCTGTCCAGGTTGGTTTCTTCTGAGACATCCCTTCCTAGCTTGGAGACAGCCACCTTCTCAAAAATCCTTTAGTCAGTAGATTTCATATATAGATACAGCTATTTAATGTGTGTATAATTTATCTAGCTCTGTTTCTACCTATCTATAGCATATATCTCATATCTATGGTAGATAGAAAAGCAAATACATGTATTTATATTTATCTATCTAAACTCAGGTACCTAACCCTAAATATGTACCATAAGTCTGTACAAATATATGTGATGCATATTTATGAATCTATGTGTATATCTATACATCAGTGAATAGATACAGATATCTGTGTAGTTATGGATTTATAAACTGAAACTTCAAATAACTTTTCCTGGTACTTATCAAATAAAATATAAATGTGTTAGTATATACCTGGAGTATATTCTCATCTGCAAATGGTCAAACTAGAGTCCTTTTCCTGGAACTTACCTCAGCTGTAACCAACCCTCCTGGCTCATCCTTTGCATGCATTTGCTTCTTGCCTGTTGCACTAAGCACACCTCCCTGAAAAGTCTCCCAAGCCTTGCCCTTGCTTTCCTGCTGCAGTCTAATCAAAAGGTACTTGGTGTGACGGGAGAAGAGGAAGAGAGGAAGGCGGTGCCCTTCACCTTGCCCTGCTTCCTTCCCCTGGGAATTCTCCTTCCAGTTGAGCATCTTGCCAACACCTCTTATTTGCATTTCTTACATTTTTTGCACACTTTCAAATATTTATTTGTGCTTCCTCAAAACACAGGTATGAAGACTGAAGTTAGAAGATACACACACACACACACACACACACTCACACACACACACACACAGACCCATATCAAATGAATAGGAGAAAAAAACTAGTCAAACTGCATAATGGAATCAGCTACCTGCTTAACAAAATGGCTTCTCCTTGTGCCATTTTGTTTGGGTATTTTTGCTCTGTGTACTCTCAAAGAAGGCCCAGACAGCCCCTGACTTGCCCTAGAAAACTGATCTGTTGAATGTGAAACTATAGGTCAATGAAAGTATCAGCAGAATGATCTAAGTTTTCAGGCTTGATTGCATTACTGTCATATGGAATGCTCATCTGATCTGGAGGAGAAGAGATACAGAGATAATAGTTTTATATTACTTGCATTTCCATGTATAGAATCTATTCTACTTATCTTAGAGGATATATTTGGATATCCACATTCCTTCTGTGCATAAGATTTTATATTGGCCTTATATAATAAGTTAGAGTCTTTTTCTGTATGAAGTACAGTACCTTCTATAATCAGTATATCTCTGCTGATATTATTACCAAGGGTTAATTCACCCAGGGCTGCACACATAGAATAAAACTTCATATATTCACCTACTGAGAGCAAGCAGATTGAAAAAGATAAAGAAGGATATAGTTCAAACTTGTCATGTGAAAATTTTATCATTAGTCTTTTTCTATAATTCACTGAAGAAGGGCCAACTGCCTATTTTGAATCTCCAAAATTGTGTTTCACTGGTGAGTGTGTGGTCTTGTTCAGAGAGACTGTGCCATCCTCTGTAACCAATCCGAGCAACTGGTATACCCGAGCTTTCATTGTGAAAAAGAAAAGGTCAAAGTGGCGGTCAGAGGGGTCCTTGCACCAGTCACCAGGCTGAGCTGTGAGAGGGAGCAACAAGGTCTCCCAGCTTCAGTGATACTTTCCTTGCAACCCATCTGAAGTGGAGATGGAGCAAGGTGTGCTGTGAAACACCTGCAAATGAGGTGCTCTGCAAGACAAGGCTTCTGTGGCCGAGCAAGTTTGGAAACCCTGATGGCCACATCTTCCTCCAAGGCTTGTTAACGCACCTTAGCCTATTGCAGGTCCTGCAAAGCCCCAGAAGAGAGCAGCATATTTAACTTTGTTTCAGGCAATATTCCTAAACATGGGCTCCAAGGATTGCTTATCATTTAATATTGCTTTGGGAAACAGTATATACACATCTGATTTCACCTTGGACTATTAAAACTGATCTAACTTTTCCGTGGTAGGAAAATACTTGAGCACTTTGTTTATCATGGTTAATTAATATAAGGGAAACCACAATGCTCTCCCGAAATTCCTGGGGAAAAAAGCAGCTAACCACAGAGAGCCCAGACTATCTCTCAACAGAAGAAAGGCACTGCACTGCACAATGCCAGATATCCAGCTTGCCTTGTCTTTTCTCTCCACTGCCACCAACCTCTGTTCCCGAGAGATTCCAACCCCGTGCTGCACAATAAGCTCCGGCTTATTTCCCATGAGTTACTGTGGTGAATTCTGTGGAGGATCCACCATGTCAATTTGTAGCCCCAGACTGTGCACTGCAGAGACAGCCGTGCTTTACTACACCTAAGCAAGGGCCCTTTGGGAGCTCTTACTGTGTCTTTTTAGATCGTGCTTCCCACAGGTGCATCTCAGAGATGATATTTTACTGTGAGAACAGGGCATCCAGTGTGTACATGTGAGTATGAGACTGTGTGTGTGTAAATCTCTGATTTCCCATCTGAGACATGTAAGAAAAGCTATTATATCAGACGAGTGGATCTCCCAATCCTGTGTTTTACTGTCTTTTGTTGCACCCAGGAAAGGGGGCTGAGTGAGTGCTTGTCTGTCCTCTGCTTTCTTCTAGGTAGTATGTTTTCTTGGCTTTACTGGCATCTTGAGCCTTGTTTTGGAGGGCAGAAGAATGCTTAGGTCATGTTTAGTTTTTATAGCCTCATTTAGTGGAAATGGATCCTTTGGGCCCAGTCTATGCCCACTGCCTAAATTTAAAGTTCCTTTTCTTTCAGGTGGCTTAATTTATATTTGTTGATGGCATAGTGAATGCAAATAACCACACAGGTGACCTTTAGGAGGCTGTGAGAGCCAAATCACTGATGTGAGTGACTTGAATTCAGAAAGGGATTTTGGTATATTTTTAGTATTGCTACAAATACCATTTTCCTGAGGAAGGAAATGTTTAATCACCCAGTAGGTGTTTTAAAAGGCTATAGACAGCTAATCTGTGATAAATGATCAGGTGTTTCAGTACTACAACCCTAGAAGAGTGAGATGGTAACAGAGGGTCTGAGAGGAATTATAGAATCACTAGAATGAATCAGACTTTGGGCCGAGTATTTGTTCAATCCTCCTGATTTGGCTCCTTTCTTCTTTTAATTTTTAATTTGCTTATTTTTATTTTAAAGAAAATAAAAAATAATAAATGCAATAAAAACTATACAGAATTTCAAAAGAAGATGATAAGAAATTAAAAATGATGGTTATATTGCATACTGTTATCTTCAAAGTAGTTTTTCAGATTATCAGATACAGGCATGCAAAATTGATTAAACAATT
This sequence comes from Chinchilla lanigera, assembly GCF_000276665.1. Lineage (NCBI taxonomy): Eukaryota > Metazoa > Chordata > Mammalia > Rodentia > Chinchillidae > Chinchilla > Chinchilla lanigera. The sequence goes on from NW_004955406.1 coordinate 1,194,925, forward strand.
AAGCATTAACTGTTTCTTTTAATAAACCAATATAAATTAGTAGTATAGTTATCTTAGCTATCTTGTGTATATATTTTTCCCTTCCTTTTTTCTTTCTTTTCTCCTTTCCCCTACCCTAGTTGTTCTTTCCTTTTGAAGTTTCTTTCCCTTTCAAAACATCTATTGTGCCTGTCAGATTTTATTTACTTTTTTAGTTTCTTACACTAGGGAGACAATACGATGTTTACACATGTGAGTCTGATTTATTTCATTTATGAGTATGATCTATAGTTGCATCCATTTACCTACAAAAACCTTGAGTTTATCTTTCTTTATAGCTGAGTAATACTCCATTGTATAAAAATACCACATCTTTTTTATCCATTCCTCAGTTGATAAGCATTTGGGTTGTTTCCAAGATTTAGCTATGACAAACTGTGCTGCTATAAACATGGCTGTACATATATCACTGTAGTCTCATCTTTTTAATTCTTCTGGAATAATACCCAGAAGGGGAGTAGCTGGGTCAAATGAGACCTCTAATCCTAGTTTTTTTAGGAATCTCCACACTGATTCTCCACGGTGATTGCACCAATCTACACTCCCACCAACAACGGAGAAGGGTTCCTTTTTCCCCACAACCTTTCCAGCATTTGTTGTTGGTTGATTTCTTGATGTTAGCCATTCTTTCTGGGGTGAGATGAAATCTCAGTGTTGTTTTAATTGCATTTCTCAAATGACCAATGATGTGGAACCTGTTTTTCATATGTTTATTTGTCCTTTGTATTTCTTCATTTGAGAAGTATATTTGGCTCCTTTCTATCCTGATTGGTCGGGCCAGGGATGTAGCTCAGTGGCATAAGCACCTGCATGGCAAGTGCAAGGTCCTGAGTTCGATTCCCTGTACCAAAAAAAAAAGACCAAAAAAATATCCTGATGGGTCTATACCTATACCTCAGGGAAGGGGATCAAGAGATGCAGAAGGTGGGGGAAGGAGGAGAAGGAGGGAAGGAAATGGGATAAAAAAAAAAGTATGAAGATACGTTATGTACATGTATCAACTCCCCACAAGGAATTTGATCATTATGTGCTACACACACATACTAATATAATAAAATAAAAGATGATTTGGTTGCAGCTAATAATGAGATCAGATAAAGGAAATACCCCAGATAAGTTGTCATTTACCCCAGATAAATTGTCCATATGTTTCTGAACCGCTTACTCCGTAAGAAAACAATTTCCTTCGTCGGGAAAAGAGTATTTGCAGAAATGGTAATAATGAAAAGATCCCTTTGTCTGAAAGCAGTTATTCAATCCTCAAATCTCTGGTCCATCTGCAATAAATCTGACTCCATAAATCTACATATTTGAACCTCATAAGACTTATTTCAAACATTAACATCTGTAATTTAGAAATCATTTTAGAAAAAAAGGAAAGCATCCCTCTGTGCTATAAGGAGGATTAAAAACGTGAAGAGTATTGAAGCTTTGTCCTCCCCACAGGCAGTGCTGTTGAAACCTTGTGGGTCACAGCCCTGCACTCTTCCTGTGTCCACCATGAAATCCTGCTGGATTTAAGGATGTGCCCCAGCCCAGCGCCGGGGAATCCAGAAGTCCTTCTGTTTGACCCAGAAGTCCTTCTCATTGGTGGCCTCTCCAGGACTAAGGAGTCACTTTCTGACTTCTCCCACTGTACCTGCTCTTTTCAAGAGCTGCTCAGCTTGACTCCAGGCTCAAGGACTGGGTGCTTTGGCATTTTTGAGAGATTAGAGGCTAAAATTAGATCACTTAAGTGCATCTAGTTGTGTCACTATTGACCAGCTTGGACTTCTTGTGCTTTCTGAGCTCTGCCAACTTGGAGCTCTGACAGCCCTCTGATCATGCTTTCCCCTACAAGTCTACTTACAATTAACTATGTCAGGCTGTATTCTGCAACATAGCAAGTGTCTCAGCCATAATATTTTTTTAAAAAAATTGTAATACCCTAGGCTTCTTAGAAGATAAAGTAACTTCTTTTTTTACACAATTACTAATGGGAATCTTAACATCTTTGATGATTTATTAGGGCCATTTGTATTTATTAAAAGGATTGTACTATGTCTCAGTATTTATGGAAAATAAAGGCAAATTGTTTAAACTTAATACAAAATCAACCAATATTGACAGTCTCTCTTGGTGGTATAACTGGTTGGAAGCAAGAGGAAGGAGGAGAAAAAGAAGAAAGGACCCTACTGTGTAAGAACCATGGAAGAATTTCCTATTACAATATCCATAAGAAATACCTTTGAAACCTATGAGAGCAAAAAGTGCACATTGTATTGTTGCAAAAACATAAACACTGAAACTTAGGCTACTGAGATCCTTACATGTGCAAAAAAATCATTAAAAAAAAGAAAATACATACAGATTGGAAAATCAGAAATAAAATAATTTGCAAATGAAAGCATAGTCTATGTAGAAAACCCCCAAGAAACCTATTTTTAAAATCTAGAATTTAAAAATGAACTTAACAAAATTACAAGACAAAAAGTTAACACGCAAAAATGACATCTCTGTAGAGCAGTAATGAAGAACTGGAGACTGAGATTGAAAATAACAATATTTACAAAACTTTGCACCAAGAATTTAAAGACCCAAGTATAAATGCAAGAGAACGTGTATAGAATCTTCTGCAAAAAAAAAACAACTACACAAAGTTGATTAACTGAATCAAACAGAACCTAAATAAATGCAGATAAGACCATGTCCACGGTCCAGAAGTTGCTAATACCCCCCAAAGTGATCTATAAGTTAAACATAATTCCTATAATAAATATTAGCCAGAATTTTGTAGCTAGAGACCACTTGTTACTAAATTATATGGAAAAGAAAAGCAACAAAATAGCCTGAAGCATTTGAAAAATAAGAATAAAGTTTAGCACACGCCTCTTGTCCCGGTACTCTGGAAGCCAAGACGAGAGGCTGGAAAGTTGGATCCTTGCCTGGGCAACTTATCAAGATTCTATCTCAAAACATTTAAAAAGGGCCAGGGATGTAGGTCAGTGTTCAGACCCTGATTTTCACCCCCAGGATTTCAGAAAAAAAAAAAAAAAAA
>NW_004955406.1:1198100-1260066 GCF_000276665.1 Chinchilla lanigera
AAAAAAAAAAAAAAAAAAAAAAAACCTTGGGAGAGTCAAACAACCCAGTTCTTACACTCACTATGTAACTGCAGTATGCAAGAGTGTAGGCTTCTCCCAGGAGGACAGCTACACAGACCAACAGAAGATGGTAGAGAATCCATGTATAGATCTACAGAAGGAGAAATAATTGATTTTTGACGAAGATACAAACCCAATCAGATAGTAAAAAAATTATTTTCAAACAAATTACATCAGAAAAAAACGGACATCTACAAGGCAGAAAATAAACTTCCATTTAAATTTCATACATTATACAGACATTGACTTAAGATACATCATAGATGTGAATGTAATTAGAATTTTCATACATTGATTGTTAAAATGTACACTCCATAAAATAGTTTGGCAATTTCTTACAAAGTATGCACTATTCATACCAGTACTGTAATTCTATTTCCACTATTTATCCTAGAAGAATAAAAGATGTGTACACAAAAGTCTGTACACAATTATTTATAGCAACTCTATTCTTAACTCCAAAAAAAAAGGAAAAACCTAAATATTCCTCAACAAGTGAATGGGTAAACAAACGCTGGTGTATCCACACAGCACCACCAAAAAGAACAAACTATTAATACTGCAAGGATATGGGTGAATTTTGGAGACACGATGCTGAGAGAAAGAAAAAGATCTCAGAAAAGAAAAAAAAAAATGATAAATCTCAAAAGAAAAAAAAATCTCAAAAAAGATTTTTCTCAAGAAAGAAAATCTCAAAAAAGAAAAAAAAAAGAATAAAAACCAAGTACCATATGGTTCCATATTAAGTCCATAAAAAGTAATATATGTTTTGAAAAGTTCCTCTTAAGTGAATGATCAAATCTGCAAATTTAAAAATTGCATATAATATGTAAAAAGCTGATCTTGAAAGGCTAAGGAAAAGCTGAAGTTGTGAATTCACACTTTTAATACAAGATTTCAACATTTTTTGGCACTGAGAATTGAACCTGGGACCTTGCACATGCTAGGCAAGTGTTCTACCACTGAACCCCTTTTTAGTCCTTATGGTTTTATTTTGAGAAGGATCTTGCTAAGTTGCCCATGCTAGCCTCGAATGGAATTGGGATCCTCCTGACTCAGTTTGCCAAAAAAAGCTGGGGCTATAGGAGTGTACCACCCGGATATCAATTTTAATACCCAAAATGAACTTTCTAGGAAAAAGGAATTTGATTGGCTGGGAAAGCTGAATGGCACAGCATCCAAGAACTTCTAAAAACCGAACATACATATAAGACTGAACACACATATAAAGACTACTTAGGGAGAAATATAATTTAGCTTAAAAGATAAGAAATTGAAAAATATTTTCCAGATTTTCTAAGCTAAGAAGTGTAGCAAAGAATCTTTTGAATGATTATAATAAATACAAAAAATACTCTTGGGCCAAGTATGGTGTGAATCCAGCACTCTGGGAGGCTGAGGGAAAGAAGTGGAAACTTAATGACTTGTGAGACCCTGTCCCACAACAAGAAATAGAAAACGTGTGGAGATACTGCTCAGTGAAGGCCCTGAGTTCAATGCCTAGTGCAAAAAGTAATTCATTATTGGTTCCTAATTTATTTTTGTTTTTGCATTGAGACAGGGGTTCACTCTATAGCCCAGGCTGGCCTTGACCCCACTGTACAGTATCATGGCCCCCGACTCATGATAATCCCCTTGTCTCAGACTCTCAAGATCTGGGACTACGAGTATGCACACCATACCCAGTTCATTGGCTCCGAGTTTAACCCAAGGTGAGAATGCCTGAAATAACAGCCTGTGTATCATGGAGAGCCAGGAAGTGAGCCTCAAATTTCCCCGCATAGGAAGACGCAAAATGACATAAGAAGGCAAAATAGTTCAGTAACTTACATTCACAACTTGTGAGATTTTCAGGATATTGTTACTATTAAAAGCCATTCTTTTTTTCCAAGCAAACATAAAGCAAAGTTAACAACACTAGTGGTTGTGGGTCCTTAAATCAAATAAAAATAAATTCCCAATTCTCCTATTCTAATAATATATGGTAAATTAGAATGACACCTCACTGGGAATTAGAACATACTAGCTTGGGTCGTAGGTTCTCCTGAGGAAGTACACTCTTTGTGTCTGATCTGTAATTTTCTCATATGTAAATGGAAATAATCATTGCTGCTTTGCCTGTGTCATGGAATTTTTATGAAAATCAAAGAGATAATAAATCTAAATTTTGAAAACTATAAATCACTATGTACGTAAGGTGTTATCATACTTTAATGGGTGCGAGTGAAAAGCTCCAAAGAAATATAAATTTTATTTGAATACATTTTATCGTGAACATTAGAGGTATTTGTGCTTTTGATTATCACCTTCCAATTCAACCAAAAAGCAATCTTTTGTGTGTGTGTGCTCAAATCTGTTTTTTTCTCATATACCCTCAAGCCTCCAATAGCACCTCTTCAAAAGTAATTAAAACTCCAAAATAAGAAGTAATTCCTGTAATGATAAATAGGTAATCTCTTCTCCCCAACACCTGACCTTGCAAGTAATTGTGAGTTACTGGATTATGCCCAGCAAATGCAAAATCGTTTACATTATATGTAAATAGGAACAGTAGGTGCGAGTAGCTTTCAGTGTGTATAGTTCTGAGTTTTTAAAAACTTTTTATAAAAAAGTGATTTGTATCAACACCTACTTGCCCTCAGGTAACTTCTTACACATCCATAGTGTATTACTGTGGTGATTAACTTTGATTATGTCAACTTGATTAGCTTGGTTGCCACCTATGGAACTGGTAAACCACCCTTCGGGGTGTATGTGGGTGGGTCATGGAGGTGTGATGGTTGATTCTGTATCTGATCCCAGTCCTCTTCCTTTCTGGCACTGTCTCCCTTGTCTGCTTCCTGGCCATCGTGAACTCAGCATTTTTGTTGCACTAAGATGGTTCTGCAGTGGAGCTGTCTGACCATGAACTGAACCCCCTGAAACCATAAGCCACATTAACTCTCTCCTCCTTTGCCCTGTGAGTCAGGTATTGCAACCCGGTAATGAGAAAACTGACTCACAATAGTACTAAAACCCAAGAATTTGGGAGTGTGGGAGTGCAGACTTGCAGTCAGCTACTCAGGAGGTGGAGGGTGAAGGATCATTTGAGTCCATGAAGTTGAGGCCTTCAACTTCAGGTGGGACAGCATAGAAAGACCCTGCAAGAAAACAAAATAAAACAAAACAAAAAAGCAAAACAAAACAAAACGCAGTGTTTGATATTGGCACAACTAGCCAGACTACAGCAGTAAGGCTAAAGATACATGACTGAGAAGTGATGGAGAATTAAAGGGAACTTAGAAGGAAGACGCAAGAACCTAGGAGTCAGATTCCATTATGCCCTCAGCAAGTGGAAGAAGTGGGGATGCAGTTTATAGAAGAGAGAAGGCACCGTTCACAGTAATGAAGGAAGGTGTGGTGGAGTCCAGAGAAATGTATTTCCTTCCAGTTCCCAGTGGCTGGAGATTTTCACAAAGAGGGAAGAGTAGTTAATATGCATGGTGTATTTGAGAGCAGTGAAACTGAACTGATTTTTGTGGAGATTTTTCTACCCGTGACTTACCTAATATTCACAGAGATTGTGCCCCTACTGAGGTGTCTCCATCCAGTGGAGTTCTGTCTGTACCAGGAGAGGCACCATGGTGGGCTACAGAAGGGGAAGGTATACTGGACGGAGAGGGAAAACTTTCATACCAAGAGCCAAGTCTTGAGAGGAAACAAATCCTAGTCCTTTGTGGCAGAGGTTGAAGTAAAATCCATGTTCCCAAACAGAGCCTTTCCTGTTTGTTAGCTGCTGAGGCCATACTTCATTATAACCTCTGTCAGGGCTCTTAAAGCAGACAAAACCAAATTCCTTTTAACAAAACACAACCAAAATGTACAAAAAAGCAAAATATTTTCCATAATCTGGTTCACCAGGATGATGAGGGGGAGGAGAAGGTAAAAGAATTAAGACAGTGTTCTACACGTGCATCCAACTCCTGCAGGTGAGGGTAATCATTATGTACTGTAAGCATGTACCAGTAAAAATTTTAAAATAACATAATTGGAGCTTAATTCTTATATTATTGTCTTTGGACTGAATCACTTACTCACCTGATAAAAAATTTCAGAATTCTTCTGCTCTTTTTAGAGCCATTCTCCACCAGAGCTGTGCAAAGGGTTGTAGAAAGATTAATTCATGTCTCTGCAGCACTTTGTGTGATCTTTCCATTTTGACCTTGCTTATATTTTCAGCAGCCATGTGTGGAACTGTGGCATTAGTCAATAACATAATCCAATCATCAATAAGATACAAACTTCTTGTTTATTAATACATGATTAAAAATGTATATAATAAAGAGATATCGACTGTAGCCGAGTGTGTGGATGACAAGAACAATTACAGTGCAGACTCCTAATCACTGTGTGAGCCACGCACCGTGGAAAGTCGATAGTCTGTTTGAAACGCACAAAGCATCCTTCTTTTCTCGTTGTCTTCTTCCTTGTTTATTTTTTAAAGTCCAGCACTGAGACTTGTTGCCTTGTGTTTTGAATCTGGGTTTAGTCCACTGGTGAAACCTTCACTGCACAGCCCAGTCTGTCCCCATGAGGCTCTGTGATAAGGAACACAGTCCTGCTCTCACCGAGCGGTGCTCACTGGCTTCCGTCGGAGTCTCCAGAGCAGAGCGATGTGGCTCTGAACCTCCTCTGATGACCAGTCATCAGGGAGCTGAGCCCTAAGGTGAAGCAGCAAGCTGCTGCTGGCTCATGCCCTCTCCTGCCTTCTCCTCTCACACACCTTTGAGGGGTTTTAGAGATAGGGTCTGCCCGGTGACCAGGGTCCTCAGGTTTCAGTGCATTTGCAAGAGCTAAGCAAAGAATCCTAGTGGCTACAGCCAGAAAGGATGGGCACTACATGGATCAAGGGTGGGTGGGAATTACGTCGCCGCAGATGAAAGGATGGGGAAGTTGTTTCAATTTCATTCACTCTTCCCAGCTGATTGTAAGCATGACTTCCCACTTTCCAACCTCTGCCCCTGCCAGCATAGAGACCAAGATTGGAAAGACGCAAACCAGAACTATCCCCCAGTCATAAACTGCTAACACCCACTTTGCAGAAGCCTTTGAAGGAAAGAATCCTCTTCGACGTGGCTTTGAACAAACCTGGACAGTGGCGAGGGCTTAGCAATATGGTTGATAAGGATGAACGTGGGGAATGAACTCTGGAGAATTAGCACTATGATTTGAGAGCCCAGGTGTTCTTTGCAGTTATTACTGAAAGCTCTCATACAAGGAAACAATTTCAGTCTATCCTGACCTGACAATTGGATGCACAGAAAGAAAGGGTGAAAGAAGAATGTAAAGGCATTTTTCTAAAGTCAACCATGGATAAGTTTCACATTTGTGTAATAATTAGGACACAGAGTGAGGAAGATAATCTCCTTGCTTTACACCAGGTGAGACTGCTTGTGTTATCTTTTTGCTAATATTAAATCATCCCTGTGGGTGGAATAAGTTCATTCATTCCTAAATAATTCTTTTGTAGCCATTAAGAAAGTCCTTCAAAAAAGAAGGTCCTGCTTCAGTTTGAATAGGAACAGGAAGACAGCCCATCCAGCAAGAGGTATCCAAGTCAGTGCTTTACACTCCCTGGAGATTTTACCAGGTTCAGGATATGGTGGTTCTTAAACTTGATTTTGATGTTATGTCAAGATTATGTCCACTTCCAATAGTTAGACTCACGTTTCCACAGTTCATGAAAGACTGGCATACAGAGCTAGAATAGCACTTCATTGCTGGGTGAATCCCAGCTCTCCCAGATACTTAGCTGTGTGACCACAGCCTGTTTTTCTGGGGATCAACCTGGGTTTTCTGCTGTGGTGGACAGGGCTTGGCCAGTAGAAAGGCATGTCTGCTAGGTGGCTTCCAAAAATAAATTAGCACACACTTCCCTTCCCTCCTTTCATCTGTGGCAACATGAATGTCTGCGAAGTGGGAACTTGCTTTGAAGAGCTTTATTTGGGGAGTGTAATATAAGGCTACATTGTACAATACAATGTCTGTTTCCTAGTCACAGACTCTTTTGTTGTTCCATATAATATAATGCTGAAATCCTCCAAAATATTTGTTTTCTGTCTTGGAAGTATTTCTCAGAGTTGATTTTCTTGTACTAATGTATGCTACTCATGGTGCTGTTTTAACAGATAGTGTTGTATTCACATTTCCTTATCATTAAGCTATAGAAATATAACATATTTGTGGAAAGATTTTGCTAAAGCAGAAAGACCTAGGGCCTAAAACTGGAATACGCTACCAGAACCTTTTAACACTATGGCAAATCATTCCCTTTTAGAAATTGTTAATTGACAGACTTTATTTATGCAGCAGTCAGGTTCCCAGCAGGAATTTTAGTTTCCATATGCCAACACATTCCCACCATCCACATCCTCCACCTAATGGTCCATGTGGTATGATCCGCGAACCTAAATCGACACATCATAATCACACAAAGTCCACGTTCTACATTAGGGCTCACCCCTGTGTTGGACAGTTGGGCTTGCCATATGCACAACATTTAGTCACTACCCTGGCATTACGCAGAATACTTTCACTTCCTTCAAAGCAGCCCATCATCCATCCCTAACTCCTGGCAACCACTGATCATTTTATAGTCTCTACTTCCAGAATGTCTTAAAATCAGAATATAAGACCTTTCAGATTGACATCTTTCATTTGGAAATATGTAGTTAAATTCCCTCTATCCTTTCTCATGGCTTGATAGTTGATTTTTTTTGTAGCATTCAGTAATAATTTCTTTGTCTAGATGTACCACATTTTATCCATTTACCTACTGAAAGGTTTCCTGGTTGCTTTCAATTTGTGCAAATCTAAAACAAAGCTACTTACCTACTGTGAATTGCACTGCTATATAAATGAGTACCCACGTATCACTTGCAGAAGGTTCTTGATTGTTTCAGGAATATGCCCAGGAGTGGTAGAGTTGGGCCAGCTTGTAGTATTTTAACGAATTAGCACAAGCACTATATGTTGTCTGGGTGAAAGTAGTGCTTAGACTAAAGCGTTGCCCCTTTGTGTCCATGGAGAGACACAACACGTGACTTGCTCTTGGCCAGTAGGGATTTTTTAAAGTAGGATTTTTGGTTTGACTAGCGAGCAAAGTTATAAACACCAAGCAGATTTTTTTTTTCTAACTTTGCTACTTGAATAGTGGGAAGCTCAAGTTAGGAGTCATTCAACAACAGAGGTACCATGTATACTCTAGATATTAAACCTCTCTCAGAAGAATAGCTAGCAAATATTCTCTGTCATTTGGTGGGTTGTTCCTTCCCTCTGCTTAGATGCCTACAAAGAGATGAATGGATAAAGAAACTGGGGTACATAGACACAGTGGAATATTACTCAGACACAGAGAAGAATGCAATCACGTGACTTGCGGGGAAATGCAAGGAACTAGAAACAACCATGTGGATGAAATTGGCCAGATTCAGAGGGCGAAGTAGCACATGTTTTCTCATAGATGATGTTATGGTTCATATATTGTGTCAACTTGGGGAGTCTAGAGGTTTGGCTAAGTGACTCAGCAGGAAGTCAGGGTGCTTACTTTGTATACACCTGAGCCTGTGGAAGAGGAGGGCATGGAGATTATGTGAGAGCTACACGCCCCTTAGGTGGGGGTAGCCTGTTTACAAGTAAGGCAGGGAAAGAGGCTGCTTGCCGCCATTCCTCCGGTTTGCTCTGGCTGCTTTGCTGTTCGGCTGCCATTCCCCCTTTGCTCTTGTTGCTTTGCTATCTTCTGCCTGGGAGCCAGCCAAATATGGATTGAAACCTCCACAAACTGTAAGCTAAATAAATCTTTCCTTTCTTCATTTTGGGCATTGGGTAGTTTGACTCAGCAAAGAGAGAAAAGTAACCAAGACAGATGAGTGTGTCAGTCACTTTCTTTTTGCTAGGACTCAGTACCCACACCAACAAATTTAAGAAGCGCAAGTTCATTTTGACTCAAGTCTTAGCAGTTTTGTGATTGGCGGCTCCAGGTAGAAGCAGCATGCTAGAAAGTTCTGGTGGGAGAAAGCACCTCCCCTCATGACAGCCAGGAAGAAGAGAGCAAAGCATGGAACCAGGGAGGAAGATAAATCCTTCCAGGTCATGTCTCCAGGGATGCAATACTTCCAGCCCAACCCCACCTCCTGACACCAAGGCAGCTGTAGCAACCCCGTAATGCAGTCACCTTCCGTAAATCCCACCAGTGAGCACATGAGGCTTTGGGAGGACACCTAGATATAAACCATAACAATGAGAGAACTAAAACATACATATAAACATACATGCATGCATGCATGCATGCAAGCATACATACATACAATAAAGGAGTGAGGACAAGAAACCAAGAAGTAGGTTTCTGGAGAGGCCAAAGGACAATGAAAAGAAGGAGAAAGCTGGGGGTGGGGCAAAGGATTGAAGTTGATTCAGATATATTAAACACACTGCTACTGTCCCCAAATAACTCTCATCATCATCATTAACATGCACTAATAAAGTGTTTAAAAAAAGAATAAAGCTGCTACAAATATCCACGTGCAGATGTTGATGTGGACATAAATGCTCAGTTTATTTCAGTAAAAATCAGAGGCATGACTGCTGGATTGTTCATTGAGAGAGAATAATTTTAATTTTTAAGAAATTCAGATTCTATCTTCCAGAATAACTGCATCATATTTCATCTTCACAATCAGTGAGTGAGAATTCCTTTTGCTCCTCAACCTCACCTGAAATTGGTGTTACCAGTGTTTCAATTTTGTTCATTCTTATAGTATACCTGGAATAAGCACCCCTTGGTGGTGATATATTTTTATACACTATTGGATTCCATTGGCTATTTGTTAATATTTTTTCAAGGATTTTTGCACCTGTGTTCAAAAAAGTTATTGGTGTATAGTTTAGTTTTTGTATGATGTCTATTTGGTTCTGATATTATTGTAATTCTGGCTTCATAAAATGAAGCAGGAAATATTCTCTTTGCTACTTATCTTGTGACAGAGACTTACAAAATTGGTATAAATGTCACTTATATCCTTCCTTAAACCCATGAACTCATATGAGAATGATGTTTTCTATTTTGGAAGGTTAATAACTGATTGAATTTCTTTAACAGATATAAGCATATTCAAATTGTCTATTTATATTTGTGTTTTGTCACATTTTGTCTCTCATGAAATTGGTTCATTATTCTAAATTATCAGATTTGTTGTAATCAATTTCATGATGTTTCATCATTTCAATGTGCAGGAGCTGTACAGTGAAGTCTCCTCTTTCTTTATTGATATTAGTAATTTGTTTCCTCTCTTCTGCTCCACAGGCCTAGGTGCAATCAACATTATAGAACTTTCCAAAGAACAAGCTTTTGGTTCTGTTGATTTTATTTATTGATTTTCCATTTTCAATTTTGTTGGTTTCTGCTCCAATTTCTATTATCTATATTTTTCTGGTTATTTTGGATTTAATTTGTTTTTCCTATTCTAGTTTCCAAAATTAGAGGCTTAGATTATTGACTTTAGATACTCCTTTTTTTCTTAATACATGCAGCAGATACCTCTTTTGTAATGTATGCCTTGATGTCATAAGTTTTTCTCTAATCATGCTTTCACTGTACTCCACAAATATACAGTATATTTTCATTATTATTTAGTTCAAAATGTCATTCTTGGAACTTCTCACTTCACCCTGTTTAACTTAGAGGTCTGTTATTTTATCTCCAAGCACTTGGGTTTTTCCAGTTATCTTTGTTACTGACTTGTAGCTTAAATGCAATGTGATCTGAGTGCAGACATTGTATAATCGCTACCCTTTTAAATTTTTGAAGTGTCGCTTCTGGCCCAGAGTGTGGCCTGTTTTGGTGAAGTTGGGGGAAGCAGCCCATTGAGGTCGATTATGTCTCGTTCACTGGGGATGCCACTGAGTCCTTACTGCTGTTCTGCCTTTCAATAACCCATTTCTGCTATATCAGTATTAAAGTTTCCAAGCATAATAGTAGATTGATAAATTTCTTCTTTCAGTTCTATCAGTTTTTCCTTTAAATATTTTGATCCGCTGTTGTTACATGCATACACATTAAGGATTGTTATGCCGTTCTTAGATTTATTAGCTTTTTATCGTTATGTGAGGCTTCTGGCTATTTCTGTTAACTTTCCCTGCTTTGAAGTCAGTGCTGTCTGAAATTAACATACTTATGCCCACTTCCTTTTCACTGGTGTCAACACAGTGAGTATTTTTCTACTCCTTGACTTATTTATCTATGGGTGCCTTTATGTTTAAAATGAGTTTCAAGTAACCGGACAGCACATAGTTGGCTCTTGTCTTTTGATTCATTCTGACAATCTTTATCTTTTAATGGGTGGATTTAGACCATCAATGTTCTGTTGATTATTGATATACTTCGACTTGTATCCATCATATTTGTCACTGTTTTCTATGTACTTCCTTAATCTTTGTTTCTGTCTTTTCCTTCCACTCCATTTTGCTTTTTATAGGTTTGTTTACTTGTTTTGTTTTATTTTTGCAGTGTTGTGTGCTAGGGAATTGTTCTACCACTAGTTACACCCCTAGACCTCCCTTTGGGGTTTAATTGAAAATATTAAGTAATACTATCTTGTCTCATTTCCTAGCATGCCTGCTATACTGTTTTTTTAAAAAATTGTTTTTTAGTAGCTGTTCTAGAGTTGGCAATATTTACATATTTACAACTAATTCAAGTCCACTAACATATTTACATCTAATTCAAGTCAATACTTACAACTAAGTCAAGTCCACTTCTTTGTTTTGCTTTTTTGTTTGTTTGTGTTTGATTTTTCCGGTACCAGGAATTGAACTCACAACCTTGCACTTGCCAGGCAGGCACTGTGCCCCTGAGCTAAATCCCCAGCCCCGAGTCCACTTCTAAATAACATATTTCACAGTTAATGTGAGTTTTTTTATATCAACAAAATATTCCTAATCCCTCCCTTCTATCCTTAGAATGAATGTTGCCATTCATTCTCAAATATATAAGTATATAAGAGCACGTAAATATATACCAATAATCAAATATATTGTTGTGATTATTTGAACAAAATGTCTGGCTAATTAAGAATAAGATAAATTTTATTTTATTTTATTTATTTTATTTTATTTTTTTGTTTTCCCTCTTGGATATTTTTCCTGTCTTTATGTAGATCCAAGATTTTTACCTATATCATTTTCCTTTTTCTTTTTTTGGTTTTTTGGTTTTGGTTTTCTCTGGTACTGGGAATCGAACTCACAACCTCGCACTTGCCAGGCAGGCGCTGTGCCGCTGAGCTAAATCCCCAGCCCTTTCCTTCTTTCTGAAGAACTTTTACATGTCTTGTGCAACAAATCTGATATCATATTCCCTCAATTTTTGTTTTTTTGAGAAAATATTTCTCTTTCATTGTGAAGAATAATTTTATAAGGTACAGAATTATAGGCTGGTGGGTATTTTCTCTCTCAACAGTAAATATTTTATCAACTCTCTTCTTGCTGGCATGGATCTTGAAGATAATTGGGTGTAATTCTTACCTTCGGTCCTCCATAGGGAAGATTTATTTCCCCTCTGGCTTCTTTAAAGATTTTTTTCTTTGCCTTTGATTTCCTTAAAATTTGAACACCAGATGCCTAGGCACAGTTCTGTGGGCCTTTGTCCTGCTTGGAGCTCTCTCAGCTTCCTGAACCTGTAATTTGGTGTCTGATACAACATGAAAACATTTTCAGTCACTACTGCTCCAAAAGTGCTTCTGTTGCTTTCTCTTTCCTTCTTCTTTTTTGTTTCCATAATGTGCGTGTGTAACCCCTGCGGTTGTTCCGCTGCTCTTGGCTGTTCCATTGCATATCCTTTCCAGTCTTTTTCCGCTTACATCTAAACTTTGGGAGGTCAAGTTCAGAGAGTCTTTCCTCAGCCCGGTCCAGTCCACCAACGGGCTCACTGAAGGCAGTCTCCACTGCGGCTACCCTGCTTTTAATCTCTAGCATTCCATGTTTACTGTTTCTTAGAATTTTCATATCTTTATTTGCATCATCATGTCTGTTCTTGCACGTTGTCTAATTTTTCCACTGAAGCTCTTAGCACACTGATCTTATGGCTCTGGGAATTCCAACATTCCTGCCCGCCTGCCTGTCTGTTTCTGATGTTTGTTCCAATGTCTTTGTGTTTTAGTGCAGTCTGAAATGTTTTACTGAAAGGTGGGCGGGGTACACTGGGTAAAAGGACAGGAAGCAGACAGACTTTTAGACTCTATGGTCCTGTGGTTGGGGAGGGGATGTTCTGTGGTCCTTTCGCCCGGGGCCGTCTCGGAGAACCTGTGTCCCTGGCTGTGAACAGGGCACGTGCTTCTCAGACCAATGTCTCCCTTCAGGGGAGGCAGGACAGCCACAGGGAGTCAGAGCTGAGATTTCCCTTCCCTCATTTAGAAGGCTAGAGGGCATCAGAGTTGGGATTTTCCTTCCCTCAGGTAGATTAGGCTCTGATAAATCTCCAGTGAGACTCTGAAAGCATCATTTCTTCTGAGGGTTGGGCTTGTTAAGAAAGCTTAAGATGCTCCGGCATGTTTCAGAATAGTTTCTTTCCCCTTGTTTTTACCAGAAACACCCAGGGGTTTTGTCAGACAGGTACTGTGGGAACCTGGTGGAGCTCTTGGAGGAGAAATACGCACAGGGCCAGCCCACGAGTGGGTTCCCCCTCGTGGAGTGAACTCAGACGTGTCCATACCGCGTGTCCAGCAATTTCTCAAGTATAGTTTGGGTTTTTCCTGCCCTGGCACTGGTTCCCACAGATTTCTACTCCTGGGTTTCTTCTCTGGTAAACTGTGACTCTTCAGAACCATCTCTCCAGTTTGGAGAGCAGTGGTTTGCCCTGTGAACTCATTTCTCTGCCAGATTGAAGAACAGTTGCTGATTTTTCAGGTTGTTCAGTTTTTTGACCTGATCGCATAAAATGATGATTTTTAGGCCCCTTTTGAATTGACATTAGCTCATACTTAGTGGAAATGAATATAAATAAATGACCATAGAATTAAGTACTGACATAACAGGGCTTCTTTCTGCTTTTTTATTTGGTGAAGGAAGTTTTACCCAATACAGTAGGTTATGGTTTAAGTTTGTTTGCTATCATATTTCAAAGAGCCTATGATATGACCTATGACAAAGAAAGTCTTTGAGGGAGAAACAAAATAATTCTGTAAATATAATCAAGAGATAAGTAGATAAAAAATTAAGTAATTTTCCCAGATTTCCCCCATATCCTCAGTCTACAGATAACATTAATACAACTAGAAATGTTTAATATTAAAATGCTATTTAAAAGCAAGCAAATTCTTTACTTTAAAGATAAAGTGAGTTCATGCTGAAGCAGTAGCACCCTTGATGCAGGAGTTTTAAATGCTAGGTAGCACCAAGGTGAACACAGATTCTACATTATGCCTGAGCTCTCCTCCAGCCTTCTTTGATGATTCCTTGCTTCTTGTCCTGTTCTCTGATAAATCTTGCCAGAGAGATTTCACTTTGGCTGCAGGCATGCTCTGTCTTCCCCTCTCTCTCTTTTGCATTAAATGCTGCAAATAATGTATACACTTAAAAATAAAGCTTTTCTTTCATTGGTGTAGATGCATCCACACTACTGGTGGGCCCTGCTGGGACATGGCTATACCAGCTGGTCAGAGTTTCGGGGATATCATAGGTGGCTCTAGAATATAGACTTACTTAACTACTATATCAATTCTGAGCAGTGTTCTAATCTAAACAACTAAACTAACTGGCCTTAATAATAGGGTGTTCTGATTATCATTAAAATAGCAAAGCTGGTAAATTTTTCTATCGCATAACATCAAGCAGTTGCTTTCACTTACATCCATATTATCCTGAGCTGCTATTTTACAGCTGAAGAGTTTCTTAAAAGTAGAATACCTTTGGCTCAGCGGAGGGCAGGAGGAAGTTATGCAATTATGTGATACATGCAATGGAGAGGACACTGCTGAGTGGCAGAGATCTTAGCAAATTCTTGGTTAGGTGCGATCGCTGCACTGGAAATATTTGCAAACATCTGGAAGCAGGACGTAAACATAGATTATCCTTTAGACCCATGCATATTTATGTGTTGCTGTGCGTGTACACTTGTACAATCGTGTGTATTAATGTCATATATGATAGAAAGTAATGGTACCGTTTTACTGTTGCTGTCATTTTATTGTTTCCTAAATAATTCTCTCATGACTTAAAAAATGGAAGAAAAGTCCCTTAGATCTCTGGGAAATATATTTGTTGGTCATCACAATTTCTAATAAAGATTGCTTGGTTTTGTTTGTGTGCATGTGTACAATTTGTTATTTCATTCTGAAATTGGATTTGGTTGAAAGTCTGTGCATGATTCAAATTACCCTCAAATGAGTCTATAAAACACTTGACTTTGCCCCAAAATGAGACAATTCGCAAAAATGTACTTATGTTCAGTCTCTCAGTTTGGGGAGTCTTATGCTTCCAGACACTCCAACATTAAAATGTACACTTTTCTTTTTTTTGAAAGAAAAACAGCCCAAAGGACCAAACAGAATCAGACAAAACAAGGCAGTGTCCTTCTGACTTCAACTTGACAGTGTAGATTCTTTCAGCTGGAACTCAGGGAGGATAGATGCATGAAATGTAGCTGAGGTCAGATTCAATGCAGACAATCGCTTTGGAAATCAGACAGTAGCTCTTGTATGCAGCTGACGGAAACATCTTCCACCTCTGTTGCTTTGCTCTCAGACACCATCAATCCTCTTAGCTGCTTCGATTCCAAAGTTTTATCTCCATTAAGTAGCAGGAAACGAAGAACAACGCCTTAAAGAAGCATTCCTAATGAAAGTTTCTCTGCAGAACCAGTAAGCAAATCAGCAGATGACAACACCTTTTTCTGCTGAATACAGTTGAACCACCAAGACCCCTTTCTCTGGATAATTATTTTATCATACTTTATACACTGCTAATCCACGTAACCAGGGAGGGTAACTACTTCCAATACTCTTCAAAAGAAACAGCTTGTTATAGGCCAGTTGGGGACTGAAGGCCTGAAAGACGAAGAACCATTTGTGCATCCTTCAAGTCTAGATGGTTTCCTCTAAGCCACTCACCTACTTCCTTTGAGAAAGACAAAAGGGGAAGAAAAGATGAATGCTCCCAGGAATTGATGATATAGCACCGTGCAGCTGCTAATGCATATGGATGTGTCATGCAAATGTCCCCAGCAGAAACACTTCTTTAGTTCCAACCTGCAACCACATTCAGCAATAAAAGAGTTTCCAAATCAAACTGCTGACTCTTTCCTTTTCCTTATCAAAACACCCTAGCACACATCTTCCCAGGCAGAGTAAATCAAAGGAAGAGCCAGCTGGAGTTACCAACTCTTGTTTTCCCCTGGATATCAGGTGTGTGATTCAGTTTTGCAGATTAATTTGTGGGCGGAAGTAAGTAGCTGAGGTCCACTAAAACCCCACAGAAAGCTGCCCTACCACGCCATGCTGAGGCCCTGCTGACTTCCCAGAGGCCTTGGCTTTGCAGAGGGCCATTGTCAGTTTCTGACTGACTGGCTTCCCCCTGTCTAAAGATGTGCTTTGATTACATCTTTATCTGAATATAGAAAAGACCTGGAGGAGATGAGAGGAATACTGAATAATAGAACTTTGTTTTTTTTAGATAGGAAGGGTGTGTGTGTGTGTGTGTGTGTGTGTGTGTGTGTGTGTGAGAAAGAGAGAGAGAGAGAGAGAGAGAGAGAGGGAGAGGGAGAAAGCAGCAATAACTTGGGACCAATCTTGTCTTCTTAAATTTTGCAGAGCATCGCCTTAGAGCATATAGTTGTATACTTGTATACTCGTGCAGTTGTACATTTGTTGTGGCGTGTCCTTCTCTCGTCTCGCGCTTTTGCGTATTTATTGAAAAGTTCTGTATTGGGGATGAAAAGTGTCAAACAGGAAACTTCAGCAGTTACCTAGAGGGGACGTTAAGCGGTAGCTGGGGAGTGATTCGCTCCGGCTTCTTTACGACCGCGAGCAGGCACGGCGCGCTGACATTCTTTTATAGGCTTGTCTGCGGAAGCCAAGCACTTAGGAGAGCAGGACGGTTGAGATTAGACGCGGAAAGAGAAAGTGAGTGCGCACC
Source organism: Chinchilla lanigera (assembly GCF_000276665.1). NCBI lineage: Eukaryota > Metazoa > Chordata > Mammalia > Rodentia > Chinchillidae > Chinchilla > Chinchilla lanigera. Next base: position 1,214,322 of record NW_004955406.1, read on the forward strand.
TGGGGATTAACCCGCATTTGTGCTCAACAGGGAGGCAGGCGAGGCACTCACTTTGACGGCACCACTCAGGGAAACACCATCAATTCTGAATGAAATTACTTAGGGTGAAATTGCATATCTGCAGGTGGTATCTTTTGAGCTGCGCTCCGGGTTCCTCTCTGCCAGCAACTGGGGTTGGACTGGCCCTCGCCTGGAGAGCGCTGCTGAACGGCCTGCACCCCGGGGAAAGGGCCTGGCACCCCCCAAATAGCCACTCATTTCCTTTGCCCTGAGCAGGCAGCCGCGCGACGGGGGCGGGAAGACACCTGTCCCGCCCTCCCTGGGATCCGTGTGGCTTGAACTGGGGGAGAAGGGAGGCTCCGGGATCCCCGGGCTTGCAAACATCCGGGATCGGAACTTGGCGCGCGCGGAGCTGAGTTCCAGATCTCAGTCCAGGCCCAAATCAGGCGGCCGGCAAGGATTTTTTGGGTCACGCCCCTCCCCAGGATCGGAGCAGCCTGCGGCAGGGGCCGGTCCTTTACTCTCTCTTTGTTATTTTCCCGGAGGTGAGGCCAGGAAAACGTTTCCAGGCGGAGGGGAGCGGTGGCAATTAGCACCCTCCGCCCCGGGCGCGGGCAGCTCCTGGCGCATCTGGCGGCGCGGGCCGGCGCCGTTCCTCTCCGCCTGGCGCGGGGGAGGCTGCCGCTCCGCCAGGTCACCGTGTTAATTAAAAGTTGGTCCGAGGTGGTCAGCACGCAGTCCCAGATGTGGGTAACAGCATGCAATTAACACATAAGGCGACGCTTTTTGAACACACCAGAATGGAACCCCTCCCTAAAAAGCTTCACCCCACCCGCGCCCTGGACGCGAATAGCAGAATGGCGACGGCAAACCCGGGGAAGTCATTAAAAGCCGCAATTCAGCGCGGGGCCGCCATTCGGAAAGGGGGTCGGCCTGGAAAAAAATTTTCTCAAATCTATATATTTCAAAAATAAATAGCAAATTGATTTTTTTTCTCTCTCCAGGACGGACCGGCGCGGAGATGCGCTTCCGCGCGTTCCCACCCCATGTATATTAAGCAGCGGCCGCGCGGCGCGGTGACCCAGCGCGCGCGGGGAGTCCCCGGCCAGGCGCCGGCGACCGCGCAGGGGCCTCTCCCGGGCAGATTGGTTTCCACGGCCGGGCTCATTACCGCTGCTCAGCGGCCCATCGGCCTTTGCATTTGAAAAAAAAAAAAAAAAAAAAAAAGTGTAGGGGAAGTGAGTGTGGGGGAGGCGGGGACGAGGAGGTGCGCATTTTAGATAAAATGTTTGTCCGGGAAAGGCCACCCCTTCGGAGGCGCCTGAACCTGCGTCGCCAGGTTCCACCCGCCCCGCAGTGCTGGCCTCAGGTCGCCCCTTGCGCTTGGTGCCACTTTGCTTCTATCTGCCTTCACTTAAGTGGACGCATTTAATGATGTAGTTGCTGGCACCTTTCAGAATTAAACAAAGACCCCGAGCGGGACTCTCGGTTGTACCTTCTCTCCTGCCGTCCATAGTCACCCTGCGCGGCCCGCGCGCTCACCCGCACCCAGCTCGCGGCCTCCTCCAGGCTTGCAGAAGCCGGGTGGCGGCGAGGACACCTGAGCGCCTCCCCGGACCTGCTACTCTACTTGGTGGTAGTCCTGGACGCTCCTGTCTTAAGGCGGCTTGGTTTCGGGGACGGCAAACGACACCATCACCAACACCACCCGAAAGGGGGCCAGGGACTTGGAACCTATTAATTACGTGCGAAGTATCTAAAGGGCGTGTCTTATCCACGACACCTAACGCAGCAAATAATGGACCTGCAGTATCTCCCCATCCATCTGGTCTTTGGAGAAGCCGAAGCGTCGGTAGGAGAAGGACAGGATGGACGGAGAGGAGAGAAGTGGGAGGGAGAGGGAGAGTCAGGAGGGGTCGGCTGCAGATCTGTGGGAAAGGACCCGATCTGGCGCTTGAAGACGCCGGCGTGGGCCAGGATTTGCGCGCGGCACCTTTGTTAACGGGTGTCCGACTGCCCCCCTTCCTCCCGCCCCGTCGTCTCTCCCTTTCCTAGGATACAGAAGGTGAATAATGAAACCATTTTGCTAATAGTTTATGAGCCATGAGATTGGAAATGTATATGGATAGACCGAAGCACCGGACTAAAATCATTTGAAAAGCGCGAGGCTCTGCAGACAGGGAGAAACCCTCCGTGTCGTAGCTCCCCAGCCGGGAGCAGAGAGGGGCGCACGGGGTGGCCTCGCTCCGCTCCATCCGAGGGCAGCGGCTCGACTCGTCCTCCCGCGGGCGCCTCACAGTCCTCAGCTCCCCGAGGGGCTGGAGCGAGAGCGAGATGAATTGGGGTGATGGCAAGATAATGCGAGCGGGAGATAATCCTTATCGCCAGGATTTTTCTTCCAGGGATGGGATCTAAAAAGATCTATCATGCCGAGCGGCTTTCCCCCCAGGCGTAAAACAGTAGACGTGAGCCCGGCGCCGGAGACCGCCGCGGGCACTCTGCGTCCCTCATCTTTGTCCCCACAGGGTCTGTTCCCCGAGTACAAACGCCCAGGCCTTCCAGAGCACCCCCCTGACTTGCAGCTGCCCCCAAAGAGCCCTCTGCACCGCTCCTTTTGCGGAGTTCCTAGTTTCCAAGTCGGGGCCTCGGGCGGAATGTGGGGGACCTCCGTGGACAGCAGGGCTGCACAGGGCACAGCTGAGGCGCGGGCCTGCACCCACACAGGCCGCTCGGCCCAGGGAAAGAAAGCCTAGAGGCTGGCTGGGGGACACCGGCCCGGGCCTGGGGCCTGGAGGAAGCCTCCCGCCATCTGGCTGGGAGCTGGAAGCTAGGGGCGCGCTCCTTGTAAGTGGCGTGGTCCAAAACCAGAACGAGAAGGCCGCTAGGACATACGCAGCTCTGGACGCGCAACCGGGCCGGGATGCCCCGGGACCCCCGGCTACCGCCCACCAGCCTGGTCTGCTGCACCCTTAGGATGGGTTGGGCAGGGCCGAGCGGCCGCGCTGCGTTCTCCAAGGCCTGGAGAAGCCTGGTAAACGCAGCCAGAGCAAGCCGAGCGCGGGTTGGAAAGAAGGCGCCTTACCGCGCGCAGGGAGCGGCACCTCTTTCGCGCCACTCCCAACCCCTCTGGGCGCTGGGACAAACAAATGACTTATGCGGGGATGAGGAGGTGACAGGCGGCCTTTGGTGTTGGAAATGCGCCCGTGGCCGGCAACCTCCGGACGCGGAGTCCCGGAGCTTCGGAGTTTTTGCCCTGGGCGCGGAGGCCAGAGTTGACCTTGCCTTGTCCTCACGCGGAGCGGAGGTGGTAGGAAAGGGCGAACCTGTCCCGCCCCTGCTGGAGGCCTCGGCGCCCGGGGCGCGCCGGGCCACTGCTCTCAGGCCTGGAGCGGGGAACTGAGCTTGGGGCGGGTGCACAGTGCGCCGCTGTCACCGGCCGCTGCGCCCGCGGCCCGGCCCCCACCTGCGGGGCCCTCCTATCTTAAAACCCCCACCTACCCTAACGGGTGTGGTCGCTCCTAGCGACCCGGGGTTTGCTTTGTACTTGGGGGCACATCCACGATAAACGTAGCGACACTGCTTCTTCAAGGGGGACGTTTGGCGCGGCCACTGAGGGTCTGCTGTCCTGAAGGGTTTTCCAGTCACCTCTACAGTGGAAAGGAAGATCAAACCCATTCGCCACCCACGACTCGGCCTGGCCAGGCTTTGCAGGGCAGGTGCAGGCCCGGGAGCGCGGGGACGCGGCTCCGCCCCACGGCCCTGGCCCGCCGGGGAGGGTTCAGGCCGGGTGAGCGGGCGGCGCTGCGGCCAGCGGGCGCTGCTGTGGCTCTGGGAAGAGGATCCGACTCCGGGTTCTCTGCTGTGCCTCTCAGCTCAGCTTTTCGCACTTTTCTCCAAATTTTGGGATTACCCAAATTCCCCTCCTGGCAACCCCGGAAACCCCCAAGTGCCGACACTTGGTCTTTCCCTCTCCACCGTCCCCGCGCACAGCGCCTGGGGACCGCGGGCTCCGATCCCCCGCCGCGGCGCGCAGGGCCTCAGCGCCCGCTCGCCCGCGACCCCGGGGGCGGGGAGGTCGTAGCCGGCGGGGCCCCCTGGCTTGCCAGAGTAACAAAACTGGGAATTCTAAGAAAATTAAATGCCACCGCCCTCTTCGCGGCCAGGGGAGCGGCGCTGGAGGGGGCGGCGGGGCCGGGGCGTCCCCGGGAAGGGGGAGCCCCTGAGCGAATTTGCGCACGCTCCTGTCATTTGTTAGTTGATTCCGTGGAAAAGTTTGCTATTTATAGGTTACACGCGGCCGCCGGGTCCTCGCGCCCGCTTCCCCCGGGCAGAGGAGAGCGGCCTGTCGCGGTGGCGTCCCGAGGTTTGATTTGTTTTGTTTCTGCCCTCGCGTGCGCAGTGGGCACCCGGCGAAAAGACGGCGGGGAGCCCCGAAACCAGCCCTCGCCGGAGCGGGAAGAGCGAGCGCCTCGCACGCGACCCCGTGAGTCCGCGCCAGCCCCGGGGCGCGGAGAGGGGCCGCGAGCTCCCGGGCGTCCGGGCGCGTCTCCTCCCGCTCCACTTCTCCCCTCTCTCTGGATTTCAGAGCATCTCTCCGCTCTCCTTCTCCCCCGGCCCTGCTCTCAACTTCCAGAGGAGTTTGCTGCCCGCAGCGGGCGGCGGAGTGGGCGCGCGGGGCTGGGCTGGGCTGGGCGGAGCGGGGCGCGGCGCGCGGCCGCTGGGGAGGCGAAGCCCCGCGTCCGGATCCCGACCTCTCCGCCGGGGCGCTGGCGCGGGGACGCGAAGGCCGTGACCACACAGCCTGGCCGTGCGGGGCCGCTCCGCTGCGACGGGAGAACAAATCTGCCTTAACTTCTCGGAAGCGCTGGGAGGAAGGGAGGGAAAGGGGAGGAAGGACTCGGACACTGGCTGGGCTGGCCGGAAGTCCTTAAATGCCAGGTGCGGTAGGTGCTACGCCCTCCCCTTCCAGCCGCGGTGCACTGGACTCGCTGGAGGGCAGAGACGCAAGTGGATCTCAGAGGTTGATCAGGATTTGACCTTGTCGCCTTTCCTCCAAGCCCGAGCCTGGAACCAAGCTGTGCGTTTTTAGAAGCCAGATGTCCCCGGGGAGGTGCGGCCTGGAGGGTGGAGAGGTTTTCCAAGCTGGGCAGGAGCGCAGGGGAAGCGTCTGCGCGCAGGAAGGCTCCCTGACCAGTGCATTGCTGCAGGGTACTGCTGGCTTGATGCCCACACGGGGCACCAGGGCGCACTGTCCTCGCCGGGGCCTAGGTACCACCCAGGGGGAGTGAGGTGGGCAAGGCTGTGACTGGAAATAATTCCAGAATGGATCAGTTTGACAGAAAATCAGAGCTGGTGGTGGGGCGAGGAGGAGTTAGCCCAGAAGAGGTCACCTCTTCAGGTCCCTATGCCCTGGCTGCCAGTGCGCCCCTGGATTAACTTCTCAGGCGCCGTGTAAATTTTCCCCAACACAGTGGATGTCACAAAATACATGACACCTCCAAAACACTGGCTGTACTTCCACAAAACTACCCGGGCCGCCTCTGCAGATAGACTAGAGATCTGGCACCTCTGTGTGAGGGCGCTACATCTGAGGACCTAATCTCCCAGGTGTGCCCTTGGGGCTGGGGTGTGTGAGTTCACACTGCTGGAGCAGGCTGGTCTGGACGGGAGTGGGAGCGCCCACACCTGGCCCTGAACTGCTCAGAGTCACACCTAGGCTGCCCAGCATAGCTGCCAGTCCACCCGGCATGTTCAGAGCAGAGGCTCGTTCTGCTCCGCGCTGGGGATTATAGGTGGTGTGATTTATGGACAGCTTCTTAGCTGGTCCAGATTGAGAGTTGAACCTTCACAGTTAGAAACTCTTGGTAGTGATCAAAACTGACAAAATTTGGGGCCTGGAAGTGCTGTGTCTTAAAATATTTCCCCATCCCATGCTCCATAGTAAATGCCTTGCAGCCTTCCCAGTGAGGGTTTGTCCTTTTCCCTAGCCCTAAGGGAAAAGGAAGGCACAAAGGAGAGGAGGTCAAAGTAAGAAATAAGAGGAAGACAGAAAGGCTTGGTAAGAGAAAGGTCGAGATACAAGAGAAGGAGCCCTTGCTAGCTGTTTGCCTCCTTGGAAAGATGCCGGGCCTTTTGAGAGCAGCGGAGTTAGCCCAAGAACAGCAGGGCCGATCCCAGGTTGCCTGGCCACAGCTGGCCAGTAGCGGGCCACCCTTCTCAGCCTCCTCAACACCTGGAGGCCACCACAGGCATTCGGATACCGATCCCCGGAGTTCCTATGGCACACATTGCTCAGGTGCTGTGTGAAGATGAGGTAGACCAGGTGTCCACGTCCAGCAATCCTGGCCCTTCCACTGTGGTGTGAACTTGGGCCTGGGGAAAGAGCTTGCCTGCCCTCAGTGGGATCTGAGAACAGGAAAAGTGAAATTGGTTTGCTCAGGATCTGACCTCTGCCTCAGGGGCCCATGCATGGTGCCACCCAGTCCTAGTTTTCCGGTTCCCAGCAAGATTCCTTTCTGACCTGTCCTCCACACCCCTTGTGTGAACACCCTCTGCGCCCTGGGGATGTGCCCACAGGTTTCTGCTCTTTCTCAGAGGGAGTGAAGGTGTTATTTGTAACCATCCAGACTCACGTGGAGAACAAGTATTGCTGTGTGTGTGTGTGTGTGTGTGTGTGTGTGTTTGTGTACAAAATGAGAGACTTGTTTCCAAATCATTTAGTGAAGAAAGAACAAATTTTATTTTTTCAAAAATAATTGATTTTCAAGGAACCCTGGAAAGCAGCAGTAAGGATTGTCCCTTTCCAAATCCTTCAGCTCCATGACCTTTAAGCCCCTTGCAGTGGTGTGACAGGAAAACAGCATGTGCAGAGTGACAGGGCCCGCCACCTGTGCCTGCCTGGTCTTGCCCTTCGGACACGGCCTTGGACCTTCGTCACAAGAAGTGTCTGCAGGGTCAGAAAGTCAGAGCACAAACACCTGACAGTACCTGAGCTGTGGTGCTTTTTGTGGCTGATGAATCAAATCTGGGGTGAGGTGATCATCTTGAGCTGTCCCGGGCCAAGGAAATTGTATGGGTCCGAAAATTTCCTGTTGGAGGACAGTCCCTCCTGTCCCCAGCCCCCTGCACTCCTTCTGCCTGTATCCGGCCTGCCTGCCCTCCCAGCATGGCTTGGTCACCCGCAATGAAAATGGCCGTGGAGGGGCTGGGGATTTAGCTCAGCGGCAAAGCGCCTGCCTGGCAAGCGCAAAGTCGTGAGTTCAGTTCCTGGTACCGGAGAAAAAAAAGCAAATGGCCGTGGAGAGCCAAGCCGAGCTGCCTCTGCCTTCCCCCAGCTAGACCCCTGCCTATAATAGAGAGGGACTGTGCCTGGATGGAGGTGCTGGCCAGATGGTCCCTGGAAGGCAGAACAGTGTCCTTGCTTTTCCTCCTTTTCCATTCCCACTCAGCATCCTCTTCCTTGGATGATGGCACTGCAGGGAGCCAGCAGTGGGGTGATCTACTCTGTGTGTTCTTCCTCCTGGGGCTTCTGCTGAGAGGTGGGAGCAGAGGGGAGCTCCGTGCCGCCTTCTTCCTGGATGTCAGCTGCTCTTTCCATAGCCATCGTGAGGGTCAGGGAACTGAGGCTAGTGGAAGGGACCAGGGACAACCCAGAGAAGACCTGAGGACTCTGTTGGACTCAGAATTGTACGTAACCTGATGTCCTCACAGGTCTCACCAGTTTTGACTTCATTCTTCTCCCTTAAGTGAGAAAACCAGAACTTTTGCACTGTGAGACTGGATTAGCTGCACAGCCCCTCAGCTCTGTGTTCTGGCTGAGCATTTTTAGAATTCAACCACGGATACAGTCGCAAGCTGTGGAGTCCTCTGTGTCCTCCTCTACCTCGCTTAATTTGGACCTACAGTCAAAGTGGTTATTTTCATCAAGTTCCATTCACCTTCCACAGGTTGGTTTCGGTTTCTTTATTTCTCAAATTTCCTTACAAAAACAGCACAAGAACCAGATCTGTTTAGCTTCACAGGAGCAGAATTACTTAAGCCGCAATTCTCCAGGTAGTTCTGGCCGGAACTGCCTTGGCTTTCTTCTCACTTGGACACACCCTTGAGGTGAAAGTGAGGGAGTTTGTTTGTTTGTTTTTTAACCTAAATTATTCAAAACCTGCCCTTTTTCTTCAGTCTGTTTGGAATATATCTGTTCATACTGACATTGAAATAGACATGTCATGAAAGATAAACATGACTTTTTGCAGTCCTGGGGAATGAACTTGATATTCTATATCCCCAACCTCCGTTTTTATTTTTTATTTTGAGACAGGGTCATGCTAAATTACCCAGATTGAGCTCAAACTTATGATCCTCTTGCCTCAGCCTCCCAAAATGTTGGGATTATAGGTGTCCATCACCATGCCAAAGCTAAACATGACTTTTTATATAGGAAATTTATTTGAGGTTATTTGTAAACCATAGATCAGGCCTGTAACATAACTCCAGGAAACTGCCTTTGACATTAATTGACAACTACACCTACTCTCAGATCCTTTGGTCTCACTTTACGACACTTTATAATTATATTCCCTGGTCCCACTGACTCTACCATCAGTTGCTTGAGCAAGTATGTTCTTAAACTTTTTTCCAACTTTGTAATTTGTCCAACTTTTCCACTAGTATGGTCCACTTGATAGAAGTTTGCTATTCAAAAAATTAAATTTAGAGCCTATAATATGTTCTGTAGTCCTGATTACTTAAGCAGTATCTTATTGTCAGCATCGTAATAGTGAAATAAAAAGTTTTATTGGGAGAAAAATGTCATCTTTTGCAGGGCAGCTTGCTGAGCAGTTCGTGTCTTAAGTTATTTTTTCTGGGCAACGCACACAGTTGCTTTTGGTTCATTTATCTCATGTCAAACAGTCAGCTTGCTGATCTCTGAAGCATCAGATCCTTCTCCTTGCTGGGGTAATCAATGTGTGACTATTTAAATTTTACATTTTAATGTAATTTGGAAAGGAGAGAGTTCCATACTTCCGCCTTAACCAGTGATGACTACAATGGCTAAACGATTCAGGGAATCTTTCGAAGTGGAAATGTCCTATTGCAAAAGCTGAAGCTCCCATGGTGTTATGGTTTGAATCTGTGTGTCCCCCCAAAGCCTCAAGCGGCCATGGGGCAGGCATTTAGAGTTTGATGGTTGTGAGAGCTACACCAACCCGGGGTAGATAGTTTGCATACGTAAGGGAGAGGAAGAGAGTGCTTGAGGCCATTCCTCCCCTATTCCGCCCCGGTGTACGCTGGTTGCTTAGCTGTTGTCTGCCACCCTGAGCTGTAGCTCTCTGCCATGTGCCACTCTGCCTTCTAATCTGCCAAGTACGGACTGAAATCTCCACAAACTGTAAGCGAAATAAACCTTTCCTTCCTTAATTTTGGGCATCAGGTATTTTGTCCCAGCAGTGAGAAAAAAGTAACCAAGACACATGGCCAACTTACAAACCAAAAATGCGGCTTGAGAGCAAAGGATGGTGACAGACGAAATGAAATGAGCACAGGCTGTGAGCTGCTGATGTGCACGATGTCATATTTCACTCCTAAAGTCCCTTGGGTGGGGGTGAGGATTTCACTCAGTGCCAGAGTGCTTGCCTCGTACGTGCGTGTCCCGGGCTTGATCTCTAGGACTGAAAACACTCATGTGTGCGCAGGTACGGTGATCCGTTATGTGAAAGTATTTTGTATGGGGAGGTTTTCACTGCCTTAACTGGGGATTCAATACTACTTTTAAAATGTAGTAAACTTGATATAACATAAAATCCACTATTTCAACCATTCTCAAGCACACACTTCAGTGAGTGGCTTTTACTACATTCACAGTGACCTACTACAAACGCTATCACCCTCTAGATCGGAAGTATTGATCCCCCCAGAAAGAAACCTGTACTCACTAACTAGTCCTTCTTCATTCCTCCCCCTGCTCCCACAGTCTGCCTTATGGGGTCTGGGCTTCCCCATCCCGGATATTCCACCAGAAGAGAACGACACAGTGTGCGGCCTTGTTTCTGGCTTTCCCTCGATGCAGGGTTGCAAGGTTCATCCTCTGTGTGACATCTGTCAGCGCCTCGTTCCTCTGCATGGCTGAGTCAGATTTGATTGCGTGCATAAACCAGTTCTGTTTACACATTCATTAGCTGATTGACGCTGTGTTTCCTCTTTTTGACTGTTAGGAACAACACTGCTATGGAAATCTGTGCCACAAAGTTTTGCTTAAACATATGCTTTCAGTTCTATTGTGAATTACCGTTGTAGGGACCACCGCACCCCTCTGCATAGCAAATGAGTAATCTTTCTGTTCACATCAGAAGGATATGAAGGTACAGTTTCTTCACATCCTCCTCACACTTATTTCATTTTTTTCAAAAAGCCCCACTGTGCAGTGTAAGTGGCATCTCGCTGTTGTTTCAATTTACATTTACCTGATAACTAAGAATGTTTTGTATCTTTTCATGTGCATCTTAGCCATTTGCATAATCTCTTTGAAGAAATGGCTACTGAGGACATTTTCCCATTTGTAAATTGTTTCTGTTGTTCTTGAATTTTAAGAGTTCTTTATGGGCTCTGAATACTAGACCTGGGTAGCGTGATGTGCAAATATTTATATTATTTTCCATTGGATGGATTATTTTTTACTTCCATGATAATTCCCTGTAATACATGAATGTTTTTAATAAATTCCAATTTGTCAGTATTGATTTTTAACAATAGGTGCATTGCACATTCATGAGAAGACTCAGATCGGACACAGCACACAAAGAATTTAAAACTCTAAATTTGAAATAAAAAAAAACAGTTTTGTTCTCTACACACAGCTATACCAATTGCAAACAATCAGAGACTACATAGAATCACTGCTGTTGTTTAAGAAAAGGAAACATCTAGGGCTGCACTGACCTTTTTATTCGAAGAAGTCCTGACTTACTCAGATAAGGTGTCTACCATAGTGAATGAGATCTTTTACCACAAGACGACAGCCATTGTTTTTTTTAAGTTATCACTATCAAATTCATCTACCAAGAAATTTCAAATAGTCTCCTCTGTTTAAATAACATTAAGGATCTGCCTTAAACTAACAAGTACCAGGAAAATCAAAGTAAAGGTTGACAGGGCGTTCCCAACTCAGCAGTTTCTGGGACACAGCTTGGAGCGTCAGGTGACTCACTTGTAAAGTTCCCGGGAGAAAGGTCTTGGAGTCAGAGACAGGAAAAATAAATGATTGCAGAACATCATTAACACAAAAGTTAATAGAAGCATAAGCATATGGATGGACATTATTGAATACAAAGACTTTGGCTGTTGTGTCAAATTGGTTCCTCCTGAGCAATCATTTTATTGATTAAAAATAACCCACAAAATGGTTTGAACTGGATCTTTAATTATTTAGCCATTGAGTAAGAGGGCCTGAGGTGAATTGGATTAGAGATCTCTGGTTTTGTCTGTTAAAATTCTTGGACCAGATTTTTCCATTGGACTTTTGGTGGAGTGTGTCATTGGCAGACCACTGGATACTTCGTAACTGCAGGGCCACGAGTATGTGCATGGTCATCACCCTGAGGAAATACTGAGAAATCGCAAGAAACACTGTTTCCTCCAGGTATGGTGGGAATAAAAACGGAATCCCATATGTGGAAATGTTTCCTACACAGAAGGTGTATTTATAAGGCTTTTTGAACTTTTAGTGTTTATGTAGCACCAACAATGTACCAAGTATTAGCCTAAGATTTAAAAAATAGTAGAAAAAACAAAAGGCCAGACATGTGGCCCAGTGGTAGAGCATTTGCTCAGCATGTGTGAGGGGCTGCCTTTGATCTCTAGTGCTACCAGAAGAAAAGGTAGAACCAAAGTTCTCAAACAATACTATCAAGTAAGGGCTATCATTTTTCCTATTTTACAAGTGAAGAAACTGAGGCATAAATTTTTATATAACTTGGCTATCCCATAGCTGAAAAGTAGCAGTGCTAGATATTGAACCCAGGAAGTCTGGCACTGAAACTCATTTTCTTACCTACTCTACTGTCCTGCTAAGAACTTAAAACGCACAAATTTCAGACACAAATCTGATTCATATTTTCTACATTAACTGATTCAAAAACTATTACCTGAGTATTGACCGGGTACTAGATTTCTCTTGGAAGCTTGGAAGGCCTAGCAGTACTAGGGCCGCCTTCCTTCCTTCCCTACGGCAGTAATCAGCAGGGGCTGTTTGTCACTGTCGTCTTTTGACAGAGTCAGCCCACTTGGCTTGATTATTCACTTGCTTACCTGCATAAGCCCTCTAATAAATCACATTTGCTAGTGTTGACCTAGGACACAGGTAGGAAAAATAGATCAAATCAGAACACTAAGGAGAAAGGCAGTATTAACCAGAAAGTAAACACTGTGGCACAAAGTTAGTTCTGCAAAGTTCCCTTGCTACCACTACTAGAATTAACCACAAATCAATGGGCCATCGAGTCTGCAGGGCACCCATTGGGTGCTTGAACCACGTGACAAGCATTTAAAATCTAATGGTTTAAGAATCAAAATGGGGAGAAGAACCAAGAGAGTATAAGTACATAGGAATTCATGTACAGGGAAACAGGAGATAAGCTACAAACTGGAAATCCCTCATAGTTTGTCTTTGGGCAGAGGTCTTTCATTACAGAATTTGTTTTCCTGTTTTAGGCATAAGAGTCCAAAGGCAGGCTTCAGAAAATGCCATGAAGTCGGAAAACAATCAATCTAGTCTCAGACATCTGAAGATGTCCCTGCTGTGCGGTGGGACAGTACCCCAGCACTTACCCTGGGTACTGCAGACAACAGAAGGGTCTTGTGAGTGCAGAGAGAATCACATATGCAGGTTTTCCTGCTATCGTTGTGTGTGTTCCAATGCAAACCAATTTTTGAGCAATAGTTAATTATTATTAATGAGGATACTTTATTAGCAAGAACCTTCCTTTGGTAAATATGTCAGTGCCAACCAGAGAGTTTACACTAGCTGTTTGCCTACTTAAGACTGAAGAGTCTCCTTTTGGAAGGTCTGATGTTAAACTGAGGAAATATTCTAATGCTCTACGAGCTGTGTCTAATTTCATGTTGCTCATCATACTTTGGCCAAAATCAGACCCATAAGCATGAGCGCAACGTGCCCTGGAACATGTTGCCTGGCCGAGAGACATTGATTTGTCTAGCACGGTTGGCCCAGCTCTATCTTACCTGTGTTTAAAGGGCCAGCAGAAACGCTTTTAATGCTGGGATACAGTTTGTTGAATACTATAGAATGCTTCAATAACTGCAGATCTACAGATTTATTGAACAGTAGGTGTTTGCTACCTGCTAGCTTTTGAGGCAGAATTTTATAAATGCCTCCTTATAGGATTCTGTGAGGTAGGTGGATGAGGATCCAGGCAGGCTAAGAAATGTGTTATGACTCCCACAGACTAGACAGCGAGGTGCAAAGATGGCCACCATGTCCACACAGAGCATGTGGAACACACCTCTGTGGGCAATGCAGGGCTTTCTACCCGACTCTCTTGAGCATTTGGAAGACTGTTCTTCCTGAATGCCCTTGTCAGGGTGGCCTGCATCCTGTTCAGTATTCTGGAAATGCCACATCCTCCATATTTGAAAGGTTTTAGTCTTTCCTTCTTCATCTTTTCTCCTCCTCCCCCTCCTCCTTCTCTTCTTCCTTTTTCTTTTTTGTTGTACTGGGGATTAAACCCAGGGCCTTGACACTGAGCTATATACCTAGCCCCCTGCTTTTGAGACCAGTTCTAAGTTTCCTGGGCTGGGCTTGAACTTGAAATCCTCCTGCATCAGCCTCCCAGAGTGCTGGATCACAAACATGCACCACCATGCCCAGTTTAAAAGATATTTCTAAGCACAGGAGCATATAAGTATTGAAGGTCTGTCTAGATACAAAACACTTAGAAATATTTGGGTGATTAATCTAGCACTAAAAAAGATATTTTGCAGGGAAAAGAGAAGTTTGTGATCACACATAATAAATACTCCTGTGTGCTAAGTAATTATCTCACAAGTTTGAATTAATTATTATTTTGCAGTTCTGGGGATGGAGCCTAGGCTTTCACACAGGTGGGGCAAATTCTGTATCACCAAGCTAGGGCACCAGCCTCAATCTGAAATTTTAATTGAGAGACAAAGTGATCTTCCAGTTGAAGAGGTTGCCCTTACTTGAATTATTCCATTCAAGTGTGACGTTTTAATCAGGCAGTTTTAGAAAGGTAGTTCTGTGGGACTCTACTTCTATAAAATATTAATTTGTCAAATATTTATTACTATGTTAGATACTATGTTAAGAAGTGAGGAACAGCAATGAATAAAACATCAGTGCCCCCAACCTAATAGAATCAGCCTACTGTCTAGGGAGAAAAAGTACTGATAGATATTTTGCCCCCAAAGCTCTCCTGTACTCAAATAAGTTTGTAAAATAGTGGGTTTGGCAGAGTTGTTTTCAAGAGGACATTTCAGAGCCGTGACTGGGACTGTCAGAGAGGATTAGAGTATGTGGTATTTTCCACACTTAACAGAGCTTCCTTTGTATAAAGAACAACTCCTGGGGCTAGTGGCATCCAGAACCCTTCAGTGAAATCCTGTGAGCCCTGGAAGGCCTAGAATCATGGCACTGGACAGATATGGAGAGCGTCATAAACACACAACCCAGGGCACCACCTTCTCCAGGGCAGTGGGGTCCCAGTACCCTTGGGAGCCCTGGCCTCTGTGATAGTGATTAGCAGACTTTAGTGTCCAGGTGCGCAGATCAGCTATAGGCTGCCTTCAGAAGACCTGGCTTGTGTGGGTTAGGGCACGGAGTGGATCAATGGTGCCTTTGATCTCTCCAGCTAGAGACTGGGTTCTGGCAGAGGTTTCCGTGAGCTCCAGTGATTTGAGAACATCTTGGAGCAGCTGATCTGAGAAGGCGGAGCTTGCTGTGACTCTCATGCTGTGCCCCCTACATAGAAGGCTGTCTCTTATCTGAGGGACCCGCAGCCTTCTCTGGGGATGCAGAATGAGGTTATCTCAGGAGACTGAGGTGTGCTCCTCTCTGTTTGGTGCCTGTTGTTACCAAGATGGCTGTTGGAGAAAAGGAACATGTAGGCACGGTTAGCGGGTTGCCTGAACCCACTGCTCCGCCTTTTTCTTTTTCCTGCTTTTCCTCAGGCAGTGGCTGTACCTAAACAGAGTGAAGTGACCTGGCCACTGCTCTGATAACTTGAGTGGTGTGTTTACCTGCTGGATAGATTCAAACAGCTTGATCAGTGATGTTCATCCAATTACCAGAAAATGCCACATCATCACCTTGACTCATGCACGTGGAGAGTTCTTAAAGAAGTCTCTTCAAAATGGTTGTCTTAAAGTCATATTTATTTAAAGAAAATGTTGCTTTATTTATAACCAGGTCTTATGAAGCAGTCACTGCCTGGATATTTAAATACTTGACAGAGACCTCTTATTTCTCCTTCCAGAGTTGCCTGAAAAATTGTTTAACTCTTTGTTCTTTGTGAGAGATCTCAAGTGTCCAAGTGTTGGTCTCTGAGCTAGAAGTATAAGTGCAATTTGTCCCTTTCATCACTTTGAACAAAGAGGAACTAAACACAGTTTAGCTGACCTCTGAGGCTCAGCTGGCGGAGCGGGTGAGGACACGTTGTCGTGAGACCAATGGATGTCTGAGAAGTGCTTAGTGAAAGGCTGTGAGCACTGTGGTGGTGGCTCACGGGAGCTTAATCTGCCCACAACTAATGAGAGAAAGCTTTCTCCAGGAGGTTACTGTGAGGTCGGTGTTCAAAAATGGGTGAAGGTGGAGTTGATGTAGAAGAAAAGGAAGACATACACTTAGGGTGTTGTATGATAAAGATGACAGTGGGAATAAAAACACACATGGGTGGGAAAATAGAGGTCTATGGGGTCCTGACCTGTATTTAGGAGGAGGAAGAAGGGGCACTAACAGGGAAGAAGGTGTGAGCTAACAGTATTGAAGGCCCCCGGGGCACTCTCTACAGTGTGAGGCATAATATCCATCCGTCCTCACGTTCACCCTCACACAGGCAGGGTGGGTTCTTACTGACAGTTGTGGGCCTTACCCATTGTATAGCTTCTCTGCTGGGAGTGGCTGCTAAGAGGAACAGCATTTCCCAGGCCCCCTTGCACTGAGCTGGGATCCAGTGATTGTTCTCAGTCATGGAAGGAGTGTGTTATTTCTAGCTCATGGAGTCAAGAATCATGTGTCTCGTTCCTTCCATGGACGATGGGAAGGAAATGGCTGTGAATGAAGAACCTATGGAGGGAAGAGCCACCAGGTAGAGAAGGTTAGGTCTTGCTGAATCTGCACATGGGCTTTATATGAATGAAAAATTAATATTCTTTGAGTTAAGCTACTGAGATATGAAGATTTGTCCTTTATAGTAGCTAGTGTTATAGGTGTTGCATTATGACAGACCTATATAAGACAAGCTCATGGTTATAACTTACTCAATCACATGACTAATAAAAGGTAAAGTCAGGATTCAAATCTAGGATTTGTCTTCAGAGTTTATCCTTTTACCTGTTCTCAGCAGAGTAATGGTATTATTTCTTCGTTGTCAGTCTGCACCTCTTTTTGAAGGCCCAGATGAGTAAAGGAAACTGGGGAATCTCTACTTGAAGGTCTGCGTTATTTAGAGTATAAGATAAGATTCTTTAAAAGTGAGACTCCACTAGTCAGTGGATTAAATAAGTAGTTTATTTCTTTCTCATAGACATGTGGTCCAGTGAGGGGAGTGACTGACCTGCCATTTGGTTCTTCCTATACTGTTTTCCTGCTGTCCACTGAGGTGTTTTCATGGGTACAGCCACAGTGAACCCAACTCCTGGTTATCCATGAAATCCAGGACAAGGAATTTCCTTTTTAGCAAATAACATAGAGGTTGTACTTGTCACCTATTGTACCATCAAGAACTTAGTCAGATGGGCACACCTAGCTGCAAGAGAGGCTGAAAGACATCATTACCCATAGGTAGTTATGGGCTCAGAGGAGAAGACTTCATGAAAGTAGAGGGAAAAGGACCTTGGAGGAAAGCCCTCATTCTTGCATAAGACTGTCACTCTTAGATATCAAACCTCAATGGGTTTACAACCATACTCAGCCATCAACCCAAATTAACTCCCTATCTTATCCTCTCTAACTTGGTTAATGGCCATACTACTCTGCCTGCTGCCCAGAGAACAGAATAATATACTTTGACTTTTTATTTTACCTTATTCATATTTTCATCTCTTTTGAAACTTCTCATTCCAGTTAATTCTCAAGCCTGCCTTGGGTTGCCTCCTAACCAGAAGTCTGGTCTCCTACCTGGTCACCCTGTCCCCACTCTCAGCCTATCAAGGACATCCTTCACACTACCAGGAGAGTGATTTTTCTAAAATGCAAATCTGATCGTCATTTTACTTCCTTTTTATAACCCTTCAGTGATTTCCCATGGCAAACATCCAAATTGCTTTGCAGAGCACAAAAGGCCCTCTGTGGTTTAGTCCCTGAATCTCTCCAGCCTCATTTCTGACACTTTACTATTCCCCTCCCCAAAATAGATCACACCCACAGCTCCAGTCCTACTGAGAAGTGGCAGGCAGTTTTTTCTCTGTCTCTGCTCATGTGTTTTCTGTGTCTGATAAATGCTTACATATCCTTCAGGACTCAAACCTGCCGACCCCTTCCTGTGATGTTAACTCTATACCCCACCCCAGGAAAAACTCACCACTCTTGCCTTGTTATGTGCTATTTATTCCACAGACTCTAGTGAATTGGATAAATGTGCCTTAAGTGTGATGATAATCATTGGATACAATGACAGAAGTAGATGTGATTCTTGGCCTTAAGGAGCTTACAGTCTCATGGTGTAGGTGGACATGAATTGGGTTTGCCCATAGTAAATGTGAAATTGCAACTGTGATAAGCACCATGATGAAAAGGGCACATGATTAGCTCAACACAGGAAGATCTGAACTCTCAAGGGGACACAGGGGGGACTTTCACCAGGGAAGTGTGCCTGAGATGAAATGGGAAAAGCAAATTAAACACTGGAAGAAAAATGAGTTGCTAGCAGAGTGAAGAGTGCATGAAAGACCATTGTGCTAAGAGCGAATTTAGGACACATAAGGGATTAAATAAAAACTGGGTTCCAGAGGCTGGGGATTTAGCTCAGTGGCACAGCGCTTGCCTGGCAAGCACAAGGTTGTGAGTTCGATTCCTGGTACCAGAAGAAAACCAAAAAAACCCAAAAAAACAAAAAAGCTGAGTTCCATGGGTGTGTGTGTGAGAGTGAGACAGAGGAGGAGGCAGGAGCAGTGATGTCCTGGTGTGGTCCTTGCACTTCTGGATAGAGGCAAAGCTGGTCATAGAGCTAAAGGAGCCCTGGAAGAAGCCTTGTTTGGAGAGAGTTTGTATGTGGAGGGCTGTGTTAGTTGGCTGTCCATCACTGTAACGAAGTATCTGAGACAATTAATTTAAAAAGAAGAAAGGCTTGTTTTAGTTCACAGTTTAGAGGTTTCAGTCCCTGTTACTTCTGAGTTGTGCTGAGGCAACACATCATGGTGATGTGTGGCAGAGAAAGTGGCTCACCTCATGGCTGCCAGGAAACAGAGGAAAGGGCAGGGGTTCCAGTGTCTCCTTCAAGGGCACAGCCTCAATGACCTAACCTCCTTCCATGAGGCCCCGCCTCTTAAAGGGCCCACAAACTCCCTGTAACACCACAGACTGTCACCAAGCCAGTAACACATGGGCTCTTTGAGATCCAAACTGCAGGCAGTGCCTTGGAGAAATTCAGTAGGAACCATCTTACTGTACACTTTGCATGTTTTCTAATTCATATTTACTGTACTATAATTACCTTCCTGTGTGTTTTTTATTAGACTGTGAGCTCCTCAGAGGAACGGAGTGACATTTACTTATTATTATTATTACTATTATTGTTATTATTAATCTTTTTCATTTCTGTATTCCCAGTACCTATTCCTATAACTGTACATAATGTTTTCCCAGGAACTGTTTGTGAATGAATGATCTAGGTGACCCCAAGGTGCATACAGTTTCACCCACACAAGTAATAGAGAGGAAAAACCCAAGAAGACAAAACTGGAAAGACAAGTTGGGGCTCCATTGTGGAGTGTTTGAAATCCCTGGCTAAGAAGTTACATTATGACATAAAGTGTAATGAAACCTCAAGTTTACATTTGCTTTCAGGTCCAACCTTTGTTTCACATAATGCTTCTGTTATTTTTAAAATCATACAGTATTTACCCAAGAGACATTCTCTCCTAAGTAAACTAAAGGCCAACCAAGCTACAAGAAAAACACAGAGATCGTGTTATAAAAACCAGCCCTGCTTCTGTGCTGTAGAACCACACAAAATTAGGGTAAATTCACAGGAAAATGGTTGAGAGGTACAAAAGAAATGTTACTGGGACTATGTATTTTTTAGTTCACTGCCTATTTTTCAGTCTGCTCTTTCTTCATTTTTCAGTAGGGGTTAGAATTCAGTCATCAAGGCAGATCTAGAGAGAGGTGCAGACATTTACATGGTCCGCGGCTGCCTTATTTTCACAGCGTGTCTCTGAAGAGATTAATGTTGAAGGGTGACCACTGTTTCTTGGAGTCGCAGTGATAGAACTGCATTTTGAGTCTCCTGAATTTAGTCATAACCACACAAACAGCTTCTATCTACGGTGAAACAAAGCTAAGTCTATAAATGCCCTGTGAAGTGTTTGGGATTAAGATTGACTTGCGGAAGACCTGGTTTGAACTCAGTTTGTGTACAGTAACGAATAGGACTGTTTAAGTTTCATCAACCCAGACTGAGATGAGAATCTCTTCTGTAATCCTGAAATTGGACACATCGTCTTTTAGTATTTTATTAGAAATTTTTTTTAAGGCCCCACACTTGTTCTCCACACAATATATGTAGAAAATCGAGGCCAGAGAATATATTTCTTCCCCTTAAATGCATTGTTTTTTATGTAGTTTAATTTGTTCCTTTGTAAAATTTTATAATCCCTGCCTAGTGTAAGCAGAAAGGACAGTGGTTGAATAAAATGACCCAGTAGTTCTTTTTTGTTGATCTTAATAATGAAGATTAAAATTCATCATCATGCAGCTGGTAGCTCAATCATGTTGATTTCAATGACTGCCTATATAAGAATGACTGGATCCAGCTAGAGGCTGGAAGGTTAATTCTAGATATGACAGTTTTCTGGTGCCTGAGGTCCAAAGGTAGTGAAGTAAAATGAAGGTTTTTACAACTGTTCATGTTTGCCTTAAGAATCAGACTGCTTGAGTCCATCTCTTTCTTTAGCTACTAATTAGTGGTACAACCTTGGGCTAGTTGTGACTTCTATTTCTCAGTTTCTCCTGGTGGACAATGGGATTCATAAATATATTACTTACTGCATCAGGTTCTTGGAAGTATTAAAATTGTTATTATCAGTAAATGCTTAGAACATGATCTGGCACACAGTAAGCACTAAATAATTTCTAGCTACTATTATTAGTTTAGGAAGATGTTTAAAAGATGGGCTTTACAGAGATAAAGATAGATTTGTGAAGACAAGGTCAGTGCAACTTTTGGTAAAATGTAAAGACTTTTAGACTTTTTACTGAAGCATTAAATACACATCATCTGCTTGACCTTTAAACTGAATTATTTTAGAGACTGCTTTCTATAAATATTCTCTAAGAGTTTTGAGAGTATCAAAAAAAAATCTTAGAGAAACTGAAGATATAAGTGTCATTTCGTACAGATGAAAGACCTCAGATGATTCAATCCAGGGAAAAGAAAGCCAAAGGAAAAATTTACCAGGTTGGATTTGATAATAGGTTTGCTAACATATTTAATAATATCAAGTACTTATTAAGTACTTACATAACCATTTCATTTATTTTCATTTGGTTATTTGATTTTATGTAATTCTTTAATCATTGAACTTCATGTAGGCCTTAAAAAACTCCATGAAATTATCTCAGTCTTCTGTATAACTGAAGTGAGACTCAAAGAAGTGATACAGCTGTTCAAGGCACCACAGTTTCTCGGTAGCCGAATTACTGTTTCAATCCAGCTGTGATGAACTATAAAACCAGTATTTTCTACCACTACGATGTTTCCCTCTATATGCTGTTGTCTTTATCAGTAGTTAGCATCAGTATGGCATGTTTGGCTTTATGAAGCACTTAAACAGTCCTGCGAATTAAATATTCTTTAAGTTTCAGTTTTATTGATAAGGGAGTTGAATCTTCATGAGGCTGATTAGTTTGCCCAGGATTATTCAGCTATTTCCATTAAGGCTCCGGATTTTCTAATGTAACCACAATCCTCTAATAGTAGAGATTCTCACTGACTCCAGATCTACCCCTAGCCTACTGGCCAATGAACAGAGAGAGGCAGGAGAAGTACTGGTGGAGAAAAGATTCAAAAGGAAGAGCGAGCATCTAAGATTTGGGGAGAAAAGCAGAGCTCTAGCTCTGTGCTCTGTCCTAACATGTGGAAAACCTGGCTTGGCTGCCACAGTCTCAGTAACATGACCAAGTTGTTTTCTGTTCTCTATCAGTGATGTCAAAGTTATAACAGAAAATATGTAAATTCGACCTAAGTCAGAACATTCTGATTGTTTGGATGTTAACATACTGAGGGGGTCATGGGGAACTGCTTTCCCCTTAAATCTGTCCGGCCTGGTATTCATTCTACTTCTTACCATGTTATATTTCAAGGAAACATAATTACAGTGAAAACATTCAGCTTTTGGGTGGAACATTGCCCATAAGTCCAAGGCATGCTGCAAAAACTCACTTCTTGAAACTTAACAGGAGACTCATAAGTTGATATTAGTTTGGTTTGAATTACTAGCAAATCATTATAGTCTGTCTGGGAAATTGCCAATGAAATGACAACCAGAGTTAGGACCTGCCAGCAGTCACTGTTACCCTAGTGATGTCTTTATACGTTCCTCTCAAGATAATTAAGATATTTATATCTATAAAATGGAAAAGTGCCTATCTTCATCTATTTTATCTATAATGTCTACACAGAATCCAGACATTTTAACAGGCCAAGTATGAGATCAGGATCTTGGAAAAAAATAGCACATTAATAAATCTTTCAGACTGTCTTCTATCCCTTCTGCATCCACTTACAATAAAAATCACCATTAAGAAATATCTTCAAAACTACTAGTTTATGGATTGGAAGTCAGCCTGCTATAAATTCATTTGTTCACCCATTCATTCATCAGTTTTATATTGGGCAAGCTTGGTTTTGAGTGCCGGATAGTAAATGAAACAGAAAAAAATCCCAGGGCTCATATGAGGAGCTTGTGTTGTAGTTGAAAGGTAATAAACACTTTGGACAGGTAAACATAGAGAATATAAGATAACAAAAAGTTCCATGGAGAATGAAGAGAGGTGTTTAATTTAGGTGTTTCTTCAAAGCCTCATGTGTTCATGGGGGGGGGGCTTTTGAGAGGTGATTGTATCATGGATTAATCCACCAATGAGTTGATACCTGAAGGTGATGTTGGGATGGAATGGAGGATGAAGGAGGTGGTCACTGGGATGCAGCCTGGAAGGTCTGTCTCCTTCCTCCTCCCTTGATCACTCATTGGTTCCCACTACTGGGCCATGAGCTGTTTTTCCTCTGCCAGAACAAGGTTTAGTCTTCATTGTCTAGAAATATTGAGTCTTGGTTATTTTCTTCTACATAGTACCTATTTATATCAAACCAGTAGGAAACTTCAAATCTTAGCAATTTTTCCTTATTTTTGGCTCAAGGTAAGAAAATACCCCTGGTCTGTGTAGTGAATTTTATAAAACATGATCAGAATATATGGTGAATATTTAGGTTGAACACGAAACAAAACAAAACAAAAATACTTAAGACAGTAAAAACACGTTGCCAAGAACAATAGGGGATGTGTGTTCAAAGGGAGGGGGAGGATTTGGAGGGGAGTTTGGAGGGGGATTAGCGGTGGGCATCTTTTACTGCAATCTGTTCCTAAATTTAAACATTCACGGTGGTGTCTGATCACCCCTCATGAATCAAACATTTCTAGCAACTTCCATCACATAAAAACATCACAGTGCATCCTTATCTACTTTATTCAGATCTGGTGCCTTGCAATTTCTGGCTCTTCCCTAAAGTCAAAATGACCAGAAACGGTAATGTTTTGAATTGACTTCAGGCATACTGAGGAGGCCACAAGAGCACAGCTGAAGCACACATGGAAGAGAACTTCCAGAACTGATTTGGAAAGTGGCTAGAGGATGAGATGAATGTGCCGATGTGAGGAGGAAGATTTTGAAGGGAATTCATGGCATGTGTATGTTTTAAGTTTAAACATTCACTGTATTTTGTGGTCTTGCCTTGTTTCTACCTTGTTAGAGATGTGCTATCGTTTGGATATGGTTAGGGTATGTTCCTCAAGGGAACAGGTGTTGGGAGCTTGGTCATCATATTGGCAGTGTTGAGAATGGATGGGCCTTTAAGAGGTGGAGCCTATTGGGAGGTCAGGAGTGGTTCTGCCCCCTCACTCTGGCTTCCTGTCTGGCCATGCACACACTCCTACCCTTGGGAAGATATCTGCTTCCCATGTGCTTTACCAGAGCACGGCTGAGCCTAACCATAGTCTTAAACCCCTAGAATGGAGAGTTACATAAACTTCTTCTCTTATAGACTTCCCTACCTCAGGTATTTAGACATAGAAACCATACTAAGATGGTCCTTCTTTCTCCACTCCCAGCAGTAGGCACATACTTTTAATCATCCAGTTTGTCTTCTGGTAACAAATTACTTACATTCTTGCAAAATGAAAAATATTCCTTCTCAAAGCCCCCAGAGGGATTTTTTCTCATTGTTCCATTTGTTTAAAGTTCAAAATTTTGTAGTCTAAATAATACCGGAATACGGACAGAGCTCCATGGGGAAAATGCCTGACAGCAGGTTCTCTGCATCTGAACATAAGTCATCTGCCATACCCTCCCAACCCCACAGTCATGGTGGTAACAGGGATTACTTCCAGAAGCACTCTTGTTCAGACCCCAGGAGGTGGGGTGGGGCGGAGGCTGGAACAGAGGCTGAGCTCCAGTGGTTCTCAGATCCAGCTGTTCACCTGCTGCCAGTTCCTTGGGTAGAGTGCAGTCTTACTTGACATGATTCTCTGAGGCTTTTGGGTCTGCTTTTGACACTGTTGAATCAACTTTTGTTAAGGAAAAAAGATTGTTCACATCTGGCATTGAGTGGCTTTCTCAGCCTGTGTCCTTCTTGGAGAAGATTGGGACTCTAAATGCTCTTTTTCACTTTGTATTGCCTCTGTCCCTTTTAGTCAAGTTTGGTAGTTCTTCTTCCAATGCAGCTTTCTTAAAATTTTTGAGTTTCCTATGACTTATTGTAATTTGCTAGTCAAAAGCCTTACCTATGTATCTCTTAAAATGCACCCTCCATCTTTAGACCTACGTAAGGCTGCTGTAGTAAAACACACTTCAGATATTGAAAATTTTCCTGATTATCCGTGTGTCCAGGAAGGCTGATCCTAGACCCTCGGAATTCCTTTTTTGTAGCTTAAAGTTTCTGAGGGGCACCCCTCAGTATCTCTGGGGTCTTAACTAAGACTTTGGATTTAAGCTTTTATATTGGATTAACCATTTTTTTTGAAAATCCTTCTTGAGAGACTAGAAATAAGAAAGTTCATTTTGAAATGCATTAAATCTTGGATCTCTCATAAGTTTTCAGTCTTTACTTTACCCCTTTCTTCCTGAAGTGTTATCCTAGGTAGCTATAGGAAACCTTTTCAGTACTCTACTCAAAGAGCTTTATCATGCTCTGAAAATCATTAGGTGCCTGTCTATTCCCATGTTACTCTTGGCAAAAGTTTTGCTGACTGTTCCGGAAGTGTTTCATTCAGGTTTCTTTCTTTGTAGCCCCCAACATACAAAGTATGATTAAAAAAAAGTTATAGTGCATGTGTTTTTGTTTGTGTCTGCGTGTCCCCCAAAGCCTCATGCAGTCATGGGGTGGGCTTTTAGAGTTTATGATTGATCCTTGATCCAATGCTGGGATTATGGGTGTGAGTGCTACACCCACTCTGGGGCACATAGTTTGCATATGTATGGGAGAGAAGGAGGCTGCCTGCCACTGCTCCTCCCTTTTGCTCTGGCTGCTTTTGCTATTTTCTGCCACCATAAACTTTTGCCCTCTGCCATGTGCCACTCTGCCTTGGAGCCAGCCGAGTATGGACTGAAACCTCCACAAACTGTGAGCTAAATAAACCTTTCCTTCCTTAATTTTGAGGATTGAGTATTTTGTCTCAGCAATGAGAGAAAAGTAGCTAAGATAACATGTATAATTTTTCAAAAGAAATAAATGTAAAAGATACATTGACATTATTCCCCTCAAAATACTCTCCCTCTCTTTGAACACACTTATCCCATTGTTATTGCCACTTTTGGAAGCTGTTCTGCTAGTCCTCTTTTATGAATGTCTTTAGTTGTATTGTTGTGGCTGCCTCGATGTCCTGAAACTGATTCAAAAATGTTTACCTGTTTTGGTCATTTTGATTTTGGAGAAGAGTGAGAAGGTGCACGGTACTGAAAACTGATTCAAAAATGTTTACCTGTTTTGGTCATTTTGATTTTGGAGAAGAGTGAGAAGGTGCACGGTACCAGATCTGGTGGATTAGTTGGATGAGGACACAGCACCGTGTTTTTACCATCCTGCCTTTTGTTCAATAGCACTCGGCAGTAGCATTCACCTTATTTTGATCACATTGTGTAAAGATACTCCTGAAAGAGGATTTCCAGAACTGCTTTAGACGTGGCAGGAAAGACGGGATAAGTGCGTCCAAAGCAAAGGGGAATATTTTGAGCAAGATTAATGGCCATGTGGATTTTTACTGTAATTAAAATCTGAACACACACTGCATTTTGTATTATGTTGTCTGTCCTTCCAGTTCTCCTTTCCTTAGGGCTTTCCCACTTTGCACTAACCGTCTCCTTGAGGAGCTAAGAACTAGTATCTACCACTTGGACCCACAGCCAATGCCACATGTCCTAAATGTTCATGACAAAATTTCCTTCTGGTAGCATATTCCATCTGGTTCCTATGGCCATGGAAAATCATCTTCCCATACACCTCAGAATACAGTGGCTTAAAACAACCATTTTGTTTAGCTCATTCTTCTGAAGGGCAGGACTTAGGTCAGCTCTTCTTTGCTGTCTATGCAGCTCCATGCAGACGTAGTTGTACTTAGGCTCTATGGCTTCCATGGGCTGTAAGTCCACATGAATCACACACACAGTTGACCATTGATGTGGGCTGTGGTCTAAGAATTCAGACAGACAGAGTGTTAACCTAGATCCCTATGGCACCGGCTTCTCATAACATGGGGCTGGAGTCCAGATGTGATGTCTAGAGAGAGACTATTTCAATAAACTTGAATAGAAGTAACAAAATGTCTTAGCAGTTTACGTCAGAAGTCCCTCGAGTACCACAGTTACTGAATTGTAATAACTCATGTTCAATGGGTGGACCCACTGTCTTGAAAAAACACTGACAGGAAGAGGAGGAGCAAAGAGTTTGTCTTCCATGGTGACTAGGAGAGCCTCCCAGGTGACCTCACTTTTCCTGGCAGTTTTGGTGACCTTGGAGCTGAAAGGTGAAAATTCAGTAGTTGCTTCAGGGGACTCCTTGGCTCTAGGGGAGACACATGAGGAATTCCAATCTGAGAAATCTTCTTTTAAAAAGTTTGTATCTTGAAAGTTTCTGAAATTGTGAAATCCTGTGAGCACTGTGAAGATGATTCTCTTCCTTGGCTCCTTGCAGTAGCTCCCAGAGTTTGAATGCCACGGACCAGCCTGTACATGAATTTTGAAATCGTGTGACTTTCTGTCAGAACGATCCTTTTTTTTAACTTCGGTATTCCATCCTACTTTACAGTCTCCAGCGGGACTCGGTGACCTTTAGCAGTGGCATATCGATATCTTGATCAGTTTTGGTGAGCTGGATGCTGAGAGCAGTGGGCAGTGAAACAGAATGTCGGGTCCCATCCACGTGTGAGTGGGTTTGATGGCTCCTGAGCTTTCATGAACTCTGGAGGCTCAGTGGATCTCAAGGTGTGCGCTGGAGAAAGTGGTAAAAAGAAAGAAGGGCGATTTTAGCTCCCCTCTGATTGCTTTCAGTCTCCTGGTGTCTTGGGCTCCAGGTCCCTGTTAGACACCTCAATTCTTCTTAAATATGTACCTCTCTAGAATATGTTTTTATGCCTGTGCACTTGGAACAAACCATAAAAAATGAGGTCTTGCCTAAAACCCCCCCAACATTTGGCCCTAAGTCTGAGTGGCATTCACTGAAAAAAATGACATGGACTCTAATGGGTATGAAACTCAATCAGGGGTCGTTTTAGTTAAGACATGAGATCAGGTGCATGCAGTGTCTTAGGAAGTGAATCACAGCAAGAATCCTGCAGCAGTTCTCCAGACAATAAGCTAGCTTTGGAGGAGGAGCTCCAGAAAAAGGCAGACAGGTGATTTGAAAGAGTTTCTCAGGTACAGAGATGGCGTCACTGTTTCAACCCAGTCTGGTGAATGGGCAGGTGGTTTTGAAAGTGCTATGCTGAGAAAAATTCCAAGGCTGTGAGAGATATGCGTATGAGAGTATCACATGACTGATCATCCGGGTCTGCTGTGCATCCCTGGCGGCGGGGGCTGTGGCCCACATGGCCTGGGTCATCTCTGGTCCCACTGATGGGGAGAAACCTGGTATGTGGACCTCATGTGTGACCTTGCGAAGTGGTCTACTGAGCCAGAGAGTAAGCTAGAGGATGCAGCTTAGAATTAGAAATTACCCGAATAGGGAAGATTTATGCTTTCGGAAGGTCAGGGCCTGCCTACCACAGCAGGAAGGACGTGGTGTATTCTGGCAACCAGATGCTAAAAACACAGAATTCACTTACACCAGAGCTATTGGTGAATTGTGTCCATTTTCTCCCTACCCATATTGCATTTTTGGTTTCTTTTTGAGTTTTTTGACTTTGCCATTGTCACCTGATGTACTCCCCTGTTTTCTCTTGACTTTTGGATGGCTTTCGCTTTCCTTCCATGTGCAGCGCTTGGCTTCCTCAGCTGTGGGAGCCCTTGGGGTAGATGGAAGCAACCTTGCCCCAAGCTCCGACCCCCGAGGGCAGAAGTGTGTTTGGTGATAGAGGTAATGTGTGGTTTATAAAGTATTTAAATTGATTTAAGTAGATAATGATGTCTAGTGAGAATGTCCCTCTCCACTGCCACTTGAAAAGGAGGCTATTTATTTCCCAGACTTCTTGGACAATGTATGTGGAACTTCAGGGTGCTTCATCTATTGCAGTCCAGGATTTCGGCAAATACACACATCTGATCATAAGGAAGCAAGACACTGACCTTAGGTCTCTTACCTAGGCTTAAGATGATCTCTCAATCTGGGTCTGTAACTAGTGAAAAAAAATATGTGGAACAAAGTGTACAGTTTCCAAAGTGCAGAATAGCCAATTTCGTTGTTTTTTTTCTCATTGCCTCTGTAAGGTGGCCTTGCATACATCTAAGTGGAAGAAAACTTTTATTCCCACTTCATACCATGAACACCTCTGGGAATCCTCTTTCTAGTGGTTTTTACAAATTTATATATGAGCACTTCAGTGTAAAGATGACCTGAGGCTTTCCTCTGGTGCCTTTGATTTTGTCCCAAATCTGTCACATGGCTAAAGCTTTGGTCTTCTAGATGATCCTATTACATTTTTTGTGCATGGGCTACCAGATGTCACAATTTAGCATAGATACCCTTGCAACTTGTTGTAAATCTATTATTGTAGTGATTTTTTAAAAAAGACCCATTTGATTTAATTGAACAGTTCTTATTTTTTCATGTGAGCTTGGCTTAGGTGCTTGAGCCTAACCCAAAAGAGCCAGACACATTGCTACCTTCAAGGATTGTGTGGACCAGTGGGGCATGAGGAGAAGAAGAAAAAGATACCCTAAATACAGCAAAGCGGGGTTATACAGGTAGTTCCATGAGAGCACTGGAAAGAGTTTTGGAAACCCAGCCTCAGGGAAATGATATTTATAAGAGGGGATAGAGAATGACTATAAAGAGGCCATGTTTAGGGAAATATGTAAATGATAACTAGGATTTTGACATATGGAAACAGTAGGATTTGAAGAAAAATCAAAGCTTTGAATATAGCAGTACTATATCTAGTCTCTTTTTACTAGGTTAGGAGTTTGTGTGGTAAAAATTAGAAGAAAAGACAGGAAGAAGTTAAAAATAAACCAAACTGCATGGATTCAAAGGCCACTTTAGGGTATTTGCTTTTAATGTGGTAAATTATGGAGAGAACTGGCTTTTTAAAACATTGCAGTAGCATCATCAGAGTCAGAACGACATGCTTTAAATAAAGTTCATCACAAATGGGCCACTCTGTTTATGAAGATTTTATCTATATATGCACATAAATATGTACATATAAATTTTCACAGCCAAAGGATAAGGTTGTATATTATGGCATAAAATTATATTTTTTGGCTCTGACTCAGCGGTCATAAAATCTAAGTATTTCCAAGCATAAGAAAGATGGAAAGCACTCTTTATAACATCTTAAATAATTGTATGGAAGCCAATCCTATGGCCCTTGTGCATAAGTAGCTCAGATTGAATTTTAGGAGAGTTTTTCATGTATTTCAGCATTAACTTTGGGCATAGAAAGAGACCATATATCTAATAGGTAACTTCCTTGTGAACTTTCAGCTCCAGCTACTGACAATGAAATGTTCACGTCTGCATTTAAATGCAACTATTAAAAAGGTCTGGAACCTTCTCCCATATCTGTTGCCTAATAAAACAAACTTTCCAAACTCACCCGAAGGGGTGAAAAGTGCAATATGTATGTATAAGTTTTAGATTCCAAGCGAAAGGACATAACTAGAAATCACACAGGAGTCTATCAAGGAAGCATTGACATTTGATTCATCCATGAATACATTACGATTGTACTGTGAATGCTGGGTAATGTCACTACTAATAAAAATGGATGTGAGCTAAGCTGCTCATTTAAGGCAAAGGGTTGATGTCATGCAGAATCTAGTGAACACTAGAAAGGAGGGTGTTTTCAAATGGTCTAAGGAAGAGAACATATATTATTTGCTAATTTTTAGTTTTTTGGATGTAGCATAGCAGAATGTCAGATTTCCCTTGTTCTTTTCTTCCCAGTGTGCAGACTCAGCCAGGCTACCTCGCTCACAAGGTACCGAGATGAGTCCATCCAACTTGTGCTGTAATGACTCTGCTTAGTTTGAAAAACAAATTAAAATACTGAAAGTGATCAGTCTAACCAATACATCTAACTCTGTTAAAACTGTCTTTATCACCAGTTTGAATTTGTTTCTCTGTTCCAGGTAAATGGTAAGCGAGGAGGTTAGATGCAAAGGCGACTTTTAAAATAATTTTACTGGTACGTGTCTGCAGGACACAGCGATGACTTTCCTCACGGGGGGCTGGCGCACGGACATCACTCCCCTCAGGTCTTTTTTCATCCCCTTCCCTTTCCTCCTTTCCCTCCCTCCATCTCTCGATCCTCTTCTCATTTGCAGAAGATCTGTCTCTCTGACTCATATGATCTATCTTTTACTTTGCTCTGTGTTTATACTCTGGGTTTGTCCTATCAGAGAAACCATGTGCTATTTAAACTGCGTGTCTCGTCTATTTCACTTAATACTATGGTCCCAAGGTGCACCCATTTTGCCACTAATGACTGAAATTGTCTTTATGGCAGAGTAGTACTCCACTGTATGTAAAATACCACAGCTTTTTCATCCATTCATCTGCTGATGGGCATATGGGCTGTTTCTAAGATTTAGCGGAAATGAACTTTTGAAGAGCAGCTTTCAAACCACAGACTCATGGGAAAGTCTTAGTGCAAGATACGATTAGGCCAAGTCTGTTGTTGGCCATGGAGAATTTGTTCAATGCTGCCTGCTTTAGAGCACTAGTGTGGCACCTGTCAGGGTCTCCCCAGAGGTTTGCAAGGCAGGGAGGCAGCACTGGTTACAGGGGCTGAGGGCAGAACTCAAGGCTAAGCAGCCCCCATTTTAGCCTGCTCTAAATGTTATGGGGGGGGGCTGCAAAGGGAATTTGTGTTTCTGAAAACCCCTCCTGGTCAGTGAGATATTTTAAGATTCCGTACAACCCAGAGCTTTTCTTCTGCCTTAATATCCAGTTCCTAAAGTAAATCCATCCAGGTCTTTTACAACCCTGTCATCTCAGTTCTCCCTGAAATAAATAATGGCAGGAATTAGTTATAGGATCAGTTTTTAGAAAGATTGCTGAGACCAGTGTGTGTGTGTGTGTGTGTGTGTGTGTATGTGGTGCTAGCAAGGACTCCCTGACCAGAGGGCGACAGCTTGGCACACACGTGGCTCTCACATTGCCACTGGGTGAGAGGCTTCCCTTGATCTGAGTTCTGGACCGAGATTCCAATACCATTGCTACTCCATCACTGTAAAAACCAGTAGTTCTCTTGCTTAAACACTGTTAGAAATGCATTGCTTAGAAATGATTGCATTGGGCTGGGGATATAGCTCAGTAGGATAAGTACCTGCCTGGCAAGTGCGAGGTCGTGAGTTCAATCTATGGTACTGAAAAAAAAATAAAAATAAAAAAAAATAAAAGAAATGATTGCATTTAAAGGCATTACTATTTTCAGGATTTTATTATTATTTTTCATCTTTGGAAGAAGGAATCTATTTTGTGTTTTATTCGTGGCGAATTAAGCCCATCGTTTGGTTGCTGATCTGGGAATGTTGCTTTGACCCTTAACTTCCACACTGACAACCGAGTTCCTCAGTCTGCTTCGGTCCTTCTGACTTGGTCCTTGAAGTGTCAGTTACACAGCTTCAAAATTTATTTTGCTTAATTAAAAAGTACAACAAGGAGAAGGCATGTTTGTTGGTATCAGTGTCACGACCTCTGATATTTACCCCTAGTGGACTCCAAGATCACACAGCCAACAGCTCCATGTGCTTGGAAATGGCTAGCACAAACAGACGTGAAACTGGAGGTGGAGTTGGTGCTGGGTTGATAGTCCACACGCACGGTGAAGAAGAGAGTCTAAGCAGAAGAGCAGAGTGCAGGATTTCTCACCATGGAGACAGGCAAGCTCCTCAGGACTCACATTAGCAGTCCAGTGAGTGGTAGACAGTGGTTGTTCTTGCCAATTGAGACGTCCAGCCGCAACCATTTGGCAGTGGCCCGGAAAGACAGGTGGACAGTGGGCTTTAGAGACGATTTGTGCCCAGAATCAGCACTCCAGAGCCAGGTCTGAGCCTCCAGAGCCTTCTGCCTAAGGCTGGGGTTATGTGCAGCTCAATTTAGTGCCGGGCCCAGCACTTGCTGATGAATAGCCCTGACCAAGCCATTTCATATCTCTGACGTTGCTCTGTAAGGTTAGATAGTTCCTACCTTGGTGGGATTATTATGGTGCTAGTAAGACTCAGCACATGCCTGAACCATGCTTAATATGACATATGATAATCTTTTTTATTAATGGCTACTAGAGTTATATTTAGAGCAAGGTCATGATTTTAGTATAGACACAGGAATTTAGTTACTGGAGTTGGGACACCCAGTCTATGGAAGACCAGAAGAGTGATGATATGATATTAATATTAACCTTTTTGGTCAGGATGGATACCACGTTGGGAATGGTGCTCAGTTTGTATGTGGGTCCATGGGGTCCTCTTAGGGGATAAGAAGGTCTCAGGGAGTAGGAGCTGGATGGGATATTGCCCTGACTTTAATTCTCCAACTGAATTCACGTGGAACATGCTTAACTCCTGACCATGCTAAAGCTCTTTCCTGAGAATGAATGCATCCTGGGTTCCCTATGCTCCTTGGAAGCCTTACACTTACAAAGAATTTTGTGAACTGGAAATAGTAGTTTATCAAGTTTTGTAAATTGCGAAATTCAAAATCCCAGATCAGAAATACTCGATGAAGAATAAAACTGGTTTCTCCTCCTGCTGTCTTCCACCTCTCCTTACCTTAAAGTGCAGCAGCCGGTGCTGCC
Source organism: Chinchilla lanigera (assembly GCF_000276665.1). Taxonomy (NCBI): domain Eukaryota; kingdom Metazoa; phylum Chordata; class Mammalia; order Rodentia; family Chinchillidae; genus Chinchilla; species Chinchilla lanigera. The sequence goes on from NW_004955406.1 coordinate 1,247,457, forward strand.
CAGAACCTGCTGGTCCAGGTGTGTTTCTGCCTGGGTGTCAGCTTAAGACTTTCCAGGTCTGTGGCTTCGAGACCTTGCTGGGCCAACAGTCAGCTGACGATGACGGGGCAGTAGAACTATTTACAAAATGCTTCCATCCCTTGGCCTCATTTGTCTCCTCCTCCTCAACTCTGAGATGAGGTCATTTTCATGAGGCCCTTGAAAACATGAGGCTCACACAGCTGAGTTACCCACAGCCGCACAGCTGATCGGTGACGGAGGCAGCCAGATTTCCTGAGTCTACTTTTCCATGTGGAATAGAAGCTGATGGTGGCTGCTACAGTGTGCTTGCTCCTGTTTCTTTGTGTTTTCCAAGGAGCATAGAGAACCTGGAAGCCTCTATGGCCTTCCCTGCTGGTTAAGTACCCACAGGTGCCCACATACTGCAGGATGCTGTCAGCCATGACTGTCCTCACCAGCACAGCTCCCCAGGGTGCTTCAGAGCCCTCCGCTGTGCTCCTGTCCCTTGGCTCCTGGCACAGCTGGTGGAAATAAGCTGTTTATGCACCAACGTCCCCAAAGAGGAAGACTGTCTTATAGGTGGGGCCATGTCAGATTCACCTTGGGTATGCGAGGATGAATTTGAAAAACGCTGCTTGGAATATAGTTGGCCTTTTTAGTACATGCGTGTTAAAGAATAAATGAAAGACCTAGCTTTGGGGAAATTGTTCTGAAATGTGAGTGTCAAGCCATAAATGTTTGTAAAATAATTATCTTTTGCAAATGGGAAGGGGACCAAGAAATGTGGGGGAGGGAACGGAACATAAAAAGAATAAAGAACTAAGATACGTTACATGGGTGGATCAACTCTGCACAACAAAAGTGGTCAGTTTGTATCACAAACACCCACGGATAAAAGTGAAAATTAGAAAGAACGTTAGCAGCGGTGCTCTGCAAGGGTAGGGGCCACTCTGCTAGGATTGACTCAGCTCCCGATGTGCGGATTTAACCCTGGCAACTTTCCTAAGCTCTTCCTACCTCAGTTTTTACATCTTTAATTGGAAATAACAATAACACCTGGTTCACGTGATTGTTGTAAGATTTATATGAATTAATGCATGGACATCACTTTAATCCCATACACAGCAACGTCTTAATAAATGCTGGCGTACAACATGGACAGGAATGGAGAGGAAAGCCATTCCCACAGAAGCAACACGACTTCATGATTTAAAGCTTGTGTGCTTGTGTGTGTGTATTTGCTGGAGGTCCAGTAGGGTAGGAGGAAGAGTCCGACATAAATGTGGTTTGGGGACTAAATGACCCTATTGTTATTATACTTTCAACCCAGATACAGGAAGCTAGAACAATTAGAGGAGTTGGGTCAGAAACTAATTCAGTTTTGTCAGGCGTGGTGGTGCAAGCCTGTAATCCCAGCTCTCTGGAGGCTGAGGCAAGAGGACTTTGGTGAGTTTGAAACCAGCCTGCGCTACATAGTGAGAGGCTTGGTCTTAATCTGCACCCTCCCACAAAGAAACTGATTCAGTTTTGTGTCTGGTCAGTTTGAGATGCTTATGGCATCTATATGGATTAATGTTAAGTTACTTAGTGAGGAGGTCAGGTTTTCAGATCTAGAGTTATGACTGGAGAATCATTAGCACAGAAGTACTAAATGATCATAGCTGGTACTTACTGAAGCCTCTCTGCACTGTGCTAAATATTATAAATACATCATCTTCATGTTTATCTCGGCCTTCTTAGAAGACAGGATAGGGGCAGATAATTTCACCAACGGGGAAGCAGGGACAGTGGGCTCGTGACAGAGTCCAGACCCCCAACCTTGCCCTCGCCACAGACCACTCCAACCCCAGCTCACAGTGAACGCTGGGTGTATCTGGGCCGGAAGAAACATCTGTGGATCCCTGTCCTGACCCTCGCGAGTGCAGTGGGCTCAGTCAGGCTCTGTGTCTGTCTCCAGTCCCAGGAGAACACTGGGCATTGGGTGTGTGACCAGCAACACTGACCAACCAAGTTTGCCGGGATTCAAAACGTGGTATTTTTGTTATAAAAAGTAGAGCCATAAAAACATGCTAATGGTTTTCTGTATGAGTCCTGTACTAGCCATGAAGGTGATATTAAAAGAGGAATTCCCAAAATGTTTAGAGCAATCATGAAATCGCCGAAGTAATTACGCTGCCTCCCCGAGTGACTATTTTGAAGGGAAATGCTAGTTTGGATTTGTAGTTTCTGCTGTATTTAATAAATACCACTTTCATTACTGAAAGAGCTCGCTTCATAAATGTGGGGTTTTTTTGGATAAAAGAGGAAGCAGAGAGGAGCAGAGCACTCATCTCACGTTATTACTATGTATTCTCCACTTCATTGTTACTGGCTGTGTTTGGAGTGGAATCGGTCAATTGGGTCATTTTTGGAACTCGATGGCCCATCATCGTCCTACTTAGATTTGAATTGTTCACAGCACTCTGACCTTTCCCAGACAAGCTCTCGCTGTCACCCAGCATTGTTATGAGATAGCAGAGACCTTGTAAAAAGGTGGGGAGTGCCCTCTCGCACAGGTGTTACCGCTGACTCCTGTTAGAGTCCCAGGGAACATTTTTCAGAGCAGGATTTGACCTATGCAGAATCTGAATCCAGTTGTTGATTAATATTTTTATAGCAGGGATCTACTGAATTTTTATATCTCAGCCTGATCTGCTTTTGGTAGATAGAAAATAGTTCCCTGGACTGATATATCAGGTCTCTGTATAATCTAGCCATCCATATTTTTGTTAGTTTTTTTGCCATTAACCTACTCTACGTCCTTTCTCTCATAATGATCACACAGAAAATTAAAAGGATGAGTTCCAGTTTAACAATCTTTTTGCTGAACCAATTTTTTGCTCTGCTGCAGATCTGATCACATTTTTTTTTCTGTAGTACTGGGCATTGAACCCAGGGCCTTTGCACTGAGCTATAGTCCCAGCCCCTGCTTATTTCTTTATTTTGAGAGAGTCTTACTGGTTTGTTTAATTTCCCAGGTTGGCCTCAGACTTGTGATCTCCTGCCTCAGCCTTCCAGAGTGCTGGAATTACAGCCTGTGCCACCACACCTAGGTCAACTGTAATCACTTTAATTCTCACTTAATTTTTCTCTTTACTTTGTCAGATCACTGAGGGGTGAGTAGAATAGGAAAGGAAAGATACTTTTAAAGGGACCCTAACTGGAGACAGGAGCTTCCCTTGAAGTTCTCCCATGGCACATTTCTCTTTGGCCAATCATTCCTTCACTCACTGTATGTTTACTGAACATCTACTCTGTACCTTGTCATTTTTGAAGTTGCTGGAGATAAGACTGTGAAAAAAGAGGCAGAAAATGCCCTTCCTTCAGAGAAGGGCTGGGCTGGGCATCAGCTTCTCCAAGATATACAGAGGATGAGGCCGACAGTGAACAGAATGGATGAATTTCCAGCTGAGCAGCCTGGGTTCAGAGCTAACGGAAAGAGGAAAGCAGGAGAGCCCTGCAGGAGGGCTGGGCTGCGGCCAGAGTGCTTTGGCTTCAGGTAGGGGAGGGCAGGCGAGGTGGGAAAGTCCAGAAATCATGGAGCACAGCCATGGTAGCACTTCTCAAATGGGGTTCCTTGAGAGGTCAGTCTGCAGAAATGCCCAAAAAGGGTTTTGCAGTTTGGAAAAAACAAACTTTAGACATGACCAAGGGTTGCTAGCATAGCAACCATCGGAAAAGGCTGCTAGAAGGCGTGTGTTTAATCCACATGTGTGTGACCGTGTCTCCCTCCCTGCACCGCCCCTCCCTCTCATCTTCCCGCCTCCCCTTCCCACCGAGCTGGTGGCAGAGCCCAGGTCTGCATCACCTTCTCCACAGACCCCGGGCTGCTGGGCAGAGCGCTCAGGAAGCAAGCACCACCTCCAGAGTGCTGGCTTCAGCATGAGACTGCAATCTGCCCCTCTGTGCCTGAGCAAGGTGAACTTTTATCTTTGGCTTGGTCCCCTATAAATTAGGAATAATAAGAATGCCAACTCTGCAGCTTGTTGAGGAGAGTACAAAGGTGTTAGAGAATTTTACAAATTATAAAGTGTTACAAATACATGTGCTTTTTTATTTGCCTTTTGGGTACTGGGGTGGAATGGACTTGCTGTTCTTACCCTGTCTAGGGTTGGCACTCCCAGAATAGCGGGGCTGGAGCCAGGATAAATCTTCTGGGCCAGGGAAAGAGGATGGAACTGTCTGTTGTAGACTAGAATTCAGAACCCAGTCCATATCAGCATCAGGCTCCAGTCAGCAAAATTCACAGCCTTAGGACTGTTTCTCACAGGGGCCAGTGGATCCCAAATTTTGCTATACTCTGGGATCTCTTGAGGCCTTTTACAAAGTACTGTTGCTGGTTCCTGGCTTCAGACACTCCAACTTAATTGCTGTGGGATGACTTGAGCACCAGGATTCTTAGAAACTTCCCAAGTCATTGGATGAGCAGCCAGGTTTGGGAACACTAAGAGAAACCAGTTCCTGTGAGACTGGTTTTTTAGGTTTTGGGAAGCTGGCTGTGATAGCTTTCCGTTACTGTAACAAAACACCTGGGATCATCAGCTTAGCAAGAGGAAAAGTTTATTTTGGCTCATGGTTTGGGGAGGTTCAATCCATGGTCAGTTGGCCTGCTGTGAAAGAGCAGTAAGTGAAAGAGAGAGGAAGGGACAGAGATCCCAGCCTTCCCTACCACAGCACAACTCCAGGGACCTCACTTCTGCCCACAGGGTCTAACTTCTGAAAAGCTCCACCTCCTCCTCAAAGAGCCCTGACCCAGGGACCACACCTTTGTCGATGACCTTTTGGGGACATTCAGAATCCAAACTGCATCTCTGGCCCAAAGAACAGCTTCTAAGCTGATCATGGATGCAATTGATGGGCTTGATCCTCTTCTCTCCTGGAAAAGTAAGCATGGAAAAAAGAAAGAGGGTTAGGAGAATTTGCTTTTCTCAGCTGCCATCAGGGGCATTCTCAGTTGAACCTCCCAGTGACCCTGACCATTGCCACAGCGGTTTCCGTTCTGAAGGTGAACGATGCTATTGTAGAGAGCTGAAGTGGATTCCACAGGAATTTGAAGACAGGAGATTTGCTGTGGCTTCTGCGTCCTTTGTACCACACTGTGACAACCCCTGAATGCTCCTTTAGGGTTACAGTCACCTTTCACCTTTCTCCTTCATTTCCCTTGGCTTTTGTGCTAACCTGATACTGATGAATGTTTCTGTATCAGCATTGAAGGAAGGCAGTGTTGACCTTTTTTGGAGGGTGGGACAGTACTTGCATTTTAAGCTTAAATCTGATTGGGAAATGTACGGTACACAGCACACATACGAATTTTATGAAGTCCCATGTAGGGCTGGCCCCTCTCTCCCCATTTTCTAGCTTATCTAAAGCATCTTCATAAAATGGGAAGGTATGAAGTCAGAGATTCTCCCATGGTAATTGTTTATTCATTTAGCAATTATGGATCACTTATTGTGTAATAGATACCCTGAAAGACAAAACATCTGTTACACTAGAGGCGGCAAAGATCTCGAGCAGCAGACAGACAGTAACAGCAGTGAAAGCATGAGAAGAGATAAGGAGCCAGGTGTGGTGGTGCACACCTGAAATCCTAGCCCTCTGGAAGGCTGAGGCAGGAGGATCACAAGTTTGAACTCAGCCTGGCAACTCTGAGAACTCAGGGACTTAGCAAGATGCTGTCTCAAGATTTAAAACAGAAACAAATTTTTAAAAATGCGGTGGGAATGTAGCTCAGGTCAAACAAACAAAAACAAGCCCAGAAGTAGGAGGGTGTTGGGAAAGAAGGGACCCATCACAGCAGGCTTTCATGGAGAAGAGCTCGGGGAGGAGAAAACTTAGGAAACCTGTGTGTGAGCTCATTCGTGCCCTGCCCAAACCCTCCTGCTCCCAGGATCATGACCAAGGACACAGGCAGTTACTAAAGAGGAAACCCACGCTTGGAGAAGGTGAATGAGTTGCTTAAGGTCCCCACAGCAGAAAGGGACAGGCCGCCGCTGGCCCTCCACGGTACTGACTCTAAGTTTAGCGATCTTTCCGTGACGCCGAATTTCCTCCGCTGTTTCGGCGACTGGCAGGTCCGCACAGATGACAACATCGTCGGGAGCTTGCGGCATCGGGTGACATCGTGATTATTTTGCCAGTGGAGCCTGGTTGCCAGGGAAAACTCTCGCTCCCTTCTTTACCCAGGCACTAAATGTGCTATCTCAAATGGAAAATTGAGTCCTGACATGAAAGAACTCCAGAAAACCCTCAGTGTAAAATAAAATTCTGAGACGGGTCATTCTTTCAGATATTTATGGTACAAATTACAGGTGTCTACAAATATTTAAAAGCACTGGCGCTGATGTTCCTTGGGTGTTAAGAGAATTTCTTACGGTGCACATCAGCCCTTATTCAAGTGCAGTTTTATTTCTGGCTCTCCTAAATGCCTTACATTCTTAATTTTTCCCACCTTTATTACCAGCTTAAGGCATTACCAATTCACTGACGATTCCTCCAGCTGCAGATCTTATCTAAAATATTTCCCAAGGCCAGTGGAGTCAGGCTATTCCAAGGACTCTTAACTCAAAGTACCTCACGCCAATTCATTAGTTTTTGCTCCCTTTTTATTTTCCTACCCTTTATTTGTAACTTCTTAACTGTCCTACCGTTAATCCAGTTACTGAAGTCAGACCCTTAAGATTCTCAATGCCAGTTCCAGCGGGATCTGCACTGGCTCCCCACCCCCGAGGCTGCCATGAGCTGGCTCCTGGCCCCTGTTCTCTGCCACCCTTTGCAGCAAGGGCTCCTAATTGTCCTGTCTGAAACAGTGAGTATTTTCCCATGTAGCCCACCTTGCCTGGCAAGGAGAATTGCCCAGGCGGCTCAGACAAATCAAGCATTCTTCACGGACTCCACCACCCAAAACAATTAAAGATCCCGGTGCCTCTGCCTTGTGCCTCATCTCTCTGAGCTCCCGCACTCTGCTCTAATCTACCTCTAATAAATCCCAAACTCCATTTTAACTCCATATTCAAATCGTCCTAATAGGCTGCTGTATTTTCGTATGTCAGTTAAGTAAAATACCTTGAAAATAAATTTCTTTGATGATCGAGGCTTTCATTGTGTCTTAAGGCCATCATTCGGAAAACTGGTGATTGTTGAGCACTGTCCGTGCTGTAGGCAGCATGACATTTGGCTGCAAAAAATATGTGTTCTCTTTAAGTTCAGGGCTGCAAAAAATGATTCTTATTTCAGTGGCTCTTCACGTCTCTGGAATCAAGAACCTAGCTAAGAATGTGATGAAAGTGTGGATCTCTGGAGAACAACACACACACACACACACATACACACACACACACACACACACACACACACACACACACACACACTTTCCCTATAGCTTCAGGACTCCCTTAGATCATCCAGACAGCCACAGAGCTATCATGGATCCTGTGCTTAGAGGAAATTGTCTTCATGTTAGGGGCAGGGCATGGTATACATCCCTATTTTAAGTAAATGTTCTACTGAGTTTATTTAGTTAAGATGTTGGGCTGGGGATTTAGCTCATGGGCTGGGGATTTAGCTCAGTGGCAAAGCACCTGCCTGGCAAGCACAAGGTCGTGAGTTCGGTTCCCAGTACCGGAGAAAAACCCCCCAAAAATAAATAAATGAATAAATTTTAAAAAAAGATGTTATTGGCTGCCTCTTTCTCAAGAACCTGTACCACATCTGTTGAAAATGAGCTACAGACAGGGCAACTGACCTGCATACCAGCCTCATTCTACCCACAACTCATTCTAGGACTTTTTGAAGTCCTCTAACCAGTATGGTGTGATAGGAATCAATTTAGAGTCTGAGCCAGGCAGCCTGAATCTCTGTGTCAAAATACTGCACTAACTTTGGAAAACTTTGTACAGATACAACTCAGGTGTAGAATGAAATGCACCCACGACAGTGTTTTGTTTTTCTATTGTGTCCTTTTTATTTCTGCTATTTCTTTTTCTTCCCAACAAAAGCCTAGTGAAAATATCACTGAGTAGGAACACAGGGAGACTCCAGGAAAGCAAGTAGTAATTGCAAAAAACACAAGCGGTCGGTCATCTCTTGGTTCCAGCCCCCGAGATCTCTGCTTTTGCCTGTCGTGATTTAACCAGGGATGTCTGTGTTGCGATGTCAGGCACACAAATTGGACCAGTCCCTGTGGAACTGTGTCTGTACAACAAGCTGGTAGTGTGGGTGGGGTTAGAAAGGGAGAGAGTGAAGGTGTGAGAGTGATTAATATCATGTTGGCTGATGTGCTGGGCTTATTAATAATTGTATTTCACATCAAGAGCACACTTTTGGAAAATATGCTTGAGTATGGTTTTGTGTATGGATTTTGTTCTTCTAAGCTCCGCTCGGGAAATAGAGATACAAACTTGGCTAGCTTCGCCTAAGCTCTTTAACGTGTTTTTGGTAATCTCCAAAACCCAGGTCTTTGTGTAGAGCGAACATCCTTACTCCTTTTTCCCTTGGGGTCTTTATCTCCCATGGTGTTTCAGGTTTGCAGAACTGGAGGGGCCCTGGCCACTAATGTCCGCCACCGTGGCAGGGTGGGGAACTGAGGCCAGGAGTAGTTCAGCGGTACACCCGGAGTCACACGCCCTGACCAGCAGCAGATCCCACGAGCTCACACATCTTTGGGCCACTAGTCCCTTCTTGCTTTCCTGTCCTTTCAATCACAAAAAGTTAATTACATCAGAAAATGTAAACTGTAGAGGGGAAGGTCTCCTAGCAGCTAAAGAACCGAGATCAAATCTACCATAGCTTTCCAAATGCTGCAGTTACATACCTGCCGACCCTCCCCACCCTACGGCCAGTTCTGCTGAAGCCACGTATGTTTCTCTGGTTAAATAATTTCACCCTTGTTGTGACTTGATTGTTTCCTAGGACTGTGAGAAGCAAGTTTATAATTTCTCCAGTTAAAAGGATAAAGCTTTTGTTCCCTACACCGTTCAAATTCTATCAAATTGAAAAGTGGCTCCCTAGCTCTCCTATGGGCAAGTTACTTAATGAGAGCTGGCTCTATATTTGGAGGAAAACTGGAAAGGACAGAGAAAATACCTCAGTCTGTCAGAAAGGAACTGGGAGGCGAAGACGGGCATACAGATCAAATCCAGACACAGTTAGAGAAGGGTGGTGTTCTAGGGAATCACGAAGGCTGTAAAACAGCGTAGGGAATGATCGCTACTCCCATGAATAATAACAGCTTTGTGGGCACAGGGACATGTGAACTTGCCCTTGACCAGTGGGTAGAACTGGAAGAGCAAATAGACCTTACAGAGGGTTAGGTGGACGTGGCATGCTTGGGCAGTGATGCTGCAGCAGGAGTGGACAGAGCCATTAGGTAGACAAGGGGTCACCAGCACGACCAGCTCTGAGCAGATGCTGCCTGAGGTGGGAATGCAGGCAAGACCACGTAGGCCTCCGAGAAGAAGGCTCTGCAGGGAGAGCTTAAGCTTTCGGACTTGAATTTGAATCCTGGCTCTATGGTTCGGGGGAAATTTTTCAACTCTTCCAGGTCTCAGTTGCCTTGGGTAAAATGGGGAGGATAATACTAGTCTTCCTCTCTCCTGGTAAAGATTTGGAGATTAGATTTACAAGGTTTCTTTTAATGGTCCTGGGGATTGAACCCAGGGCCTTCACACTGTGCTACATCCTCAGTTCTTTTTAAAATTTTCAATTTCAGCATAAGGTTTTGGTAAGTCTCCCTATTGTGCAGGTTGGGTTTAAATGTAAGATTCTGCTGCTCCGGGCTCCCACAGTGCTGGGATTACAGCTGTGCGCCACCGTGCCCTGCTTAGATTTGCAAGTGAAAGCACAAGTCACACGTAGAATATCGCCTCCTATGTTCCCTATCTGCCCTGGCAAGCATTTATCCCCCACATTTGGGTGTTTGGCTGCAAAATGAAACTGAACATCCTACAACGTTAACTATTATAGTTAGGCTGGAGCCAGGAATACAGACAGGAAAGTAGGCCGAGGAATCCGAACTTGAAAAAGCAACAGACAGTCACTCTTGGGCAGAGCAAGGTTTGGAGATTCTCGCCTCTGAAGGCATCTATGCATCCAGGCATGGTGGCATGCGCATGCAACCCTAGGCCTCCGGGAGGCTGAGGCAGCAGGATCTTAGATCCAAGTCTGGCCTGCACAGATTAGCCACTTAACAAGACCTTGTCTCAAAATAAAAAAATGAAAAAGGCCAAGCTGTGGATGGAGCTCAGGGTGCAGGCTCCAGGTTCAATGCCCAGTAGTGAAGAGAAGAAGCAGCAGCACCCAGTCAGACCTTGGGAGCTCTTGAGCAGCTGTCTCTCCGCTCTGCTAGTTAGGGATGCAGCTCCATGCTGGGCAGAGGATCCCTCAGCCCCTGCATTGGCCTGCGGACTGGTGACAAACAGCACGGGATGCATTTGTCTGAAAAGAAAAAAATAAAATTGGATTTTAGGGGACTAAAGTTAAATACATTTTTATGGCGCTTTCCCTTTGTTATGGGTCTTCAAGGGTCTGGTTCCAAGGTCAATAAGTGCAAAGCTGGGGAACTGACTGAATATTAACGAGCGGCACCTCTTGGGGTGGTACTGCAACGTTACCCCTCGCACCCGTGGATGGTCCCCCGGCGTTCGACTGGGCCCTGGCCCCGTTCCTCATCCTGGATCCTCAGAACCTTTAGGCAGGACTAGACGCATGCACTAGCAATTCCTTCTGCTCCAAGGGGACCGAGGAGCCTGCCCACTTGTGGGGAGGAGGCACTGCTCAAGTCTTGGGCTGCGGCCACCGTCAATAGTCCTCTGACCCTCTTAGTCTGTTCAGCCAGGCTCTCCTCCAATTCGGATTGTCTGGCCTTTGCGTAATTACAGTGCCTTCCTCCTGGGATTTGCTAGTGGTTCTTGCACTGTGACTCTGAAGGGAAAAGACCCAACAAGTTACTTGCTGTTTTCATTCAACATTCAACGGAGCCAACCTCTCAAGTAGGTAAACCATGTACAAACCAAGGGCAGCAGATCTGGGAAGAGTTAGGAGGCCTTCTTTCCATCGCCTCTGCTTTTCTGATTCAACATTCTCGCCAGTGATTTATTTTTGCAACCTCAGCTGTGCTGTCACTGTAGGAACCTGGAATCTGTAGGGGACAGTGACTTTACCAGTGGGTGGTGGTGGCCAAGGGCAACCCTGGCCTGGGGGGGGGTTCCTCAGCACAGTCCCTACTGCAGATGGTAATCAGCGATAAAGAAGGGCAGAAGGTCTGCCGAACCTGGGACTTGATACTATTTCTCAGGAACGTACACATGGTGAAGAATATGCACAATATGGTGATGACCAGAAGTTACATAAAACACACCAGACAATGCCCAGCCGGCGCAAAGTAAACATGATGGAAAGGAGTTATCTGTGCTTTATCCGTCCTGGGGCCACCCCCCGCTGAAATATATTTTCCTGTTTGCAGAAATAACCGCAGGATTATCCTTGAGCTCTTTCCTACAGATCGCGGACAGCATTATAATAAAAATGACCAATACAGTGACTAGTTGCCAATAACAGCTTTGTATTTTTAAATAAAAAAAAAGTTTTCCTGCGGTTGTAGAATAAGTCAAATAAAGCTGGTGGCTGGCTGTGCCCTTCCGAACTCCCCGGGCGGGTCGGAGGCCGGGCCCCCTCCCCCAGTTTGATGGTGCGCCCCTACAGCCTCTGAAATGGGGCCTTGGACTTTCCTCTCCTGGTTTCTGTCTTTTCTTCCCTGCCCCCTCCCCATTTTTAAAAGGCTTTAAAGAACATCTCCCGGAGACGAAAATAGCTCGGGTGGTGGCGAGGCCTACACACCGGGCGCAGCCGCCGCGCAGGTCAGCAGCGCGGCCGCGGACACGGACACGCGTGGCGGTGGGGCGGAGGCTCCGGGCCGGTTCTGCCCGTGTCGGCCTGGGCCTGGTGGGTAGCGGGCAGCAGCGGGTCGTGCAGATGGGGCTCGGGCTTGGGCGGCACAGAAACCCCCAGCTCGGGGCCGAGGGGGCGCTGCCTTCCCTTCCCCCCACGCTTCGCAAATGTGTTTTGCCCAGGCGGGGACTGGCGCCGGTCAAAAGGGAGCAGTTGGCACTGAATGTCACCCTGAAGGTAAAATGAAAGACAAAAGATGAACGCATGCTTGCTTTCCTTTTTGCAGAGGCTGCGGCGGCGGCGGCTGGAGCAGCAGGATTTAAAGGGGAAAAAAATCACACAGACACACACACACACACACACACACACACGCACACACGCACACACGCACACACGCACACACACACACCCAGAGGCGCCAGCGATGCAAACGCAATCATAATGCAATCAAAGCATGACAGTGCCGTGAAAAAAATATATATTAATAGAGATATTTATTTATTTCTTTAAAAAGAGACCCACGCATGCAAACATAAAGCTGCACATACCGCGGAGCCGCCCGCGGGGAGCCCGCAGCCGCTCTCCTCCGCGCCCAAGTTGTCATTGAGAAAGCCGACCGGCGTCGCGGCGTCCCTGCGCCCAGCGCGGACCGAGCTGCCGGCCCGGCCCGGTGAGTGCAGCGCCC
>NW_004955406.1:1260239-1341247 GCF_000276665.1 Chinchilla lanigera
GGCTCGCCGGAGCCACGGCGCGGGGCGCTGCTCGCAGACCCCCGACGACTCGCCCGCCTGCCCCGCCGCGGCTCTGACCCTGCCAAGGTAACCGCTGCAAACCCCTCTCCGGCACACCTGGAGACGCGCGGGCAGGGCCCGGCTCTGCGGTCCTGGCGGAGAGCGCCGTGGGACCCCTGCCTCCCTCCCTCGCTCCGGTCTGGAGAGGGGGAGGAGGAGAGGAGAGGGCGGCCCTCCCTCCGTGCCCACAACACGACCCCGACTTGGGCCGGCCACTTGCCTGACCGGCGCGGCGAGGCGGCGAGCGCCCAGACAGCGGCTCCGAACTGCGCGGAGCCTGTCGGGGAGCACCCCTCCCCTCCCCCTCCCGGTCGGTGGAGACGGACTCCTGCTCCGGAAAGTGGCAAAGTCAGGGCAGAGTTCGGGCGCCGGGCTGCAGGGGCCGGGGTCGCGGGGGCGGACCGTGCCAGGAGTCGGGGAGCTGTCGCTGGCAGAAACCCCCTTGGGATCCCTGCTGCCAGGCCCTGGCGTCTCCCCCCACCCTCCGAGCCTCAGGCTCCCCAACCCTTTCACCTTCCCCAAGGAGTCGCCGAAGTTGGCCGAGGTCACCCAGCCATCCTGCAAGCCCGTCAGCCCTGCCGCCTGGCGGCCCGCGGGGCTGTCCCGGGGCTGCAGGCGAGAGCGCCCCCTCCCCCAGGTCTGGAAGGAGGACTGGAGGGCACAGCTGCCCTCCTCCTGCTCCTGCCTGCAGCCTTTCCCTGGCTGTGCCCTGCTCCCTTTCAGGATCTTAGGGAGCAGTTCCAGAAGAGTCCAGAGGGCTGGAGGACCCCCTCGCCTCGGTGCTGTGGAGTGCTTATGGATGTTTATTTACTGCGCTTGCCTAGGTCACACTGCGAGCCGCCACATGGGCCGGCTGCAGCAGGGACGTGTGTTTGCGTGTGTTTGCGCGGTTGTGCTGTGGTACTCACCACGGTGCTCACCCGGGCCTGCAGCGGGGCAGGCACCCAGGAGGGACAGGTGGTGCGGGATCTGGCAGCGGAGAGCCAGAGGGCTGGAGGAGGAGGGTACCCTCAAAAAATGAAGAAGGAAAACGAGAGAGGAAAAAAAGGATCAGCCTGTGAGTTCAGAGAAGCCCTTAGGTGGGCCCTGAGGCCCCCCAACCCCAGCCCCCTACTTTCAGAGCGCTCCTGCTAATGCCCAGGTGGAGACCGGAGGCCTGCGGATGTTGGGAAGTGTGTTTCAGAGCCGCTGGGTGACTCGGTCTAGTTCTGGTTCTCATGCTGCCCAGAGACCAGCCAGGGCAGTGTGCTTGGAAAATGCCCAAATGGAGAAGTAGCGGGCACGAGAAAGCCAGAAAAATGCCTCTGGGAAGGAGGCAGGGACGGCTTCAGGAGCTGGTTTCAGGGCGCTCCCCCAGCCTCCAGTAGACCTGATGCGATCAAAAGGAGTTCACCAACCTCAGAAACGGCTCTGTCATGGTGAGAAAGAGAGGGAAATTTGAACAGTTCTGAAGTCAGGGCTGAGAAATGGTTGACGTGAAAATGCTCCTGGATGTAATGTGACATTGATGGGTTTTTAATTTTTTCCCCTTCAAATATGGAAGGAATCAACTAGAAAATGAAACAGGCCTAGATGATCATTTAAGCATGGATTTGTCTGCTATGCATGGCTCTATTATTTCTTCCTAAAGCGGTGCTCCTAACCCTGCCGCTTGCATTGCTAGAATTAAATGTGAGTCTGTTGAGAACGCTATCATATTACACATCAAACTGTCCACCACTGGGGTGATGAATGTAGGAAAGAGATGGTTCCTTTTCTTTAATAAATCAAAGCAGCATTTAAGTCTTCCTACGTACCAAAACCTGCTGGTCTTCTTCAGCAGCGATTGCCTGGGGGCAAGGAGTTTGTGGTGGGCCAGTGCTCTAACAACATACGGCAGATCAATTGATTAGGTTTCCATGTGTGCCACTCAATTTATTTCGTACAATTTTTTCAGAAATTAAAAGGTTACCGAGAGAGTACACGTTCCCCTCTCCAACTGAGCACCGCTTATTATTGCAGCAGTATTTCAATATTAAGTGATCTTCAGGATATTTCAGCTTTCATTTTGAGTTCTGAATTTGAATCAGCCTGCAGCAGGACGAGGTATAACTAAACACACAGCTGACGGGCTCCTCGGGGAGTGTGTCTGAGAGGAGTATCTGGGCCTGTTCTTGGTAACCTTGTTTACGGGGACATTTCAGTGGCAGGTAGAATGTTAGCAAGAGCCAGTGAGAGGGAGCAGGCTTACGTTTGAAATGGGTCCTCAGTCTCTTTTTTCTCCTTCCCAGGCATGCTGTGCACCTTAGCTGCATATTCAAGGCAAAATAACTTTTCTGATGCCTCATGACATTTTCTAGTACAGACAGATGCCTGAGTGAGTGTGTTACAGGAGAAGGGGTTATTTAGGAGACTTCCCTTTTGTCTACACATACGGGAGTACAAGTAGCTTTGGTTTTTTTTTTTTTTTTAATGTGTTGTACACATAATTCTGTTAGATGCAAAACAAATCATATCTGGCAAGGTTAAAGTATGCCATGGAAACTGACCCATGAAATCGGTTTCAATTAGACACGGAAGGTATTATCATTGTAGTGCAGGAAATTTGGAACATAATGCAGAAATTCTGTATTTATTTCAAAATTGTTGGAAAACTGTTGGAATAGAAAGATTTTGAGGCAAATGCCAAAAGCCACATTAATGAAGAAAAACGCTGCTGAGATACTCTTGAATAATAGATAGGATATGTAATGGTCAACCACAAGATAAAATTTTTACACAGTATTTTTATGGCTTTAAATTGGCTGCATTGTAAACTAAGCTTACTACTCTATTAAGTCATTATACTTTTCAATTATTTAACATTTCTGGCTGCGCTCCCTTCTGTGGCCTTTTTTCTGTACACATCAGAAATGATATGTACAGTAGTAGTAATTGCTTGTTGTTACTGTGAGGACTTTGCCGTGGAGCAAGGTTTAATTTGAACTTCTCGGGACAAACATGAAGAATCCACAGAGGAAAAAGAATGTTATGGAAATATCCAGAGCCCTATGAAATGGAGGAGATAGCTACGGCATTGAAATGTACCTAACGCAATTTGAGTCATTCTCACTAAGAAACCTTGACAGTATATGCCTTCTAGGTACTGTGCATTTGGAAATACTATATCTCCATTTAAATGCAGATCTTCAGTTTTCTCCAGGGAGCAGTTGGTGAATTTTTCAATTGAACCTCTGGTATGAGAAAACCAACTGAAAATTTCTCCATGAACAATAGAATCTGTCGTTTTGAAATAATGATTACCGACTATCATAATATTATGATTTTTGTATTCATCTAAAAATCTCTTTATAAAGTCAAAATAAGGTATAAGGGCTTCTTTGTGCAAACAAAGACGTTTTCTCTTGTTGCTTCATTGTCAGTGGGTTAAAGCTGGCGAGGAACATGGCTTCCTTGATCAGGTGAGCCCTGCAGAAGCTCCATGCCTAAATGGACGCTTGGAATCAGAGCGAGGAACTATGAATAAATTCTATGTCTTCTCACCGTCTCAGACTAGCAGACTGTGGGGGTGCTGCTGAAGGAAAGCGTGGGGGTCTTCTCCTAGAACAACCTTCTCTGCGTCATTGGTGCCTGTTTTATAACAGTTCTTTCTAATGGTGTCGGTAGTAATGGTAACAGGGAGGGTTGTTAGAAGGGAAGTCGAAGTCAGGGGGGCCTTTTTAAAAAGATAATTGCAGAAAATCATGCGCTGTGTTGAAATACAGTGTTGATACCCACAACCGCATGCTTCTCGTTGCCCAGGTTTGGGGAACAGGAAAATTCCTTGCGAGTCTTTACATAAAAATTCCTGATCTTATGTTGCTGATAAGGATTCCTGTGGGAATGTTACTACTCTGTCTGCCTGCCTGTCACATAGATAGTACAGTAGGAGTTTTCCTTCTCTTGGAGATTAGATACCTTTCCTTCTCTCAACCCTGATGGTTTCCGGTGGGAAAGGCGGCCACCTCCTCCTCGTTCCCTGCGCTGGGCTTAGTCTCCTATTCCCCTTCACACATCTGCGGAACACGGAAGGTGGAGAGAGCGTTTACAGCACTGTGCTCTAGAACACGTGCAGGCGTGGAAAAGTGTCATTTAGGGCTCTGACTCAAGCCTCTGTTTCTATTTCTATTATGAAAGATACTTGTTCATTTAAACCAGGTTGTGAGGGGCTGGGGATTTAACTCAGCGGCAAAGCGCCTTCCTGGCAAGCGCAAGGTCGTGAGTTCGGTTCCCGGTACCGGAAAGAAACCAAAAAAAAAAAAATAAATAAAAATAAACCAGGTTGTGATCATAGTTGCCACAAAAAAAGGGGTTAGATGTGTCTGGAATCCCTGTAATAAAATGCAAGATACTGGAGATGTTGGAGGTATTTCTTTTACTTACGGACACGTCTGGCCTATTCAGATGAGCACATCTGCTAAAAAAAAAAAAAAAAGAAAGACCTGCAAAGAACTCTAAGAAAGATGTTAATCCATGAGTGCACTTATTTTACTGCCCTTAGACTAATTATTTAACATGAAAAATATGCATATGTGACAGTTATTATTTATCGTTGTAAAGATTCAAATTCAAGATACAAATGCTATATGAAGCATAGCAAAGCTGTAGTATTCCTATTCTGATATTTACATGGTGGGATAAACAGTACTGCCAGATATCTGTGTTACTAGACTGGCCCATTTAAATTTGGTCTCACTCAAAGATTTATTAGATTAATAAGGCTAATTTTATGACCAATCTAATTTATATCTACAAATACCTATTTTTATTAGCACAATTATAGATTGTGAAGCACATTTCCATATATGTTAAATACTAACAGTGAGAATAACTAACGCTTGTATAGTGAGTTACAGTTTATAACCATACATTACCCATAAGCTGTTCTTTGGAAGAATAATTGTTATCCTTTCTTAAGAAAGCAATCGCCTTTTACAATGTAAACATTGTATGAAAATAGATTCTTCTCTCAGAGTTCCCATCCTCCTTTACTCCCTTTCTTCCTTTTCTCTTCTTTCTTCCCTTAATGGGAAAAATAATCTAATGACATTTTTTTTTTTTGTGGAACATGTATAATTGCTCATCATCTACTTCTATTGAAAAAGGACATGTAACTAGCAACCCCACATAATTTTTGGAATATATCTCTGCTCACCAGTGTTCTTGAGGAAAATGTAAGGTTGCAGAAATCATTTCATGCCCTGTATGTTTTCAAACATAAATCAGGGAAATTGTTAGCGAGTTATAGCTCTTCATAGAGACTGTAGCTCTAGTGCTATACTAAACACAGGCTATATATTTTTCCAAGTTATTACGTGTGGAGAGAAATCCAAAGTTGGCTATTTAGATGAGCACTTTCATTCAGTTATTAGAAATTCGTTTACTACTTAGTAGGAACATTTATTTTCTGAAGGTTGCAGAATTGGACCGTAAGACCTGATGATCTTTTCTTCCAGTCACTATCAGGGTTACAGATTTGCCTTTTATGGCCGATGTGTGTTCTGTCTAGTGTCGGTCCTCAGGTGAAGGTCAGTCATAGTGATGATGCTGTGTAGGGGTGGTGTTATGACCTGGTTACCCACTCTGTCTGAGAATAATAGTAAACCTTTGTTCTTCAGCCCTCCAATGAAGCACGTGGACTAGATGGCCTCTGACTCACTTTGCTTCTGTAATTCTAAGTTAAGTGATTGATCAATAATGAATTAACTGATTAATCATACTCCTCTCTGTTCCCCTTCTATAAGCTAATTATTTACTTAAGTATGGCCTTATGCCATGCCTAGGAATATCAGGATATACAGCAGTAAGTGGGCTCAGGTTCAGTGGTTTGGAATGAAAACCTCATGAAATTTTGACAGTTGGATTTGCAGTCAAAGTTTTCTTTTGTAGATCAATTATCAGATATTCCAAACACACTTACTGAACAGACTTAAATGCTGATTGTTTTCCCAAGCTAGATCATAAAAGCCTCTTGTTACTTATTGGAGTGGAATATTGTATTATCAGTGATAACAAAATATAAAGAACAGTTCTATTGTGAAACAAGTGATATACATAAAATCAAGGCAATAAAGCCAAATGGCGGGTCATCCTTTGCGTGCACTCTGAGAGCTGAGGTTTAAGAGAATGCACATGTAACCCAGGGCTGGAAAGACAGATGGAAAGTAGTGGACAGATTATTAGACATGTGCAGGACTTTTACAGACTGGGTGCAGAGTGTGCGGCGTTTCCTGCTCTTGAGATAGAGAAACATTAGTGCTAGGGTGAGGTTGACGCCCTGTGGTGGGATTTGGTTTTTGTCACCCAAATGCATGAAAATAGGAGAGCTAGGGAAGATGGGGTAGAATCCACTCTTCTCTTGCAGTCACTGGTCAGGACCTGGGAGAAGAAAAGTCAGACTGCAGCTGAAGGTGGAAGAGGGTTGAGTGTGTGTGCACGTGTGTGTGTGCGTGCGCACACGCATTTTGGCCTGGTCTGTATTTAACTGAGCAGAAGGCTGCAAATGAGACAGAGGGGAACTAATGTGCTTCGGTTCCCAATGAAGGGCAAGTGTGGTGGGTTATGTGGAAAAGCTTTGGAATTAGGTTTTGAACTCTCATCTCAAAATATCTAGTGGGCCATTGACTGCCTCTATGGCTTTGGGAAATCAGTTAATTCTCTGAATTCTAAAAATGTCACTAAGGAACCCATCTGCTCCTCAAGATGGTTGTGAGTGCAGTGAGGCTGGTGGGAAGGAAAGCATTTACAAGCTATAAGATTACTTCGTTCTGAGTGGCAAGGGAGAGACATTGTTTTAACCAGTGCGCTGCCTGGCCTCACCATTTGCAGGCCAACTGGTTTGGTTCTTCAGTGGCCATTGGTTGGCACGTTTCTTGCTCACAGTGGAATAAGCGCTCTGGAGGGTACTTTTCCTGCTATTACCTTTAGGGAGGAAGCAGGAAGTGGTATGCAGCTGGGCAGCTGTGTGTGGAGGAGATCCCTAGGCTTGGTAATTGTAATGTATGCGGTGCCCTTACTTGAAGGGCACATGCACTTTCCCTTACAGATGGCCAGCACTGTCTGAATAGACATCTGGGTGGTTTTGGAAACAAAAACAATGTATTCAGTAATTGCTTTCTTTGTCTCAAACATTGCCTGTCTTTTGTGTTATTGCCACAATTTTTATATTAATCTAAATTTCCTGCATTTTCGTGAAGACTGAATGGATCATTGTTGGGTAGTAAATACTTATAAATACTGATATCAGTTTCATGTAGGGATAGATGTCCAGGGTAGAATATTGGAAATAGTTAACAGAAGATATCTGTTAAACTCCAAGTTCTAGACACCATAAAGAGCTCTTGTCAGGGATGTTTTTATCTATGATTCATTGAAGAATAGCTAAGCATTTTTTTCATCAGAAATGAATGATATTTCAAAGCATAAAATAAAGGAGTAGGTTAACAATTATTCAAGAAATCTGGAATGTTTGTACAGGCAATATTTAAAAGGCAGATTTAAAAATTTAGTATATAAGACTGGTGTGTGCTTAGATAATGACTAATACAGGTCTATACTTTGTGATCTAGTAAACCTAAAAACTAGATGAATCTAGCAATTAGGCAATGTTATGGGATCAAGTTTGAATATAAAGTCAATATTTAATCACTCTTGCTAAAAATCACTAGATCCTCATTGTACAGCATAAGTGCTATACATATGAAGAAAACAAAATTCAGGTAGTTTAACTGTGAGTCAGTATTAAGAATTTCAGGATAGGATTATTTGGAAGGAGTTGAGTATATTAATAGTACAAGTGCTAGAATGCCACAAATAACCCCAAGCCATCATTTATGGAAGGATTGTCTTGCTAGGAGGTTGGTCGTAGGTAGTAAAATCAACCCAGCCCGCATTTCTGCTCAATTTGGAGAACTTTATTGAACAGGTAATGTGTTTAATATAGTGCTAGGTCTGTTATTGAGTACAGTGTGATTTGGAGATATGGTCTCTCCTTTTTGGAGATACATACTATTTTAGTTAATCCATGAAACCATAACTAGTACAGAGGCCTGGACCTAGGGCTTAGTGGCAGAGCATTTGCCTAGCATGCGTGAGGCCCTGGGTTCTATCACCAGCACTACAAACACAACAACAGAATAGTAGAATATACAATTATACAAAGTATGAATGCTACCTGAGCAATTCATACAGATTCTTGAAAGGGAACTTGGAATAGCAGAGCCTGGCCTGACAGTCCAGCTGCGGTTTACTAGCTGTGTGACCTTCACCTCTTTCAGAGGTGGCTTTCCCATGTATACATTGGGTATAGCTACATCTGCCTCATGAAACTGTTGCAAGGATCAGAAGAGACAGAGCGTATTTTCTCCTTTTGTAGGGCTGGAACCCAGCGCCTTGCACCTGCTAGGCAAGTGCTCTAGCACTGAGTGACCACCCCCCACCCCAAGGCAGCTTTTGAAAGTGTCTTTATGAGCATGGGAGAGACTGAATAGCAGTGGGGGGAAGCAGAGGAGACAGGCGCTGGGGCACCTGAGGCAGTGCACACAGGCGCCAGCCCCAGTGTGTGGCGCTGTGCATGTTTGCTAATGCTTGGGTCCTGGCCACTCTTCTGTCATCACCATGCTGTTTGTTAGATCTTCACGAGAAGTCCTGGGCGAGTGTATGATAAAAAATATGGTATATGTTTAAATTAAAAAAAAAAACAAAACTATTACAGGCTGGGTGTGGTGATGCATGCCTATAATCCCAACACTGGGGAGGCTGAGGCAGGAATATTGCTGCAAGTTAGAGGCCAACCCTGGCTACATAGCGAGTTCAAGGTCAGCCTGAACTGCATAGCGAAACCTTGTCTCAAAAAGATAAAAAAAATTACAGTAAAACACACATTGCCATGAATCCCTCTCAAAATCCTCCCCCTCACTTCAAACACACTCGTGCCATCATTCTTGCAGCTCTCTAAAGCAGTTCTAAAGTCCTCCTTCCTGATGTCTCATGGTATCCTGTCTGCCTCGATGTCCTGAATGAATTCAAAGTATTCACCTTTCGTAGTCATTTGACTTTGAGGGAGAGTCAGACATTGCACGCACAATGCCAGATCCAGTGAACAAGGTGGATGAGGACACATATCATGTTTTTACGAGCCTGCCCCCCCGTTGGATGGCACTTGGCGCAGCATTCACCATATTTTTGATCACACCTTGGAAAGACACTCATGAAAGAGGACTTCCAGAACAGCTTCAGAAAGTGGCAAGAATGATGGGATAAGTGTGTTTGAAGTGAGGAGGAATATTTTGAAGGGGATTTGGGGCAATGTGTCTTTTAGTGCAATACATTTTAAAATGTAAACATGCTTTATTTTTTGATCACTCCTTCTATGATAGATGTTCTCCATTCCACAGACAAGGAGAGAGAAGCTGGGCAATTTTAAACAACCTCCTACCTGTGTGCTTGAGTCAGGACGGGAAGTTCAACCTGGAGCCAGAGGCCCAGCTCTTCATGACACGACACAGACTGTACCGCAGGGGAATTATTGTTATTCTTGAGCCGTAGTGGGCAACATGCTAAGCAAGGACCTTGGAGACTTCACGGTCACCCAAGGTCCCTCAGGCCAGCTGTCAGAGTGGGAGGGACAGAAGCCTGATCTACCTGACACTTTTCACCTGGCCTTGCTAAGCCTCTGGTGCCGATTTCCACCTTTTGAAGTAAAATATGGAAAGATGCTGCGTCCTGCACCCATCTGGGCTAGACTGGTACTCACAGGGGGTGGAAGAGGCCACCGGGACTGTGATTGAGTGTTCACTTGGTCGCCACCAGCACTACTACGTGCTCCTCTTCCGTCTTGCTCTTGATGGCCTGTGTCTCCTGATAGTGAGTTTGTGGGAATTCAGTTTTGTGGTCACCCCCAGTTTATAAGGAACAATAAGAAAACAGCCCAGCAATGTGGTGTTTCAGACCCGTAGTCTCTGCACTGAGACAGTACGGAACGGGGTGCCACAGGACCCGATCTTGTATCATTTCACCCTCTGTTCCCTTCTGAGGAAAATCAGAGCAGCCTTCAACACAAAGGTGTATATGAAAAACAGAGGGAAATACATTTTCAGAATTCAAATTCATTTGTAAAGTTCTCTTACAGTGGAGTCCATGGCAGGTCAGGTCATTGGCGAGAAAAACTCCCTAAATCCCAGGAACACCTCACATCCAGCCCGGAGCAGAGCTTGGTTTCTGGGGACCACGCTGGCACCTGGCAGGTGACAGGGGACACCTCCCACATCCTCCTCAACCCGCCCTGTGGGGAGGCTGCCGGCTTGAACTGTGTGAAGTTGTCAGTTGTCGGAGGTGGCGGCTCTGCTCTCAGGCACTTGGCTGAAATGTGATGCCATTGGTTCTCAGTCAAGGTTTCTTTCTGCAGGGCTGTGAACACAGATCAGCTGCTACCGGGTGTACACAACCAGGGAGCAGATCCACAGCACGCTGCGAGCAGCCTTTTTAACCCTGAGACTTTCCAAGATCTGTGCACGCAGGAAGTTTCCTTCCCTGGTGTCAGATGTAGCACCGAGCTCTCGTCTTCAGATCTGAGCTGGGCTCCCTGCTGCACACCAGAGCGGCTTCTTTGAGACGTTTGTCCTTGAAACTGCACCAAACTCTTGGAAGAGCCCAGAACGTGTGAGTAGGGGTGATTCAGGCAGCATAGTCTAGGGGAGCTGCAACCAACATTATACCAGATCCAATTAGCCGGGCGGGAGGGGGTTTTCCAACGTTATGTTACCTTCATTTTCAATTCGTTCTGAGGAAACAAATCAATTCTAGCTTCTGATACAGTGACTTTGCAGTGGATGGACTTGGAATATGTTAGCTTTAACTATTTGCTGTTCTCATTTAGTGAGTAGATGTGACTTGTGGGACAGTGATTGTGGGCATTAAACTATAAAACTTCTCAGTTTTTATTAGGAATGATAATTGTTGGTCAGGTCCATTTTGAGAAGCGAGTTCGCTTTAGGGACTGTTTTGAAAGAATTAACTACATGAATTCATGGAGTATGGAATGAGTTGGTACCATTCTTGTTCTCAATAAAACATATTAGTTTGCAGTTTTAATTTACTCATAAGGAGCATTCCTTTGAGGTTTGGTCTTAATTGAATCCTATTCAGTGCTGTCTTTCTGGTGTTTTGCGGCTCGTATGTGTCTGTTTAAGTTACTTGCTGGGATTGCAGTCTGATGAAGCTGTGCTGGGATGTTCCTTAGATTCTAAGAACATTCGGATGAAAGGAACGCTGTCAGAATTTGGGGGATGGTGGCCGACTTCTGAAGGCTCGGTGTGGGGTCACCCTTGAAAGCTTTTCAGCAGCACAGCCTGAATGACTGTCAGACGGAGGCCACACTCAGAGGCCGGGAGTCAATCTCAGCTTGTCCACTTTGGCAACTTCAACCAGTGAAAGCCCGGGCCCCCTTCCTATCAATTTTTAATATGCAACAATACTTACCCTTCTAAGATTAATTTCTCTCAGATTAGGCTGATTGATAGCTGGATTGTGGTTTCTTAAGAGCTTGCTCCCTGGAACCCACAGCCAGCTGCATTCCATTTAACCAGTGAATGTACAAACGGGTAACCATGGATTCAGCCACCGCTAACTGCCAGGGCGATGACTTGTTGTAAACAATACAAATGAGCCGGGAGAGCGGAGGCACCCAGACATGAAATGATTTTAATAGAAATTACGGTAAAAGGTCATGTGATTCGGTATCCGATCCTGTGCAGTTTTAAAGGGAAAGTCTTTCTTTTCTCCCCCCTGCCCCCTATTTCTAAGCAGCCCAAGTGGGTATCTCCCCAAAGTTGGCAGGTGTTGCCCAAGGCTTCCCAGAGGAAGGGGGCTGCCGGTGTTCTGGCCAGGTGTGAGGGCTCGTGGGTGCTCACTGGTAAGCGCCTTTATTCAGGAAACAGAAGGGAAGGCTGTGAGTTTCAGGCCGGCTTTGTGGAAGGTCATGCTAATTACACCGCAGAAGTTCTCAGCTCCAGACAGAGGAGGATCATAGGGCACTGGCTCTTTTACTTGTAAATGGTACAACTGCCTGTGCTCCCTGCCTGCGCCTCTGGATTAATGTATAACCTTGGTCTTCCTGAAAATTATTTGCTTCAGAAACAACTTTTGCATTGTGGGAATAGGCACGGGTAGGGGCTGTGGGAAGTGCTGGGCCTGACCTCAAGGTTTCCCCCGCCCGGACATTTTCTGAGTTCTGCAAGGACCAGGCCTTACGACAATATTTGTGCTGCTCTGGGAGGGACGGTCTCTGCATGTGAAAGTGATTGTATTCATCAGTTTACTCTCAACCAAAAGGCACCAGCCAAAACCTCGTGGTTTGTTTCCTATGCTGTTTTCAGCTATGCTTATTAAAAGGAAATGCAGAAAGAAAGTCTGGTTGCCGAAGCTGTGGCACTTGGGTAGCACCTAAAAGCACAGCTGTGTGTATGTCCAGATGTGGAGGCTAGATTCTCCAGTGCACAGCTGGTGAGAATAGAACCTTCTAGTCACTGTCTCAGCCCAGCTCTGGAAGCAGAGAGCTCTGCCTGGGCCTGTAGATCTGAAGGGCAGCAGACGTGGATTTCTGTGTTGCACTTTCTTCCACGGGCAGAGGGAAAGGTGGGTGCATTGTGTTGGACCAAAAGATAATGAGGTGTTTACTTTTACCTCCTTTCAACATAGAGATAGATGCATACTGCATGGGTGTAGATGTCACAGTGAAGGAAACACTGTCAGGTGTGTGTGTTTGTGTTAGGACTTGCTCTGTGACAGAACTACGGAGAAACATTAAGGAGCTCAGTAGTATGTAAAAACATCAAACCGTTTAAGTGCACTCAAGATTTTACTGAGCAAACCCTTTGTTTAGATGTATGTCAAGTATTAGCACAGAACTTATATTTATAAGCTTTTAAAAAAATACATCTTTTTGAGCATGGGGGTGTGGCTTATTGTGTGCCTAGAATCCATGAGGCCCTGGATTTGATCCCAGGCTCTGCCAAAACAAAGCAGAATGAAACAGAACCAAACCCAACAGACTAGAACCTCTTTAAGGTGTCGGAGGCCCTTACTGCGTACTTAGACTACAAAGTTCTTCTGAATGGCAAGGTGGGCCTATAGTCCCATGACCTCTTTGCTATTCTAATACCAGCTATGCTCCTCAAAAAGAGAGGAAACTCTAGAAATTAATGTTGGAGGAAAAAGGAGCAATTACAAACACATGGGAGCACCAAGTCCTAGAGGCTAAATTATAATAAAAATACAGTTTTAAACTTTTTCTTACCTCGATTTTCCAAGCATGTGTCAGCCGCAGGGTGCTGAAGGGCACAGTCTTTGCAGTCATTGCTTTTCACCAAACTATGAGATTTTAGCCAAGCTGGGTGTGCTGATACGTACTTGTTATCCCAGAACCCTGGGAGGTTAAGGCAGGAGGATTGTAACTTTAAGCCCAATCTGGGCAATTTAGCAACTTAGGGAGGCTCACATCTCAAAATAGAAAACAGAAAGAGTTGGCGATGTAGCTCAGTGGTAGAGCAGCCCAAGGTCCAATTTTAGACAAAATGATGTCCTCCACCCTCCTGTGTAGACGGAGGATAACACATGCCATCAGGAGGGGGGAAGTTTGACTGATAATGTATACAGATACTTAGCGCCATGCCTGGCATCGTACGTGCTCAATAAAACACCGCTAGTTTCATGACTCATTTGGATTGAAGATAGGTACAGTTAAATGAAATCCTGCTCCTGGGCTGGACCCAAAAGAGCAAGGTTCACACCATAGCTTAGACCCTCCTGTAGGGTACCATGGTGAAAAGTTATGGCTTGACAGAGGGTGGTCCAGTTTACAGCAGAATATAGTGTTTTATGTAACATTTTGTTAAAAGCCAAAAGCAATATTTTATTATACATATTATATATGTATATTTATGCAAATCATGTAAGAGAGCTAATTTCTAAAATTTTTCCTCTTTGCATTTAGGGTTTCTGATGCTGTGGGGTTGAAGGTATCTGCACATTTTATGTATGATCTTGCTGCCCAAGTTGCGCGTATAAGGCTACTTAAAGGTGTAAGACATTCTTAATTACACTAGACCTGAAATCCTCAAGCCTAGTGGCCACTAGTCAGTCTCAAAGGTGAGCTGACAAAATCCCTGACTGAGAAATCCCTGGGTGACAGTGCTACAGGTACTAAAGCACAGTAATAGCAAGTGCGTTAGCGTGGGTGACATGCGCCAGGGAGACGTTTCAATTTCAGTAGGCGCATTCTCTGTCCATTGACCTCCTTGACCTCCAACCTACAGGTCTCATTCACTCCACCTTTCCTCCCCCGCCCTCCCTCCTCCCTTCTCTCAGCGACGTTGCATTTTCTTTGTCTCTGAATCAGAGGGCTCAGAGAAGGGAGACGAGGGACAGGAGACCCAGAGTCTTTTGATGCCAGCTCTGGTTTTATAAATGGAAACTTTAAGAAAAGTCACCAAAAAAAATCCATTTTTCTTTCTCCTGCTATTGAACTGAGAGCCACATCTGAAGTGGCCCGCAGGCCCCAGGGAAGCCCTGCCCAGGAACTGTTTGTTGATTCATTGATTAAGCGCCGTGGAGGGAAGGGGCATCCAGTGCGGAGATTCCCTCAGTAGTGAAAGCTTTGAACGCCGAGCTGCCGTGTGCGGTGCATGGCTTCGCGGTGACCTTCCAACAACTAATCTCCTTTAAGAACTGAATCAAAGCAGTTCAGGGATTTTGTCAGATGGATTCTGTCTACAGTTGGGCTTTTGGCAGTTGCCTGGAGAAGGTAATACATTCTTCACAAGGATATGAATTTCCCCTTTCTTTCTTTCTTGAAAGGAATGAAGACGAGGTGCCAGCAGAGCTCTCTAGAGAGGGACCCTGTTTATCCACGGCAGGGACAGCTGTGCGGTGGAGTGGTTCTCACACTCCCCGGCAGCCTCTCAACCCTCTCTTCCCAGGGCGGAGAGAAGGTCTGCGTGGAACTCATGCCACCTGGGTGACAGTGCTACTCATGATCTATTTTGGTGGAAATCATAGAGTGTAGAAGGCTAGTGCTGGACACGCTTCATCATGGTAGGTGAATGAGTTATCCAGAGGCACACACTTGGGACGTGTCAAGCCAGGACTAGAATTGGGGATGTCTCCTCCCTAATCTAGCACTTTTTTGAAGGCTCCTGTGTTCCAGTTGAATAGACTATCAAACAAAGAGCTTACTTGTATATCACAGAAGGAAGAAATAAATTGAATTTAGCTACCAAGGCTGAGGCAGGAAGATCGCTGTGAGTTCAAGGCCAGCCAGAGCTATGTAGTGAGACCCTGTCTTAAACAGCCAAACAGAACAAAAAAATCCAATTTAGGAAACCGGGAGACTATCCTAAAAGGATTGCCAAGGCTTGTGCAGGTCTAGTATGAATCCTGGAGTGTAATTTACCAGCGCTGTGAGCTTCAGGAAGGACACTTGGCAATTGTGAGCTGTGGTTTTCTTTTGTTGTAAAATTTGACGGAAGTATCTGTACAAAATCTGCATTTGGGGTTTGCAGTGTGAATTAAACAAGATTACATATGTAAAGGGCCTCGTCTAGCGCTTGACCCAAGATACATAGTAAATGCCTGTTCTGTCAAGGATTTGCCTTTGTAAGATTGGTGGAGGAGTAGTACATGGTCGCATTGTGCAATAAAGGCTTTAAGTGTGGGTGTGGAATGGGATAGCTTGGTGTTTTTCAGCATTTTCTCCCATGGTGACGTGTGGGGAAGATGCATGTGAAGAATTATTGCTAGCGATCGATAGGTGTGATCTGCTGGTGGTGATGGTAGTGGTGGCAGTGGTGACGACAGATGCTAATGCTGATGGGTGAGGTGCACCTGCCACAGGGAGCTCAGGGCTGTGAGCGAGTCCTAAAACCTCAGCTTGGAGGACCCTGCTTTCTCTCCTGCAGTGGAGAGAACGTCAGCATGCTGGGGAGCAAGAGCAACGAGTAATAAGTGAGCTGCACTCAGGTACATTAAAAAAACCAGCCCGGTGACCTGGCTCACTGGTAATAGACTCCTGGCAAGGTATCAGCATGTCTAGAAGAGGCCGTCCCTCCTGAGGAAGATGACTTTGGATGCGTTCTGATATCACAGCTCTGGAACTGGACTCCAGGTCAACTTTCTGTGATGAGGTTGGAGTGAACTGAATGACTCCGAGCCTCTGCTTTGTCACCTTGGACTGGAGTAACCATGGTAGCCACTGCAGACATTGTGATGAGTGCTGAGTGAGTGAGCACAGAGATCACTAGCAGTGCAAGAGGCACACAGAGAGAAGCACAGGGGCGCTGACACGACAGCAGCAACAGAACCAACTTTATACCTCCTCACACATCAGCAGTGGAGAGTCTCTCGTCCTTTGTGCTTTTATAATATAGGCGTAGATTAATCTATAGGTAGGAGACTAGGTGTTTAATACCATTTAATCCTTTTCATTTAAAAACAATTTTTACTCTGAGAAACTTTGTGCACTAGACATGCCGCACTTCCTTCCTAAGAGCCCGGATGAAGACCCTGAGCTGTGCGGCTTCACAGAAGTCTTTCCCTAGGGTCCTGGCGTGATCGCAATGTAGAGCAGCTATAAAAGCTGTTCTCTGGATTTTGACCCCCACCCCATAAAGATTTTTCTCTTTACTTTGGTGAGCTTTTTTAATCGATATTATTACCACCTTCGAAGTTCTGGGGGACATGAGGAGAGAGGAGAGTCATACCGATGTACACAGTGCGGGCCTTGCTTGGAGAGGGACAGGGATGACCCTCTTACAGGTGTCTGCTAAGGCCTTGGAGTCTGGAAGACTATTTAAGGGATGATCGAAGGGCTTTCATTTGCGGCAGTCTTTCCATAGACCCCAAGCTGGGCTCTGGAGAGAATCCCACGCCTCTTCTGCGGTGGCCTCCTGGGGTCCACCAGACGTGATGGCATCTTCCCCAGACAGCCGCCTGCCGCTCCCATGGTGTGGCCGGCTGGCGCTCTGTTGGGGAGCAGATGGCGCTCTCTTCCAAGAGGTACTTCCTGTGCATTGTGCTTGTTTTGGAGATGTGTGTTCTGGTGAGTGGTGGGGACTGGGAAGACAGAAGATGGGCCAAAGTGAGATACAGGACAAGGCAGAGTGGGAAGAGGGCAACGGCAAACCTTCCTAATTCTCAAGGTGAATGTCAAGGTCACACACCACCTTCTTAGGTCAGTTTGAACATCATTCCTGGAATCAGGCCCCTAGTCGAAGACTCCAGGGTCCTTCATGGGGATAAAACTAGAAGCTGCCCAGTTGCCATTTTTCAGTGTTTAAATGCTGGAGGGGAGAAAGAGGGATTGAAAAAAAGGAAAAACGATGGCTTTTCACCCTTTCCTTTGGAAGCTATGGAGCCATGATCAGCTTTGAGTCAAGTTGCCCAAGCATAGCTTGCTTATTGATTGAAGAATTATTTTCTTACGGTTTCTCCTGAAATAGCATGCAAAGCAAGTCCCTTCTGTTTTTCTAAATGTATTTTTTCTAATAATACATGATATTTGCATTGTGAAAGTTTATGAAGTCACAAATTATCATTTTCCTTTTTATAGCTGAGTTATCTTAGCAAGATTAAGTGGCTTGTTCAGAGCAGAGCAACACAGCTTGTTACCAAAAAAAAAAAAAGAAGAAGGAAGAGAGCAGTAAGTGGAGTCAGTGCCGTCCACATCGGGAACGCGGGTGTTGGAAGTGGCTTGGTGCAGGGCAGATTGGAGACTGAATGTGAAGAAAGTTGGACAGGGGATGCAGCCCTAGGGAGCTTAGAGGAAGAGACTTAGAGGGTCCTTTTGGGTATGAGTGTGGTCCCTGCGGCGACAGAAGGGCACTAAGGCCATCAGGTCAGTGCCGCTGAGGCGCTCCTCCCCACCAAGTCCTCCGCTCCCCTCTCTTTCTGAGCCCACATGTACAGTGTGAAAGTAATCACTGCTTCTCAGAAGAAGGAATGGGGAGCAAAGGAGAAATGACCTTGTGCTTGCAAAAGCTGTGGTCCCACCCACTCTCCCATGTAACTGGAGAGTAATCCCTGTCAGCAACATCATCTCCGAGCGAGAAGGATGCCCGCATGAGACCCAGAGTGAGGCCGCATGGCGCGACATTCCTCCATGGAAGCAACTTGTACCAGGCAGGGAAAAAGTGCACTGGCTGAGGCTTCCTTCCAATGTGGGTGCCTCTCCCTTCCGCTTAGGAATGAGGCTGTATGGTCAGGTGGATATCAGAAGGTGAAAAGAATGTGCATTCTCTCGAGTGGGCTTTATTTTATGAATACCTGGTAAGTAAGATCCCAGCATAGCTGTGTGTATTAGGGTGAGTGTCCTAGCCTCACTTAATTCTAAGATTGCGACCAAGAAACATCTTTTGATAATGTCTCAGAATCTTCAGTTTGATCTGGCATAGTCAGCATTTGAATATAGATTCCCAGCAGAAAGTCCAGGCAAGCTGTTGCTAATGACTCAAAACTACTGTATGTCACCGGCAGACCAAGCAGACTGGTACTGATAGGTGTCAGCTTTTTACCCCAAACCGTCATGCACCACCAGCAGCTACCATCTGATATTCCCACGGTACTTTCAGAATCTCAAACTCTTAGTTCTCAGAGGGGCCATGCATCTACCCAGTGGATGGGTACATGCTTATTAGCAGAGAGGTCTTTGGGCTACCTCCATGTTTGTACGCTAGAGGTTTGCTCTCTGTCTCCTGTGTTATTTAATAAGCAGCTTCATTTTAGTCAAGTTTCACTTTGCTACTCCTAGAAATTGGAGGAAAATATTGCCTGCGTTCACTTGCTGTGCCACACAGACAGAGCACCCAGCAAAGGTAAAAGATAAAGGATCAATTCTCATGGATCTCGTAGTTCCCAGCTTTTAAGGCTGTATTATAGAAACTTTGTAATTATTGTGGGTAATCTTGCAGAAAATTAAATGTTGAGTTTGCATATATGAAGAAGTTTGGGCCGTTTTGCTCCCCATTGCTTCGTAGTGCTGAGTCTCACGCTGTCCCTATCAGGTAGGAGGTTGTGTTTCGCTTTACTGCTGGCAAGATGCTGTTGGGGGCAGAAGTGAAATCTGGGAAGGAGTGTGCTGTCTTTCACTTGAGACATATTTTAGCAAATGTATGTCTGTCTTTCACTTACTGTTCAAAATGCCTCCAGACCAGTAGTTCTCAGTGAGGGGTGATTTTCTCCAACATCAGGAAACATCTGGACCCATGTTGGAGTGTGCTGATTGGGAAGAGGGTGGTCCTGGCAACCAGGGAGCGGGGCCCACGGTGCTGCTGTGCAGGGGAAATCCCCCTGGCCCCCGGCCAGGAATCCTCCCCCACCAAACATTCCCCGAGTCAAGATGGAGAAGCTCTGCTTGGCACTTAAAAGTTGAAAAGGTAAGGGAGAAAGTAGGCGGCTTCACTACTTTCAGATTTTTAAAATGGCTTCATGAGTCGATGATTTTTCCCATAAGACATAGGCTTGACTGGAAAACTACACACAAGCCACACATTTGCTGTAAAAATATTGAAAATGTAGCATCTGCGTTGTGCTTAATCAAGCCACCTATGATGAGCGCTGTCACTACAGCGTCCATAGCTGCGGCTTAAAGACAGACGACTAAGAGTGCCAGACACTGCCTGATGCATCTGTCTGTATATCAGCTCCGAGAAACCTCCCAGCAGTTTCCGTGGCAGGTACAGGGCTGCCCCTTGGGTCCACAGCCAGGTCCTGGGAGGATGCATACACGACAGGGCACTGACCACGGGATATCTGGAAATGGGGGCCTTAGTTCTCTACATGGCCCTAGCTGCTCCAGTGTTTATTCTGTGGTGCTATTATTTCAGAAGTGCTTCTCTGGGAAAGTAGGATTGCCCTTATAAAGCAGGTTTATATTTGCTTCTACAGGGAGGAGGAAAAGTGAAGCAATTGTGTAACTACCTGCCCAGCAGCTCTGTATCTGGCCTCATGCCTGCTGGGCTCTTGCTCTTCATGGCTGCTCTGGCCCAAACTGGTCTCTGTGTGTGTGTACATGATGGGGAGTAAGTATCCATAGCAGACCGCCCCGTGACACCACGTCGCTGTTCCCGCCCATGGCTGCCGCCATCTGCTTGGGCTCATTCTGAGTCCATGGAGGGGAGATGAGGATCCTCTTTTAAAATGTCATCTTCATGGTAGCTTTGACCCATGATAACCTTGTCTTTGAAAGAAACCTAGGTAAAATTCTTGTAAGCAAGCCTCCTGAGAGATTTTCCAAAATGCATAGAACGATGGAATTTTCGCCGAAAATGTCACATCAGGAGTCAGAGCCCCAGAGGGGATTTCTGTGGAAATGGAGAAGTTAGCTAGCTCTGCTGCTTCCACACCTTCCGAGGATTTCGGGTCTAGGGAATTAGGTTTGTCATAGCCATACATTCTACCTTTGCCAAACCGCTCTTTTGTATTAAACCTAAGTTGCCATCAAAAAACCGGAAAGGATAACATCACAAATCACTAGAAATATATCAGCATTCTGAGCAGCGGGATTTATGGGGCACTAATGGATATCCTAGGCTATTTATCTTCTTGGAAGCTGTGAAACACCTCTGCTTTTCTCTTAATATATAAAAGGGCTTCTGTTCGGGGAGGGGAAGGGTCCCAAGCCCAGCACTTGAGTTGAGGCCAACTGGCCTTCCAGGCCTTGTTTGCCCTAGGAGCAGCGGTGGGGTGGGTGATTAATTTGTGTTCACCTGTCCTTTTCTGACTCTTTCCCTTCCCCAGGAAAGATTCAGAGTAGAGTATTGTACAGAGATGTTGAAGCTTGAGGCATCTTTAAAGTTCAAATTCATCAAGTTCAAATACAATGTATAAGGTCTGCCCATGCCTTGGCAAGGGCTGGCCTAAGCTTCCATTCACATTAGCTCCATCCTTTTTCAGTGTCCTGGCCTCACTCTGTCTTGTCTGCTGTGATGGAAAGCAGGGGAGTTATTCTGCCAACAGGCGGGACCTTAGCTCCTCGGCGGCTTCTCCCTGCATGGGGCTGTGGTCCTATTAGGTGGGAAAAGACCCAGGTTCTGTGCATGGCCGTGCTACACATTGGCTCGTGACCTTGGCTCGGATGATATTCCATTGCTCAGCTTCCCTGGCTGTCAAATGGATCCAGTTCCCCATAGGTGTGTTGTGAAGATGAAGCTATAGCTTGTGGCTGTCTGGGGTCAGGTGGACAAGCTCCTGCAGGCCTAGGAAACTTGACTCAGCCCGGTCCTTTCTGCAAAGCAGAGACCGAAGATGATGCCTACAGCAGACTCCGTTCCTTGGCCCTGGAGCTCCGGAGAATGTTTTCGGAAACACCTCCAGAGATAGCTTGTATTTTCATCGTTTCCCCTCTTGCTCAAGAGAGCTGAGTCTGGAGGCTGTGAGCTCCTTCCCTGGAAGGCTCCTCCTGTCCAGTGGAGATTGTCCATGGGCCTGGTCACTCCCACCCCAGTTTATAAAGAGTGTTTTAGAGTGGGCCCACAAGGTTGGGTAACAAGAGTGATGTGATAATGAAGACAGACTAAAGGTCACAGGGTTGTTAACATGTGTGAGGAGATTGCAGGCTTAGCCTGTCAGGTGAGGGAAAGGTTACCGCACCAACTGTATCTACACTTCAAAGCATGGAGCTGCTTTGCTGCACTAACTTAATTATCTGTGCTATGGATATCTTTGAGGAACATATCTATACCCCGGTACGGTTACTGCACAGGAGGAGATAGCAGGAGGTGGCTTGTTCAGTTGCCAACTTCCTAAAATGCTCTTTAGCGTCAGCTGGGTTGCTTAGTCCTCTCCTGCTCTTGGATTAAATATAAAAATAACTGTGTGAAGCACACAACCCTCTTTTCCCTGTCTGCTGAAGTGGCGGTCTCCTTTTTCTAGAACCCATTAGAGAGAGAGGAGGAGAGGAGGGGTAACGATACCTAAAAGCCCCAAAGCCCCAGCCCAGGTGTTCCTCTGCACTGGGCTCAGCCTGGGAGGAGGCAGCTGCTCACGCAGGGACCGCCGCTGCTCCTGTCCGGTCATTTAAGGGTTGACCGAGTAGCACGAGCGTGTCCTGCTTCTCTTTGCTCCTCCCTTCTCTGTAGCCATGGCGGTGTTATTGACATCTCCACCAGCAGCTTGCGAGGGGAAGAAATACAACCCAAGCCAGGTGATGTTTTCATTTCAAAACCATAAAAGTGTTTGATGTTAAGAGACGTTGGAAACTATAGACTGAAGGGAGCTATTTGTCTCTACCTGGTTTTTGCCGACCCAAACCAGCCTTGGTCCTGTTCCTACAAAAACACAGGTGCTGGTGACACAGCCCTTCCAAGGGGAAGCGCACCCATCGCTGACATTTGCCTGCGCTCCTGGTCTCCAGAACAGGTTTTCTCTGCCAAACATTAACCCACTGTTTTACCTCCTCGAAAGGAGTGTTTTGGGTTCCTGTACCTGACTGCTGGGCCCCGTTTTGGAGCAGGTGATTCTGTGGACTTTTCAGACAGTGGGATGATTTGAAATGTAAAGAGACAGGATCAGCCAAAGCCCTTGCGACACCAACACTGAATACAGTGCCTTGTTCTTTGACACTAAAATGCAGCCTGCTCTTGCAGTGCTAGGACCTTTTGTAAACAGAGACCAGTGGAGAAAGTTTCAGCTTTTCATATTCTCTTGCGAAGTGTAGTCTGCCCTCGCCTTCAAAACATGGTCATTTCAATGATAAAAATGCTGCGGAGAGAGTACAGGAGCGTCACGCAGAACCAGCCGCAACATCTCGTGTGACATTCCAAATATTAATACAAATAGAATTAATTCACACGCCAGGGGTGTCTCAGGAATCCATTTTAGGTTGGCACTTAACTTTGGTTCCAGATTTCTCTGTGACCGCCCATGTTGAAAAATGCTCGCTAAACAAGGCAGTGCTGGGCTGCCCTCGATCTATAAATTCCCTCAGACTAATTCAGTAACTAGCCCTTGATCTTAACTAGAAGCAAATGGAGGTGACGAGCCCTTGGCTATTCTGTGTCCTTGGTGGGCAGGGAGGTTTCTGGCAGATGCTGTACCTGGTACGTTACTCTCTGTTCACCTCATTCGTTTTATTTGGGGAGAAGAGCAAACACACTCTATTTATCATTAGTGGATTATTTAAATGCATAATTCTCCATTCATAGAAAACCCTGGGCTTTACAATGTATCTAATGTGTAGACACAGTGAAGAGCAGC
Organism: Chinchilla lanigera; assembly: GCF_000276665.1. Classification (NCBI taxonomy): domain Eukaryota; kingdom Metazoa; phylum Chordata; class Mammalia; order Rodentia; family Chinchillidae; genus Chinchilla; species Chinchilla lanigera. The sequence continues at coordinate 1,283,562 of NW_004955406.1, forward strand.
TTCCCTGTATCTTGCATTAAATTTAGACTGTGGCCATGCATAGGCACGACAAAAGGAAGACTTTTGGGGTCTGGTCCTCCCCTCCCTTGGTTCTCTATTTCTGCACAGAGAATTTAATAAAGAAACTATCTTCGAGTAATAATTCCTACAAGCCCCGGACATTCCTTTGGGCGAAAAGGACTGACCTTTTCCTGTTTTTAATAAACCTCTGTGAATTTGGGCTTGCCTCTCCCAGAGTCCAGAGCCACGGTCTCTTTATTCCATATTAAGGGCGGGGTGAGCCCTTCATTCCTGCGACTTGCAAGCACTAACCAGTCCTGGGAGAAATGGGTTCTGAGAGGTTAGTCCGTGGGCCGGTTCGGTTAGCACTTATTTACATCAATTAGCTACTTGGATTTATATCAGCTCCTTTTTTCAGGAGGGGTTTGGATTTGGTTATTTATTTTTGATTCCTAAAAGAACTGAAAAGCATTGTTTTTACAACATGAGGTTGAATTAAGCTCTGGTGACTGGCAGGCTATTTTATCCTAACTGTGACACCGGCAATTTTAAAAGCTTTATTTTTGCCTTTGTCTTGAGCAAGGAGCATTTTACACGTTATTAACTCTCGAGAATCTCAGTGGATGGATAATTTGGAATGGAAGAACTTAGGATCTTTTGGGGAGAAAAAGAATAAACACTTAAGATCCCTTATGATTGTTCTTTGGGGTTTCTAAGAGTATTTAGTGTACTAAATTTTTAAAGTCTGTGCGTGAGAGTGAAATATATCTTGACACCGAATAATGGGTGTAAGAGTGTCAAAGGGCTGCCTTTGTCAAGATGCAGGAACCTGCTGTCACCTTGTTCTGGCTGCAGGGCACCAAGCACCCTCAGAGGCGTGGAGTTCCTTGTGTCTGTCTGTCTCTCTGTCTAATGCTCAATCTCCTTTCGATTTTATAACTCGAAGTACATACTTTCCTCCTGGTCCTAGCATAGTCCCCAAGAAACGCAGTCATTTAGAGGCTTGAGGAGATGAATTTAATTAGTAAACATAGTGCAGCAAGTAAGTTCCCGTTGAATCCTAACAGGGTTGGGGCTTCATCCATGGAAAGGGCTCCAGCCCCTCACCCCCACCTGCCTCCAGCTGCAGGGCTACAGCCTGGGTTTAGCTGGCATCCTCTGTCCGTAGTTCTGCCAGCTTAATTATACATATATGAGAATCGAGCAAATGGTGAAGGCTTTAAGAAGTTCAGGGGAAAGAGGGATCACCAGACTCATAAAATCCTTTAAGTGAATCCACATTATCTTCCAAATTAAATACAACTTTGCAAACACATTTGCCAACCTTCCGGATACAAGCCCGGGCAGCATTTGCTAGCATGCTTCTCCACCTCACCTGAGGGCTTTGGTTCGAGTTCTCAGCTGGAGACTGGATGGCGGTGAGAGGCTCAGTCTTTTTTAAAAGTTTTAAACTGTAAATAAAACAAAGAAAACCATGTGAGTCAAATGCACGGCCTAGTGCACTGCATGTTTATGACAGTGTTTTAGATACGGTACGTGTTGTGCACCAGCCAGCGTGGGACAGAATTCTGGCGTCGGAAAACCTCCTTCACTTCCCGACCCAACAGCAGCTCTTTGTACCCCACATAAGTAACCATTATCCTATCGTCGGGGTCACTTCCTTATAAATTTAAAAACATGTTTATAGTCCACTGTACATTCCCAAGCAGCGTAGTCAGGTCTTGCCCATTTAAAACTTAAACAATCTTTTAACCTGTAAGTTCCTCCTTTGTCCCAATTCTTTGTAACTTAATCTATTGCAGAACTGGGGCCGTTACCCGTGGGGTTTCTCTCAGCCCAAGTTGGTGGGCCACACACTTATGGCAGAGTCGCAGGTGTCTTTGCACCCTGCAGTCCTGCACTCCTGCACATTGGCCCCGGGTAGCCAAGACTGCGTTAGCCTTATATGTGTTTAATTCTTCTGGACAGACCATAGTTGGTGCTTGGCAAGGTTGCAGAAGGTTGTGTTACTGAAGTGCAGGTGTCCCATGGTAGCCAGTGGGGTCCTTGGAGAGGGACATCTTGAGGCCTTTTCTCAACAGTTTAAAGCCCTGGTTGACTTCCCTGCTGTCTGGTAATACAAGATGTCCCTGATCTTATACACTTTCTGAAGCAGAACTGTAATCAGCCATTGCTCTAGGTGGCCCCGATTTCTTTAGGTGAGGAATGTGACCTGAAAACTATAGTCATGGAGGGTAAGACAGTTGTAGGTGCAGGACTGGTCATTATTTCTTAGTTTTCTGTAGATGACAAGATTGGGAAAATACACATATATATGAAATAAGTGAGTGTTTCCGTTCCCACTGATACTCAGTTAAAATTTTCAACTTTATTTAACTTTACTTAAAATTTACAGTTTTACTGAACTCCCTTTGGATCATGTTTGTATCTTTTTCCTTCTTCAGGAATCTTGACCCTCAAGGAGGTAGGGGGCAATAGCCTATCTCAATATTACTCATTTATTTTGTCACATATGCACAATAGTCTTACGAGAACAACACTGACACTAGTACTAGTTGTTAAAAACATTAAAGCTTTTGAAAAACATGTACACTGTCCCCCATTTTCCCATTTAAAAATAATCATGCTACCCATACACTCTCAGAGCACATCGTCCGCCATCAGATACTCCACGCTCTTCACCCCTTTTAGTCTTCAGTCTTCAGTCTTCATGTTTCTGGTGTTTGCCACCAGTCCTTGTGGGGACAGTCTCCATGCCCTTTTGATGATCTCAACCATACTTCTCAGAAAGCGCTCCGAACAATAGCAGTAGTTCTTACCTGCACTGGTAACTGTTGGTTTGAGCCCTCCCCATTTGCAAGGCAGTTTTGCTGGATATAAAATCTTTTTCTTTCCTCTGTCTGTGGAACAGATGATGCTATTTCCTTCTAGCTGAAAGCATTTGCTTTAGAAAGTCCCATAGTTTCATTTTTTTCCCTTTGTAAGCCATGCATTTTTCTTGTCTAGAAGCTCAGGATCTTACTAGAGTATATCTTACTATTGGTCTTTTGGGGTCAATAAGCTCAGGTCATGATGTAATTTTTCAACATGTCATTTCGGATTTCTTTGTACCTCAGAAAATTTTCTTGAATTCTCCTCTAGTGATTGCTCTGTTCCTTTCTGTTTTTTTTTCCTTCAGAAGTTCCTCTTAGCCATGTGTTCAATTTCCTTTGCCTGTCTTCACTATCTGTCTTTTTCCCTTAAATCTTCTTTCTCCTTAATGTTTTAATTCTTTTTCCTTGTGGCACTTAGGAGATTATCTGTTCTGTTGATTTCTAATTTAGGTGGCATTTCTCAATGAATTCTTCTGTTGTTTTTAATTTCTTTAAAATTATTGTCAATAATTGAGTTTATGAACCCTTGTAATCTATGGCAGTGTCCTTCTATGTATTAAGTCATTTCCCCTCTTTTGAAATCATAGGCTATGGTTCTGTTTTGTGGAAACGTCTTTCCACTGTACTTTTATTGTCTCTAGGGACACTGATCTGCTCCTTCCTGTAGTTTGTAATTATAGTAACTTTGTGTGGGATTTGACCTTGACCTTGACAATTTTCCATTGTTCACTTTTATGTGAAATTAATTTTCCTGACATTTTAAACCAAGGAGTGGTAGAGGAAATTTTACTAACTTTATAGGATTTCCCTCTCTCCCTTCCTTCTTTTCATCCCTCCCTCCTTCTTCCTTCTGTCCTCCCTCCCTCCCTCCCTCGCTTCTTCCCTCTCTCCCTTATTCCTTCTTTTCTTTCTTTCTGTGCATATGCAGAGTTCAAAAACCTGGTAGATTAGTTAGTACATTACCTTCCAGGATGCCATTTCCCTCCCTGCTTTGATCTAGACCTTCTCTTTCGTTTGTCACTTGTGTTCGGTGTGCCTTAAATTGGATGGCACCCTTAACAGGTGTGGGCTTACACTGGAAGGGTGCTGGTGGCTGCAGGGTTCATGGGGGCTCAAATGCCCCGTGCCTGCTGGCCCTGTACCATGTGCCCTCACATTCCGTGTGGAAGAGAATAAGGCCTGCCCTGTTAGAGCTCAGTCTGTAATGAGCCCCTGAACATCCTTCGAGTGCTGTTGGCTGTCAGCCTGCTCTTGTCCTCAGATCCATAGATGCGCTCCCCCGTGTGTCTCCCCCTGACCCAACGTGCTGATCCCGTGCAGGCTGCCTGGCCGTTACTCATTTGCCCTATTAACTTGTTTTGGGGGATTCAAGACACCACTCTGTTTCCTAGCTGCTTTTTGAATGTTGTCTATGGATACTGAGTTTTGTTATTCAGTTGCAAACTTACACAAGGGGTGATCCAATTATATTTTGAAGGTTTAAATTTAAAAGAGAAGTTACTACATTAAAGGTGCATTGTCCCAAATTTCCCTCAAAACACTCCTCACTCCAGACACACCCACTGTTCTTGCCACTTTCTGAGGCAGTTTGGGAAGTCCTCCTCCATGACTGTCTTTATAAGGTGTGATGAAAAATATGGCAAAAGCTGATGCTGCGTATCATCCAACAGGAAGGCAGGCTACATCAACAGCACAGCCTGTCCTCATCCGCCTCATTCACCAGACCTGGCACTGTGCAACTTCTGCATTTTCCCCAAAGTCAAATTGACCATGCAAGGAAAACATTTTTAATTAATGCAGGACATCAAGACAGCCACAACAATGCAACTAAAGACACTCCCACAAGAGAACTTCCAGAACTGCGTCAGAAAGTGGCAAGGAAATGGGATAAGTGTATTTGAAGCATGTGGGTTGGGGGACTTGAGGGAGATCAGTGGCAATGTGTCTTTTACTGTTATTATTTTTTAAAGTTAAGCATTCATCATACACATAATCATACTGCATAACTGATCAAAGGGCTGAAGACTGTGCTGCCATGGCTGCCAATGTCTTTAGAGTTTTCCACCCCCAGTGCCACCTAGGCAGTGTCCTGTACAATGCATGGCACAGTCCGAGCCACAGGAGCCCAGGAAATAGGAAGCAGCCTGTGCCTGCAGAAGATCTTTCTTCTGGGCCCACAAACACAGTCTCTGAGGCACCATGTTCTAGACTACTCCACTAGTCGGGCCAGTAAAAGGAAAAATGCCTCATGTACATTTTTGTTTGGTTTTGTTTTGATATAAATTCCCTTTTGATAAATGAATTTCTGTTTATACCCAGACTTCTTCCAAAAATAAGTGTATGATGACATAAAAAGAACCATAGTACTCCGAGATGACATGTAATTAACTGTATCTGGCTGAGGGATTAGCCCCCATGGACAGGCTACAGATATCCGTGTCCTCAGGTGTTCTCGTGCCTGGCCGGGCAGGGTTGGTGACCACACAGGTAGGTGTGTAGGAGCCCAGGCCCTCCTACAGGGCCCCAGAATGCGAACCTCTGGGACAGACCAGGGAGGCTCTGAAGAGAGGTTTTAGGGACTACTGATGCTTAATCTGTTTCCACCCACATCCTGGTGGCCAGAGTCCAGGCGTGTGTCCTTGTGACAGTGAGGATCGCTGAGCAGATATGTAACTGTGTGCCCAGGCTTAGGAGCCCTGGGTTTGCTACAGTGAGAAAGTGGCCCAAAGGAGAGCCAGGACTGCTTTCCCAGGTCAGATCAGAAAGGGCTTTTCAGACAGAAATGAACCATGTCAAGGCTGAGTGAGTGGGACAGAGTGTGCTTGTATTTGGAAAGTGCAAAGAGTTTTGGTGTGGTCAGAGCTTTGGGTGAGGCCCAGGTGGCCTGCTCAGAAGAGCTTGTGTGTGATGAAGGGCACCAAGCCTTGTGCTGCAGGAAACACAGCAGGTAACGATGGCTTCCAAGCAAGGGAGTAGCGTCACTAGGTACATGATTTAGGAAGGTAATCCTGGCCCCTAACTATGACGAGCAATGTCTCCGAAATGTGAGAAGCAGCAGTTCCAAAGCCTTCCTGATCAGACCTCTTCCCCTGAGCCAGGAAACAGGAGCTCACTTCCACCAAGCCCACCCTGATGGCGCCCATGTGCAGGGCTCTACGAACATCTGCAATCTCCGGGGCTGCTGTGAGTTCCATAAATTCAGCCTGGAAGTGTAATTTCAGATCTCACAGAGCCTATGTTGTTCCCATGATATTATAATCAATGATTGTAGCCCCCTTTAAAGCTCATAAGCTGACCTCTTTTGACATTGATTTCTCATCTGTTCTCTTCCCCGACCCTTCGTCACCTCCCATGTCTCTTTATTTGCTAAGCCATGCTATTTTAGTGCCAGGCACCCTTCTAATAACCACACTTGCCATACATTTAGCTTTGCTCGGCTCATTACTACCTAAGTAGACAATGTTGTAGCGAGAACTAGTCCTCAGATTGGTACTGCAGCCTTCTCAGAGGGAGACTGTTTTTCTTCCATTAGAGAACACCCACGTGTGCTGTCAAGTCTTTTTGGCTTAGCCTAGTGGCTTGGGAGATTGTCACAGTTATTCCGTCCTTCCTTTTGAGTAGATCCCTCAATTGAGAAAACCTCAGAGAATGATCACAAGCATTGTGCCAGACTTCACGTAGGTATTTCCAAGACTTTTCTGTGTCTCTGTAAAAGGCTGCATGAGGTTAAAAGGGAAGGTAAATGAAATGTGTGTCTTCCATAGAGAACTGTGTGGTTTGTCTGGCATTTAGACTCTCCCCAATATGACCTTTAGAAGAGAATATCATCGATCACCTATTGGATTGTCTTGAGTCTGGCTGTCAAGGTCCAAGATGGGGGATAGTGAGAGATTTTGATGAAAAGGACCGGAAGTAGCTCAGTCCAAACTTCATCGAGAAACACTGCAATATTTCAGTAATTTCTAGAAGGTTCCAAAGCATCTGATGTGCAATGGGCTATTTCATTTTGGGCATCTGCTGTCTTTGCCTAGCTCAACATTCCAGGTGGAGTATTTTTTTTTTCAGAGCTCAGAACTGAACAAGTCAGCAGTGAGCAGCCACTCAGCTTTGGGAGGAATGCCCAGGCCAACAGCTCCCTAGCTGCCAAGGACTGGCCGAGCTTGTCTTGTGGAGCTGTGGCAACCCAAGAGCCTTAGGCCAGGGGCCACTGTGGAACTTCATAAGCCCTGACTCCTGGAGAAGCATCCACCCCTCCCTACTGTGTAGCCCAAGGCCTGGGGATAATGACTGTGACTCCAGCCAGCCTTTCTGTGGCTCTTGAAAGAACATAGAGGGGCTCTTCTTCTATACAATTGTGTTTTAACAAAATGAAACAGAAGCCACCATATTTTAGGAACAAGACCAGTAATTTTTTTGCCATGCCCTTAAAATTATGTAGAACAAGAGGAAATGATTTTGGTAACAGCAAAATATTGCAGGAATATTTATTCTTGAGTAATGTAGAGGTGTGTAATGCCTAAAACAAGGATCACACACTTTTCTGTACAAGATTGCTTAGCGAATTGCCCCACATGGCCACTGAGAAATCATGTTAATTATCACCATGAATCACATCGTATTGCTCATTAGCTTTCACCCCAGTCAGAAGTCAGTATTCTTCAAAAAGTGCTTATCTGGCCTTTGGTGAGTCTAGAAATGTCCAGTCAGGTCCAGGGGTGCTATGGTTTTTCTGAAGACCTTTGGATATTTTGTTAGCAATGCCAATAACTTCCTGCTTCTGAATATGTAAGTCTCTTTTATATTATTCTGGAAAGATCAAGAGTGAGACACAGAGCTGCTCAAGGTGAATGTAACGTGTGGTTATTACTCAAAATGTACCCAAGGATTCACCTGGAATGATTTAGACAAGGACAGGCCTTTGAAACTAGTGTGCTCGGTCACTTGGATGCTTGCCCCTGCATTGCTTCAGGGTTGCCCAAATGTGTCTCCGGATATGGGGAGATCATTTTTGGAACCAAACCTTGAAGCTGATCTGTATGGAGTCATCTATGGCACTTCTAAGGGTGCATAAAATGACTTTTGTCATAGTTTTAAAATTTAATCTCAAAACCTGAGAAATATTTCCATTGTCCATTCCTACTGTGTCTTCCTCTATACCTTGAAACCACTGGGAGTAGGGACTGTACTCAAAGTGCTTCTCTGCTCTTTCCACCTTTGCTATCATGTACGTTGTACGTGAGAAACAGGGCCTGTGCCGGGTTGTGTAGTTTTGTGTAAGGGCACTCAGTTGCGGGACAGTGTGGTCAACATGTCAGCCAGGTGTCAAGTCTCTTGGGCCAAGTCTTATTCCAGATGGCTGATTTCTCTCTCCTCTGTTGGCAGGAGAAGGAAAGTGGATCAGTTTGGGGCATAGGTGGAGGGTGGAGAGGCTGGTGGGTGTGCGTTGACTCATAGTCATTGCCCTTTTAATTGGAGGTGCTCACAGATGGAAAATTATTTGGATGTTGCAGGACCAGCAAAAACATTGTTGGTGCCCTCTCAGCTTTTGCCGGGAGAAGCCCAAGAAGCTGGCTTCTTATAATTAGAAGGTGCACGTGAGTCTGAACAGCAGCCCAGAGCCAGCCATTGTGAGCATTAACCGATTCACCTTTTAGAAGTGACAAGGGAAGAATCAGCCTAAGGCTGCCTGGAGCTTTCTGCAGGATAATACCCAAAGGGAAACCCTCGGGGGTTCCAGCCATGAATTATCAAATGACCCAGGCCTACTACCTCCGCCCTCACCCCATTACCATCCCTTCCTTTCTTGACTGGGAACCACCTGAGGACACCTAACTGCTGACTTCAGCTTCCTGGCCAGTGCAGAGCCTTCTATCCTGAAAACAGAATAAGATGGGATAAAATTCTTTCACCGAACCTTTCTTCCATGATTTCATCATGCCCTTTGTCAGCGTCTCTTCTGTTTGCTGATTTCTTCCCACATGGCGCCGACCCAGGTGGCCACTGCAATGTGCTTTGAACTGAGGGGTCATCGCAGTGGCACTGTTTCTATGCTCGAGAGCCCTCGGAGGGTCTTCTGTAACAAGAGCAAGCAGTCAAGACTGAGTAATGCATTGGGTTAGGCCATGCCTCTCCACAGAGTTCCAGATTATTTATTTGATGATTCCTTGATTTCTGTGAGAGTCCATCTGCTGTGACCATTTGTAAGTAAGCACACCAAAGAAAAGGTGGTGACGAATAGGACAGAGGAGGAGGCTGAGACAAGAATCCACATCACAGTCAGGTGTGGATGCCAGAGCTGCTTCTTTCTCTCTTGCACATTCTACTCCTCTGGCCATGCATTCCTTCCAAGAGCACTGGCCTTGGGTCACTGGCATTTCCTCGACACACCCATCGCCAGCCTCTCTGTGGAGCTGCTTCCAGACAGGAGGAGCTGTGCCTTCTCTACCAGCAGCCTCCAGCTGGGGACCACACATATGCAGTTGGCCTGGCTCCTCTGCTCTTCCACCCCGAGTTGTGCCCAGGGGACCCTAGACTCAGAGGATACAGCTACACGGTGATGTGGTCCATCCCATTGATGGAAAATAATACCGCTCTTCCAGAGAAGGACTGTATTTTATCGAGTTCTTTCTCACGTGTAACCTAATTTTTGTTGGACTGCATCTCTTTTCACTACTCCAGCAACTTCCCTGGGCCAAGGAATCCATTTATTAAACTGTATTGCCAGGAGTTCTTTCTCACCCCCTGGCTCAGATACCTTGGCACATCACAATCTTTGAGGTCCAGGTCAGTGGATGACATAGGTAAGATTGCCTTCGAATAAGGTTCTTTGACATCTCAGTTATTAAATTCTCTGAACAAAGTTCAAACGCGTCAAACTTACAGAGCGGATGGCCCTATGTGGGTAATGCCACCCATTGTGTCTTTTATTGTGAAATGTTCTCGTATCTCTGCTCTTCTTTAGAGATTTACTTACTCATCCCATGTGATGCCACCTCCAGCCAGGGCTGAGCCCTTTCCATGCAGTCTTCCCCAAGGGGAGCACAGAAGACCAGCTTCCACTTTGTTTCTGCCCCATCTTTTCCTAGGGTCACTTCTGGCTGCTAGGAAAGCTGTCAGTGGCTTCCCTGGTGGTCCTGGCTGTCTTGCTGGGTTGGAGGAGAAGACGCTGGGGCTCAGGCTCCAGCTCTGACATGGAGCTGGGTGGAAAGCGCTCCCCAGCATGGAGACTATGAGTGCCCAGCCCAGTGAGCGCCCATGCACCCCTCACATCTCCAACCTCCTTTCCTTCCTCTCCTCTGCCACCTCACTGCCTCACCACCTTCTCTGGAGAAATTCAGCAGTTTCTGTGCACCATGGAGATAGCATTTCTTCTCTTGTACTCCATGAAACTTCACTGTTTTGTGTTATTTTTCAGTTTTGAAAGAGACCTGATTCTTGGCTCTGTAACTCTCATAAGTCAGCATTTATCCAATGCCTTCTTGAAGATTCCAATTCTGTGAAACATAGAAAAGTGTACCCCATATACTGGAGTTGGTATAAGTGTCCCCCAAAGGCCACAGCCTGTGGCACTGCTAGAGGGTGGTGGAACTTTCAGGAACCCAGTGAGGGAAATGGAGTCCCTTGGGGTGAACCCATGAGGGATATAGTAGGACCCCAGCTCCTTCTGTTCTCTGTTTGCTTCCCACCTGTCACATGGTGAGTACTGTCCTCCGCCCAATGTGCCTGCCACACCATACCACCCTGCCACAGCCCCTCAGGCGGCTGCCTATGGGCTACAACCTCTGAAATCATGAGTCAAAGAACTCTTTCCTCCTTATAAATTATCACAGATATTTTGCTACATAACAGACCAGGCAAATAAGTTTAGGAAACTGTGCCTAGTTCATTAAGCTTCTCAGAGATTTACTATGGAATTGTAAAGGCTTTGAGAATTTCTGCAGTCAGGAAATTAATCTGTTTGTGTAACCTAGAATTTCCCAGGGTTGATTGTGAACAGATTGCCTCAGGAGAACTTGGCTAAATTCTGATGAATAGAATTCAGAGTTGGGGGGAACTTTGCAGGGAGCATTGTGGGTTGAGGGAACGCAAGTTCAAAAAATCCTGAGTAGACCATGGTGGGTGCAGAATGGTGCAATGAAGTGTCAGAGAATTTCCGTGAGATACCCATATGGTGTAATTCTACATGTGTTGTTAATGAACCACTCTGGCTGACAATTGAAAGCAGATAAGGGGGTAGGCAGACAAGGTGTGTTGCCTCACATTTACTCACACTGTCCTCAGATGTGTAAGAAAGTGAACGCATTTTCATTTCCTCTGGCTTGTTTTTCTTATAAGTTCCTGCTGTTGCAGGTAGCAGGGAAATATCCTATACCCTAGTCTCTTGTAGTTGTGTTCAGTCTCCTTTCATTTGAAATGGCCCCTTTCAGGTAGCTTCTCTACCTGAGTTATCCACATGGTTGGCATCTGTGCAAGGGGCCTGGCCTGCGCACACCATATATGCTCTGCAGGAAGGCTAACCTGTGGACAGCCTGGCCATTGTTGTCCTCACTCCACTGACTGGGAACTCAAGAGCTGACGAACCCAATACTTATTTAGCTACCAGCTTATGGGGGACCCAGGATCCCCTTTGCTGCCTCATTGCACCTGTGTTCTCCCTGGCATGACTGGTTCCTATCTAAAGTTGGGCTCTGTGTCTCATCTGAGGATATAATGACAACTCCTAACTCCCATCCCTGATGAGATCCTCAGCCAGCACCATCAGTGACTGACCGTGTCTCTCCACAGAGCACATGGGACCTTCTAGATCCTTCTCTGCAACACTGAAGCCAAAGGAGGAACTGAGAAACTAGTCTTGGGCTTTTTCTCTGCTCACCCATGGTTCCCCCACCTTGACTCTGCTAGGTTGCTCTAGGGTAAGAGGTGCAACACTTTGTCCAAGATGATCTTGAGCAGGAAGTAAAGGAAGACTGTCCATGTATCTGTCTGCTCCAGAGAAGTGAGTTCATACACATGTGTCTTGTGCTGCTGTAACTTTGCCCATCTTCTTCCCTTGACACCCTGTCCTAGAAAGGTGGGCTACCTCTTATCTCTAGAAAAACTTGCCTACAACCAAATCCTGTGATCTTATAAAAAAGCTGAAGCCCATAATTATGGGATTTTGCATTTCTTTTGTCTCTCCAAAGCTGGGCTTTTGAGGCTTCTGTCTAGATACAGAGGCCAAGCAAGTCAGCTTTGAGATTCAAAGTGAGCAAGTGTTCTTCTTCTTGGTCATTCCCATCTACTCTCCCACTGGGCCATAATCCTCATGGCTCAGCTGTGGAAATGGATGGATGTGGAGGAATATGATTTCAAAGAGAGATTAATGGATTGTTTGGTAGGATTGACATTATTTGGTGCTTAACTTATATGGGATGAAATGAAAAGATTTCCAAGTTTCCGGTTGGCATAGTTGGGTGGCAGTGCCATTTACAAAGATACAGAATACTGGATAAAGAACTGACTGAGAGAACTTGTCTACTTTTGGACATGCAAAATTTGAAGTTCCTATGAGACATCCAAGTAAAAATGTCTATTAATTAGTAAGACATATGGGCTTATAGCTCAAAACATGGATATTTCTATGGGAAATTACATCATAAGCATAAGGATGGTGGATGAATATTAAATTAGAGAAGCAATAACTACTGCTTTGACTCCACCATTTTGCTGTAGGTATAGACTTACCATTGAGATGAGATGATATGTATTTCTGTCAGTTGGCACTTAATTTATATGGCACATCCCATGACTGACCTGCCTGCTTCTTCTTACGAGCATATCCGTCTTTTAATATATTAATATATTCACTGAGGTTACTGCAAGTCTTGCCAACCAGAGAATAATTTTGTCTCTTTCTGGAGATGTTGTGTACCTTGATTCTTATCCCACATGTTACTCTTAAGGTCTTCCTCTCAGGTCAATTTTTTTTGTTTTGTTTTTACCATATTCCTGAAATATTTGCAAACATGTTAGTGAGAAGTGAGAGAATGTAGGTAGGAACTCAATAACTGGAAGATACATGGTTTTTACCCGAAGTTAGGCTATGGAAAACCAACTGGTGGGTTCAAAGCAACGGAGGTGAGCACCTTAGTTTCAGAGTGCATGATTTACATAAGTTTCCTGATTTCATGCTGATTCATCCATGTACTTACTGAGCATCTCTTTCAGCTGCAACACCACAGGGATAACAGGAAAAATTTAAAAGTTTTCCTGTTACTATGCTGACATCCATTTGGGGTATAAATGGGCAGAGCTAGTCCTAATTTTAGGTTTTCTTTGTACGGAAATGCATATCACAGAATCTCAGTGGTTCTGACATAATTTCTGGTATTGGAGAAATGCTTTTATCTGTCAGGTCACAACTGGCTGCACAACACCACCTTTCCCTGCTCAAGAAATGCCACCCTACTTGTTTTTGTATGTGTGTGTGTGTATGTATTGTCATTTAGCAGAATTCTTTTACCTTTCTTCAGATCCCTAGTGGAAAGGTACAGCAGTATGTACTTTTTTAAGCTGACTTTTTAAATACGAGAACCAAAACACAGGCAAATACAAAACTAAAGAAATAAACAGGCCAAGGACTTTTGTGTGACTTAGCAGCATAGAACGGTATAGCTTGGAGGGAAAGAGGCGAAGGGTTTTTTGATTTTTTCTTGGGTTTTTTTGGTGTTGGATTTTACCATCTGTGACCAGTTGGGTAAAAATTGTTTTGAAGATGTATTACATTCCCTTGATCAAATGGAAAAAGTGGCACTCGCCAACGTAACTAGGAAACACCCGGCTAACATGGCCGGGAGCCACGCACACTTTCCCACATGGCTTGGCTTGGCTTGGGTGCCTTCCAGTGGTCCGTGTTGGCGGCCAGGGCCACCTTGTGCCTACTCATGGGGCCTGGTCATCTCAGAAGACCAGGGAAAGCTGCAGACATCTGGAAATTCCCAGGTGGAGTTAATGGGTGATTTTTTCTTTCTAATGTTTAACCTAGAAGGTCCCATTTTCTGCTGCTTTTAGTACCACAGTCAACTCTGTAGATGCTTGCACCTTAAATATACAAGTCAGGTGGTTTTGTGGGAACTAAGACCTGTTAGACATTCCTATCCAATGTACTTCTGGGTGGTACCAGTGGCTTCCTGTGTGTTGAACTTCCTCTGAACTGGTATTATGAGTTTTTGTTTGTTTATTTTTCCAATCTTGCAAGGGTTAATTTTCTTTGCTGCTTTTAGGGCTCAATGTGAATCCTCCTATATTAATGTGGTTTTTGAAATGAAAAATCTCTACGTGCACAAAGAGTGCCTTGGATAGTTTTGCATTTGCAAATAAAGCCCTAACAAATGCTCATTTAAAAAATTATATTTCCCCAGCTGAGCACATTAAGGCTATATGCCGCATCTTTGTATTCACTTCAATAAGCCAGGTGTGCTTCTGGAGATTAGCTATTTTTTATAAAGAATGATTTTGAAATAAATGACAATGGGCTCATTTCTCTTTATGCTGAGAATAACATTAAAGGAAAAGTGCCATGATTAGTTTTAATATCTCAGATAGCTTAATGAGTACTTACTAAAAATGTGTGTGTGTGTAAGCGTACAAGCACTGAGCCTAGATATATGTGTACACATGTGCCTGAATAATTTCCTAACATCTTAAGTAATACCTGTCATGGATTTTAATAACCCAGTGCCAGTGAGTTATTCTGGTGGCTGTTTTTGTGGAGGCTTTCAGTAGGAAGTCCATTTTCCAGAGAAGCTATTTTATTTTTAAAGTGTCAATCAGAAAATATGGAAACACTTGCATTTTGTGTGTCACTGATAGTGATTGGTGCACATCTTTCTAAATTTTCTAAAGCTTCCTTTGCACTCTATTTCTTATCTGAAACACAAGTTGGAAGTTGGCTTAGAGATTTGGGGTGTATGGGTTAGGTTTGGGATAGTTAGTATGTGGATCACATGAGGGACCAATGAGAGACCAGTTAAAGATTTTGAGGAAGGGGTCACATCAGTTAATTTACCATACACTGCACTTGGCATGGGATGGAATGGTGTCATCCACAAATTTGTCCAGTACAGGCCCACAGGTAATAAATGAGGGTGGTGGGAGGGGCCCCTGGTAGGGAAGACCAGCTGGGCAAGAAAGGAGGTGTTAGCTAGGCGGACACTCCCAGGGCTCATCACAGAGACCACCCAGGACAGGATTTCTGTGTCACCACGACGAGGGTGAGTGGTGACAGGGATTTCAGAGAGTGGACTTCTTACTTCATGGTTAGCTATGTAGTTCAGTAAATTTGAGAAATCATTATTGCTTAATTCAACAGACTGGGTTTTGATTATTTAAAGACACATTATCCTGACTGCAACAGTCAAACCATCCAGTAGTTTCTTTTTCCTTTTTTCTGCCTTTGGCTACCTTATTGCTATTGGTATCTTGTCTAGAATTCGGAAGGGGAAAGGTAGTATTAAAATTGGGCAGGTTCTTATTGGAAGAGCTAGGTTGTGGTATTCTGAAGAGACGAGATTGCAGCTATTGCTGCTGTGTCAGAGGTGGAATATTCTGGGGATACAGTTGATGTTTGTTGTTTATAACCTCAGATAACTGACCTCCTACCCATTTGGGATTCTCGGTTTTCTTCTTGTATGGGTTCAATCTATATAAAGAATTTTTACATTTTGCATTTAAAAATATGAAATTATTGTGCATCTATGTCTTTAAAAGCCAGGATGTGGGTACAAAAACCAAGCAAAACATTATTCTTCTGGATTTCATTTTTTCTGAGATACTGGCTTAATATGAGTATAATGAGAATAAGGTAAAAATGACTACACTGGGTTAAGACAATGGTCTTTAACAAAAGTACTGAGGAGGATGCTGTCACAGGATTCTTTTTAAGCTATTGTCAGATTACCCAGGGTTAACAGGGATGTGTGCCCTTTTAGAAAGTATGACTGAGAATTTTGGTTCATTAGAGATAACTTTGCAGTATGCATTTATTATTGATGGGCTTTGAAAACGACACAAACTTTTCAGTCAAGTCTGATGACTTTATACTATTTATGTAGATGGCAGAGACACTTCCTCTGTGTAGCGCCCCGCAGCTTCCTTCTTTTCCGTTTGTGGAAAGCACTTTCAAGCCCAACTTAGTGGCAGTAGGTGAGGGTGAGGGCAGCTCCTTCTGCGCTGGGCGTGGGGCAGCCACGGGCACCATCATGTGATAAATTTATCAAGTTTGCTTTCTTCAGTGAATTTCCTGATGGCTGTGAGAGGTTGAACATTTCTACGAGGTGATTGTGAAGGTGTGTGTGTGTGTGTGTGTGTATGTGTGTGTGCCAAAAAATGCTCCATGTTTTGTGTTACATTTGAACAGGAGCTGAGAAAACAAAGAGAAATAGAAACTGACCAGAGAGCCTTTGGACGCAGTGTTGAGCTTGAGGGTGCAGTGGTAGATCCCAGGCCAGAGGACTGGGCTGGGTACCACCGGAGGTGCTGTTCTGTGGAAAAGTCACCAGCACAACATGACGGTGGGTGCCAATCACGGCTTTCTGCACTAGGAACCTAGGGGTGTTACTCACCATGCAGTGGACAAGACGACAACCCCCAGATGCCTCACTGTGTCACCAGAGTCCGGCGTGCCTTGCCAAATCAGAGTTTCCGGGCTGCTCTCATTCAAATGAGCCTCTTTTTGTTAAATGAACAGATTGGTTCCTATTTTTAGCTCTGACAGCTTATAATTAGAAACATGGGCAAACTTCCTTGTTTACAAACACCTGCATCGCTGCTGCTTGTTGTTTAGAGCTGGCCTGTGGGGCAAGGCGAAGGGAAGGCGTGGGGGATCCTCTGAGCGTTCTGCTGCTCTGTGCACGGGTGCATGTAGATGTGTGCATATGTGTTTTTCCTCTTCCCTCCAAGATGAGTGCAAATGCTTTCTGCTAAGTCACACTGCAGAACTCTCCTTTTCTGAGAATCAAAGCAATTGGTGGTCAGTTGTTATTTGGGACAAGGTTAGATTTTAAATGACACCCTGGAGAGAAATTTTAGTGACTCGTTTTAGCAACTCAGGATCTGCATTGGATAAAATGCTTTCTCTATTTCCATAATTTCTATATTTATATGTCATTCAGCATACTGTATAGTTGAGTGATTCAAGAAAAACAAATGGAGAGAGCTATCCATAATATAAGCAATTCTACATTTTATCAAAGCAGAAATACATATCTGTGGCTGGAGCAAGCCCACCTCATGAACAGATGGGTTCTTTCAACCTGAAATGGAATACTGTCAGGGAGTATCAAAGGGGGACAGCAGCACTGCCAGCTGATAGACCCTCACTTGTCACTTGGGAACCTACTGGGTGCATGTCCTTGAATATAACCTTGATGATTGCTCAAGACCAGCATAGCTACTCCCTTCAAAGGATGCAAAAAGAGACTGCATGCCAAAACAGGCTTTAAAATAAAAAGTAAAATTAGAACATATAGTCACAGACTGATATCTAATTCTGATCAAAGTGGAGATTCTGCAGGAAACTGAGCAGGTGTGGGCTTTAGCTGTGACACTTGAACCTGCCAGCTGGTAGGGTGACTATCAGATGCCTGTTTACTCTAATATCCTAGACCACTTATCGTTCCAGGGAGGAAACAAAGTAGAAACAGTAAACAAAACCGTACATCTAGGGCTTGTTGTGGAGACTGATTTTTCCAGAGAAGTGAAGGGTGGAAAATTTACTTCTCAACTCTAATCTGGACATAGCTAGTTTCATGGCCATGTGTAGGATCAATTAGATTCCACGATTACTTTAGGACTCCTTAGGGCCTTTCCTTTTATAACCATGGGCTGTGTTCTTTGTGGATGGACCCATATGGGCATGTGAGTGTAGGTGTACACAATTCTTTCCCTTCTTGAAATGCACTATCCTTGTACCAACTTGCGAAGCATGTTTAAGGGATTTAATGCATTTCGCTGTCTTGTATCAGAAGAATGATGGGGGGATTAGATGAGGGAAAAGGGCTTCTGGCACAGCTTGCAGGCTGTTATTTTCACCAACTGTGGTGTCAGCTATGATCTTTTTACAGTGCTTTGGACTATAGGGCCTCTTAGCAAGAGATCCCTGCATCTCTCTGATTTCATTTTTTTTCCTTTTTTATAAAAATAGATGAGGATGATATTTTTTCATGGTTTGTCTGAGCACTCTGTAGAGACTAAACTAAACTAAAATCAAGGGGGAAGAATGCCCAGCAGAACGTGAACTACACACGTAAGAGATTTTCTTAGTGCTTGAAGTTGCCTGGTGTGGAATATCCTGTAGGACAATGGGGTGTATGGCCAGCAACTCCATGTAAAACTCAACACGCTCTAGAGTAGAACATGTGAGCTGGGATGCAGTTCCTTCAAGCCCAGGACACTTCCCAACCTTCATGTGGGTTAAATGGAGCAAGCCAGAAGCATTCCCTGAGTATTACAGTGTACCCGTGACTGGTGCAGGGAACACTGTTTGGAGTCAACTTGGTTTGGTTTGAATTTCAACTCAAATACCTGCTGGCTTTGTGTGACCTTGCGCAAACCACCAGCCTCCCTAATTCACAGTTTTGGCATGTTCAAGACAAACCATTTCCCAATAGTCTTTGTGAAAGGTAAATGTGTACTATCATTATGAGGACAAATCACAGAAGAGGAAAAGTGTAATTGTTGATAGAAAGACCCTGAAATATCTCAGCACTAAAACTCTCATAAAAAAAGGTTTTGATCCCTGAATCACTACTTTAAAATCTTTCTAAACTAAGGCAACAGTTTTGCTTATTAAGTCCCACAGAAGCAAAATGAGTAATTTGGGAAGGATTATAAAATTCCAATTCCAGGGCCATACTGTGGAAAGGAAGGGAAGGGGCTGTTCCCTGTCCGTGGGAAGCTGGGGCCACAATTCTAGAGCTCCTTCACTTCTATTGTCCTAGGAGCATGGCAGCGATAGGACCAGGACACGCAGAGAAAAGAAGATTGCAACTCAGCAGCTGAGTGACTTTCTATCTTCCATGACCTACCAGTAGTCTATTCTTTGCCACTTATAAAACCCACTTTCAATCACTTAGCCTGAAACAGAAGTTCTTATGAAACAGAAGATGAGGAATAGGAGGGAACTGCATGTACTGTGGGCGATATCCCCGCATTGCAGTTAAGCCTAGCAACCCTGATCTCCC
The DNA here is from genome assembly GCF_000276665.1 of Chinchilla lanigera. NCBI lineage: Eukaryota > Metazoa > Chordata > Mammalia > Rodentia > Chinchillidae > Chinchilla > Chinchilla lanigera. Next base: position 1,302,655 of record NW_004955406.1, read on the forward strand.
CCGACTTTACTCTTTCTCTCTGCTCCTGTGCAAACGTGGTGTGCATGTGGGGTGTTTATCCTTATTTCCCCGTTTTCCCATGGAGCCAACCTACAAAGCTGAAGACATAGTGCAGTTATGTTGATCACTCTGTGACCAGGATAGGGTTAGGAGCTCAAGCTCAAGGCGAAAGGACAGAATATACCAAATGCAGACCCTTGGAGAACATACCCACGGTTTGTAAAAATAGACAAAGATAGGTTGGATGAAGCTTGCGTGCAAAAGTGCTTTTTAAAAGGGAATTTAAAATGAATTTAGTTAAATAAGGAAAAAAATGGACATACATAGTCTTTTCTAAAAAGAGTGTGTGTGTGTGTGTGTGTGTGTGTGTGTGTGTAAATGTGTATGTGTGTGTATCCCACAAATATCTACCCTATGTGCAGCTTGGGGAGGAGCCGCAGGAGACCAGCAGTCCAGAAGGAAAAAGGGGGCTGAGGATCTAGCTCAGGGGCACAGTGCCTGCCTGGCAAGCGTAAGGTCATGAGTTCGATTTCCAGTACCGGAAGAAAAACCAACCAACCAACCAACCAAAAAAAAAAAAACCAGAAGGAAAAAGGGATGTTTGTCCTGGCGCAGCTCTAGCTCCTGGACACCTCCGCCAACGCCTTCCGTTTCTGCAGACCCCTAAGTTTGGCCTTGTTTGGGGTCCTTTGGTGCCAGAGTGGTGCTTCCTGCAAAATAGAAGTTAGATACCTAGGGAGTAGGCAGATCTCTTTCAAATAGATGGGGGAACAAGAAACTGTGGTGTGGGGAGAGGGTAGGAAAGAGAATGGGAAAAACAGAATTGAAGGGAAAAACGATGAAAACGGAGCTTCTGCCAGTGGGAAGGGGACCAAGAGTCGGAAGAGCAAGGAGGAGGGGAAGGGTGGGAGGGGGCAAAAGGCATTACGATGTGCTGTGGACAGGGACCCACCCTCCAGGATAACTGCACTCACTGTGTACTGCTGACGGGTGTATAATACCTAATTTAGGAAAAGAAGACAATGAAACAGAACCGAAAGCCTTCCTGGTGTCGCTCTGGCATCAAAGGTCTGGCAGGCGGAGGGATTGGGGTGAGGTGAAGAGGCTCCCTGCCGGGCTTCAGATGAGAAGGCTGGAGTGGTGACACGAGGCTTGCGTTGCCAGGGACCTGACCCAGTGCGGAACTGTGGCTGCTGAGGTTGGGGCCCCTTCCTGACCCGAGTGAAGGATTCAGCCACCGAAGAGGTCTTACTTTTACATCTGAGTAACCAAGCTGTGCACAGAACAGTGGAAGAGATTATCGCACCATGGAACACCCCGGTCACAGTCACATACATAGTTGTATGTGACTTGTATCACAAACACACACATAGTGTGTGTTTAATATGCAACCAATGGGCCTCAGCTCAGAAGCCAGGGGAGAGAGCGGCTGCCTGTCATTTGGGAGGAAGGGAATCCCCTTTGTAAAGTCTCAAGTGCAAGTGACAGTGCTGTCCAGGCAATACTGTTGTCAAAACACCCATCTCCAAATAATGAAACGGAGAAGCCCCACCCTGTAAGTCCACTCATGAAGGTGTGCAGACTTTCTGAGTCTGAGGGGTCCTTTAGATGCCGTTTTCCATGGAAGCTGGGTCACATTGGCTTCTATTTCATCTCTGGTTCAAGTAATTACAGTGGCAAACAGTTTAAAATACTTTCCAAAATCCATCCTGAGCTGGGTGTGATGGTGTATGCCTATAATCCTTGCACTCTGGGAAGCTGAGGCAGGAGAATCACAAGTTCCAGGCCAGCCTGGACAACTTAGCAAGACCCTTTCTCAAAATAAGAGAAACATTTTAAAAAAGGGTGGGGTGGTAGTTCATTGTGAAGACCCTGCGTTCAATCCTTAGTACCACTGAACACTTGCTTGGGATGCATGAGGCTCGAGGTTCTATCCCTAGAACTACAGAAAAAAGAAGAGGAGAAGAGGAGGGAGGGAGGAGAAAAAGAAAGAAAAAGATGGAAAGGAAAGAGAAAAAGAAAGAAAAGAAAAGAAAGAAAGAAAGAAAGAAAGAAAGAAAGAAAGAAAGAAAGAAAAAAGAAAACTGAAAGTAAAGAAAAAAGAACTGTTCATCCTACTGACTTCTGCTATCCAGCCATGACTCCTAACTTGAGAATCTCTGTGCCCCACTTCATTCTCCAAGTCTAGGGTTTTGTTCTCCCTTGAAGTCACCAACGTTCCCAGGCAGGCGTCATTGTATACTCAGTGTGTTTTATTGTAGGAGGAGGAGAGCAGCCTGGGAAAGTTTCAGGATCTGATCCAAGACAATAAAATGCAGGAACTGAGCAGTCACTGCAGAACTTACTGAAAATTCAATTTTCTTTTTAAAATTTTATTTTAAAGAGGAAAACATTCATAAGATAATAGGAGAGTAACACTGGTTAGTGCATTGCATACTGTCATCTTCAGAGTAGTTGCAAATCTAGGCATGAAAAAATTATGGAGATGCCTCAAAAAATTAGGATTAGAGGTCTCATTTGACCCAGCTATTCCCCTTTTGGGTATCTTCCCAGAATAATTAAAAACATCATACCACAGTGATATATGTGCACCCATGTTTACAGCAGCACAATTTGTAACAGCTAAATCTTGGAAACAACCCAAATGCCCATCTACTGAGGAATGGATAAAAAAGATGTGGTTGTTTTATACAGTGGAGTACTACTCAGCAATACAGAAGGATAAATTTGAGATTTTTTTATAAGTAAATGGATGCAACTCGAGACCATACTCATAAGTGAAATAATGTGTAAACACTGTATTGTCTCTCTAGTGTGATAAGCTGAAAGAGAAGATCCAAAATGTACAATAGATACCATAAAATGGGAAGAAACTGTTCAAAAGGAGAGAGAAACTAGGATGGGGAAAGGAGAAAAGAAAAGAAAAGAAAAGAAAAGAAAAGAAGAGGAAAGGAAAAAATATATATATACACAAGATAGATAAGATATACTAGTAATTTCTCTTAGTTAATTTTCAATAATTAAAAGGCAACAAAAGGAGAAGAGGAAAAAGGTAAACACGTGGCTGGTTTAAAGGAGGTATTCTTAGTACAACATGGATTCTCTCTGGATTCCTTACGTAATGGGTGGTTATTGAGTAGACCCAAAGTGACCAGTTCACCCTGTTTTGCCCAGAACTGTCTTGGCGTTAGGTCTGTAGCAAGCAGGAAGTCCCAAATGCCAGGAAACCCCTGAGCCCAGGAGAAGGAGGAACTTGGTCACAAAAATGTGAACAACAACAACAAAAAAACGCTACCGTATCAGGTGGCCATCATCTCCCACCCCTCAGTTTCTTCCTGCTAATCTTTTCCCTCTTGAAACGGAACCGGAAGGCACTGCTTGAACCTTGCTGCCCTGGGGCTGGCGGGGCTCCTGGAACCCTTCTCTTGTCACTCCCAGAACATCTGGGACAGTAGGGGACATGGAGATGGTGGGCGATTCTCTCCCAGGAGCTTTTCTGGTACCACATTTAAGATTTGGGCACACCCTCAATCTCAGCACTCAGTGGGCAGAGGCAGGAGGCTTGCTGAGAGTTCAAGGCCAGCCTGACCTAGTACGTAGTGAGTTCTTGTAGCTTGAGCTACAAGACACCATCCCAAAACAAAAACCATAAAGAAAACTTGGGTGTTATAGTAGCACTAGAACCCTGGGGCCGGGAATGGTGATATACGACTATCATCAGTCTGCAAGGCTGAGGCAGGAAGATGCAAGTGCAAGCCTAGCCCAGGGAACTTAACAACTTCAGTGAGATCTGTCTCAAAATACAAAATTAAAACAAAACAAAATAAGATGAGTCAGGGATGAAGGCTGTGTGAAAGCCCTGGGCTTGAGCCCAGTGCCTTCCATGGTAGGAGAGGAATTAGCAGAGGGCCAGCCTTTTCTCTAGAGGACAAAACACTGAGCAGTTTCATTTTTGCTCTTTATACGTAGTTTCTGTAACATTTTTTTTTCAATATTAGGGATTAAAACCAGGGCCTTTCCCATGCTAGGCAGGTGCTCAACCACTGAGCCACAGCCCCATTTTAAATTTTTATTTTGAGGCAAGTTCTCATTAAGATGCCAGGGTTGGTCTTGAGTTTGTGATCCTCCTGTCTCAGCCTTGTGAGAAGCTGGGGTTACAGGTGTCTACCATCAGTGTCTTAGTTACTTTTCTCTCACCGCTGAGACAAAATACCTGATGCCCAAAATTAAGGAAGGAAAGGTTTATTTAGCTCACAGTCTGTGGCGGTTTCAGTCTGTTCTTGGCTGGCTCCAAGGCAGAGTGGCACATGGCAGAGGGCCACCGTTCATAGCAGCAGAAGACAGCAAAGCAACAAGAGCGAAAGGGGGAAACGGCAGCAGCTAGCAGCCTCTTCTGTCCCTTACATTGTATGCAAACTGCCCGCCGCAGGGGCAGGTGTAGCATTGGACTAGGGATCAAGCAAAAATCTAAAAGCCCGCCCCATGACTGCATCAGGCTTTGGGGGGACATCCAGGCACAAACCATAACACTCAACAACGTTTGTTGTTGTCGTTTTAAAAACAAGTCCTTTGAGATTAAAAAGCGATTTTCAGTTGTCAGGGTACACAGACAGGCTGTGGGCCAGATATGGCCTGTGGGTGACTCTGCCACTCTCCCTCTAGACAGGTGGCAGTGAATCTATGGCGCGCCTGTTACTTGTTTTTCTTTTAAAACAAAAGACGTTAATGTATGAGTTGTGTTTTTCTGAACAAAAACCTCCGTATCCAGGTTTAATCGCAGGGCGCTTGTAGGTAAATATGGGGGTTTGGGCACTGGTCTCTAGAAGGTTCATCACTGGGGCTCCAGGGCATTGATCTGCAACGTGTCTTTCAGGAGCCATTTCTTAGTTCAAAATGTTCTAGTAACCACATTAAAGGTAAAAAGAAACAGGTAACTTTATCTCTACGAGTGTCTTTTATCCTTGTTGGGTGCCATATCTGAAATCTAGATCAGCCACAGTCAGGAAGGTCCCTCAGGTGGCCGGTGGCCCTCACCCTCCTGCTTCACAGGCTGGGCCAGAAATGAAGGCTATAGAGCTGGAAGAGGGTGTAAATGTCCTCTAGTGTAATTCCGTACTTTGTAAATGAGAGAGGTGAGGATCAGAGAGGCTTAGCAGGTTGTCCGAAGTCACTCAGCTAGATGAACAGCAGGTCAACTTCACCTGCCCGTGGCTTTCCGACTCTCACAAGGCGACGTTAATGACCTTGGGCCTGAAGGTCATAGGAAAATGCTGGCTTTGTGGATGACCCTACCCGAAGGCAGCCTGTACTCATTCCCAAGGCCAGTGAAGGATGGTCTGGGTAGGTGGAGGGGTGCTGTACAGGCTGCAGGGAGGATAGCCAGGCAGCCTGGGCTTTGACACCCTGGTCAGGGGCAGGGGGATGAGAGCGTGTGTGCATGTGTGGAAGTGCATGACCACTGCCTGTGCCCATCCTGTTATTTCTGAGCTCGGTGACATCAGGGCTGGAGCCTGATTGCAGGTGGGAACACTGAGCCGTGCTCCTTCTCCTTTCTCGGAAAGAAACCTGCCCCCGGTGGAAGAGAGGGCAGAGCATCATGGATGCAGTGGTGCAGTTGGGTGAATCAAAGTGAGGGACCCCTGCCGACCCCTTCCTGAGCTCTTGCTTTGCTTCCAGTCAGTGTGCACTTTTATCTTTTGGACCCAACCTCTTCTCTCCCCACTTAAGGGAGCTGCAGCCCAAGCCCAGAGTGTTCTGAATAGGAAAGCCCTGTAGTGCATTTAGCTTGGGAAATTGTCCCCCAGAAGAGATTGTTTCTGAGTCAAGTGTATAAATACTCTGGCTCAAGACCGTACCCTTTTTTCTTAATGAATTGGTCTGGCGGCAGTTAAAGCCAAGTGTGGTCTTGCTGAGTGCTCTGGGGAGAAAATTGAATGGACTCGAAGCCCAGAAATAGTTTTCCACCTTACGTAACGCGTTTTGCAACGTATTAGAAAATTAACTTTATGACAACCAGCAGGACCTGCTGCGCGGGGCGGTGAGTTGGGAAGCGGTTGGGTGTCTCCTCTTCCTCCACCCGAGCCTCCCTGCTTGGGGAATTTTTAAAACACAGACACCTGCCAGGAGCTGCCCAGCTTCCCGGGGAGAAGTTCAAGTTCGTCTTTCCCCTTGCAGCCCATTTCTGAGCTAGCCAGTGCAAAGAAGGATTTTTTTTTTTTGGACTCCTTTACAAAAGGGCTGCTAATCAATTTTTCTTCTTGTTTTATGCCTCTGCTTTTACACTCCCCCCACCAGCTGGTTAATCATGCAAAAGCTGAACACTTCATTAGCCAGGACATGTTCGCCCGTGGGCATTCCCGTAGCAAATTAGTTCTTTCTATTTATACAGGTAAGTCATGGCCCAAAGTCTTGAAAGCTGCCAAAGGTAAGGGTTAGCATTAATTTTGTCTCCTTTTTAGTTTTCTTTTGGAGTTGTGTAGGGATCTGGTTTTCAACTCTGAGCTGTCCTGGTGCAGGAGGACTTCAACCTGGACAGGAAGAGGAGGGGGGGCAGTCTTTGGAGGGCCCAGGGTGGGGAATGCGCCTCTTGTGAAAACTTGCTTTGTGGAAAGCAGCGACACGGGGTACGACCCTTAGGACTTTTCCCAGATGGAACCTAGAAAACTACTGTGAAGAGGCTCCTTTGGTGCAGGAAAGACCAAGGCTGGACAGTCATCAGCAAATTCTGCTCCAGAGCTGCTGCCCCAGGCGCACGCCCTCAGGTGTGTGCCCCTGCACAGACCCGTGACCCGTGCGTGCATATAGCACTTAGTGCACACTTGCAAGGGTTGGAAAATATTCTTGGCCCACCTGATTTTGTCAAATGAAACTACTTCTGTCTTTAGTGGCGCTGGACTCTTGAAATTTGCTGGTCCTAAAGATGGAGTGTGCTGCCCAAGTGTTCTCACCCGCACCTCAGGAGGAGTTATAGGCGCGGTTCTGCAGGTTTGCACACTTGGCCACCAGACACAGCGCCGGCCACTTCTGGGTTCAGCATCAGATGTCTCAGTAGCCGTTCTCCATGGGAGGCCAGGAGGGCACCACCACCGGCCCCAGGCCTCCAAGGCTCTGAGTGCAGTTTCTCCTCCAGGGCAGCTTCTTTCTGCTTTCTGCAGAGCCCGCCCAGCGGGTGGGGTCTTGTGACAACCTCTGCACCTACTGTTTCCTGCGTGGACCTTTGAAGTCCCTCCTGGTGTGTGGGATGGTGATGGGGATGGGGCCGGGACTGACTCCCGCCCCACAGCTGAAGTGGGTTGCTGCTGTGTACTGTCACCAGCTCCTCGCTGAGCTCCTTGCGGAGCCGTGCGTGGGAGACTCTGAGGACCAGGTCCCCAGCGACGCACTGCTGGATCTGCTCATCAGCTGATTCTTGTTACAGTCTCTAGAACATGGGGATAAATATAAGCCTATAGCTGTTTGTTTTCTTTCCTGATCCTGAAAACAAGGCATTTAGTGTGGGAAGCCTTGGTAACAGGACGATCAGAACTGGGTTAAGTCGACACAGTGGTTATACACAGGTGACACTCTTCGTGGAGAAGCCTTCTGGCTTTCACTCAGCCACTAAAGGGCAAGTCTTGTCTGTATTGCTGTCTGCTTGATTTTGCCCTTCTTGTTTGTTTTGGTTGCTTTCTTGAGACAGGGTCTCCCTGTGTAGTCCAGGCTGACTTTAGACTCACTAAGCTACCTAGGCTGACCTTGAATCTGTGATCCTCCTGCCTCAGCCTCCTGAGGGCTGGAGTGACAAGTGTGTACTACCACTCCCAGCTGTTCTGTTTGTGCCTGGGGTTTTCACAAAATCCCAACCTCAGCCCAGAGCCCCAACTTTGCCTCATTCCTTCAGCTTGCCTTCTGGGCTGGGGCTACCTTCTTTCTGTGTGGTAGACTGATGATTGCCAGAAGTGAAGCTTTTCTTTCTCACATTTAGTTCAACTTTAATGGTGTGATTCGCAGCTCTCTGCAGTTTCAGTTCCTCCTTAAAAATTAAAATCTATTGTTTGTCTCCATTTCTGGACAACATAATTGTGTCAATAAATGGCAGGAGCAATGAAGTGTACAGGGTTATGAAGAAGTCAGGCTTCCATATCCTAAGATTTAACTCGATTTCTAATTCTGCTGAGTCTGCTCTGTGAGGGTGGCTTGAGAGCTGAAGGGTGCACGTAAGGAAGGGACAGGCTGCGAGGAGAGATGACAGTAGTGAGTGGGGTCCTGGGGAGCAGAGCATCTCTGAGGGGTGCTTGTCATTGGGAGAAGATCCATGACCGTTTCTTCTGTTTATAATGGGTGCCCCAACTGTGTTCATGCTTTTTTTTGGTTCTGGCAATCATGAAAAATTGTTCTCTACAGTTTTCCCAGAATTTTGATAGTTACTAGAAAGTTGTTCTTGGGGACAGCATGCTTGAACATGTGGCCTTGGCGATAGGAGATTTTTTTAAAAATTTGCTTAGAACAGATAAGATTCTTACCTTTACAGATGCATCTTTTTGACTGATCTTGGGGGATTTGGCCCACAGCTAGACCTAGCTAGGAAAAAGGTGTTGCATGACCAGAGGAAATCTGGCCATTCAATGAAGTCATTAATTCCCCAGTCTGGGCTTGGTTTTGGGGTGCAGGAGGCTGGATGGTGACTGCCAGGGGGAGCTCCCTTTTGAGGGAACGTTCCCTCTAGCAGCAGGGCTCTGCATGAGATGTTTTTTGTTAAGCAAGTCACCCGTAAGGTGCTGTGGGCTGCTTGTGGGTTACGGTAGGTTGCAGGCTGCAAAGTTAATATGGTTAATATTCACCACAACTTTGGGGGTTACTGATCCCTTAGGTAGCTGGGCCAGAGAAGGCTGCACATTAATAGCACTCCAAATTAGACACCCCAAATGGAGAGCTACACATGTGATCAGATGCCAAAGCTGCCACTGTTCAGCTACTCTCAGGCCAGAACGCTGGGGGATTGTTTGGAGGCCACAGCCCAGCATGGCCCGGGCCAGACCTCTTGGGGAAGAGGCAAAGTCTTGAATGCATGGACATTTTATGGACTCTAGGTTCTTCCAATACGTGTGACCATTCTGGGAGAGAATCTAGCCACTTCAGGAGTGGCCACTGTCATGGGTCAGGCTCTTTTCGTGCCTCCAAGTCAGATAGGATTTAAATCATGAGTTGCAGGAAGTTCTGTGGGATCTGTGGCCCCAGGAGAGGGCCGGAAGCTGAAGGGAGGAGTAACGTCATCACATGGCCCATCTTAGTGGGGAAGAGCAGACAAAGGTTGTGTTCTGCTGGGCTCACAGGCTTAGCTTTCTTTGTTTTACAAGAATTGTTCTTTTCCTGCTGTTTCTTCTCATTTTCAGCCATGTTTTATTGCAGATAAGAATGATACGTAAAAAGGATCAGAGAAAAACACAGTGATATTCTTGCATTGATATTCTTGCAGTGATATTCTCTCATGGATAGTAAATGGCAGTGCACCCACAGCCAGACACGCGCTGTCGTAGGCAAAGGCTTTCCTGGGACCTAGGCCTGGCTGTCTTTCTTTAAAAGAATGTATTGGTGTAACAAGCATTTGACCAATATTTTTTCAAGACACTTGACTTTGACTGTGTTCTGATCCTGGGTTTCTAAAATGTAGATGTGGACCACACGGGGTCCTCTACACAAGGGTGTGGCCAAGGGTAGGAGGTCAAGTTTGGAGAGACTGGGTTTTATTGGTGATTGGCCTGGGGTGGTATGTGGGGGAATGTCAGAATCTGAAAATGACTTGAATAGAGTTTTCTCTTATCTATGGAAATTCTTGACTTTCCCTAGTGTCCTTGACCAAAAACAGTTAATTTTCTTGTGCATAAGCTTTTTCTGTAATCCATATGGATTTACCCCAAATGTTAGAACCGAAAGCCCTAGACTGATTTTATTTAGGCTTTTTTTTAAAAGAGTTTTATTTTTGGCTGCAATTATTTGGAATAGACGTCACCCTACTGAGCTTTTATTTTTAATGACTGAAAACTGGCAAAATTATTCTCTAGGACATATGCTACGTAAGTCTTGCCTTATTTTCACAAAATAAAGGCACTGTCTGGATGCTGTTTTCCTGTTGCATAGATTTTTAAAGACTTCTTTGAACCCGAAGATACCACAGACTCCAGGATCAGCGAGGGAGCGAATGCTCTTTGCCCTGGGCCCCTCCTGGTCCCTCAGCCTCCTGGCCTTTGAGTCTTAAGCTGGACAGTGAGGAAGGTGGGGGAGCTGCTGCTCACCAGCCCGGTAGACTTGGGCATGTTCCTGAAACTCAACTCTTCCTGCTCAGTTTCCTCTTATGAAAAGTGAGAGGGATGTTTTAGAGCCCCTCTCTTTTGCTAATTGGCTGGGGCATCTCCAATAAGTTACTTAATTTCTCTATCCCCAGTTTGCTCATGGACAATAACATGGGGCTCATTCTAGTAAAGATTCAGTGAGGTAGAGAACATCAAACATCAGAAAAGTTTTTGGCACAGGAAGTACTGCATCCACGTTTGGTGTTATTGTTCCCACAGCTGCTGGGAAGGAAGCCCTCTGGTGTGTCCAACCTGTGGCCCGCCATTTTTTGCCTCTTTTTTTTTTTTTAACAGAACAACTGAATAAAGAAGTTTTATTACTTACATATATTGACTAGATGATATATTTTATATGTAGCCTGAGACAGTTCCTCTTCACTCAAAAAAATGAGGGTAAAAAATGCTTTAGTAGAACATATAGTAAAAAGCATGGTGGTCTGTGGGTTGACCTGCCAGCAGGCATAGTGAGGGAGAAGGAAGAGATGGTAAAGACTGATGTGGGTAAGAAGTGGAGAGGAAAAAGAGAAAGATGGGGCAGAGAGAGAAAGAGGTTAAGAATCAAGAAAAGAGAGCTCCACGTGATGGTGCGTAAATGGATGGCACGCTTGTTTCCATATCTCAATGTCTTCATTTGTTTCTCAGGGGATCGGGTTAAGTGTGGGTGTGTGGGGAGGGGATGGGAGATCTTGAAGGTCTCTCGTGATTCTAACCTCTGGTGGTGTCATCCGAAGGCACCGCAACAAAGACTACCCTCCTTCCCCAGCCGGGAGTACAGACGACTCTAGTATTTCTTTGAAAACCATATATGTTCCATCTGACCATTAATTATAAAAGCATTTTTGTTTTCCAAATGCAACTGTAGACCTCTATCATCTTTTTGATTTCCATGAGTGACTCTTCTAACCACTGTCTCACGCTTCCTTACACTCGGAGACCTTCCACAAACCAGGCTACCACTCGGTAGTCCGTCCTCACGGGCAGTCAGGACAGCTGATGTTTGACCAGTGCTCACAGCAGTGGTAGTCACCGGGCTCTGGACTGCTTGGAGTGCAAATATTTCCCTTCCCTTCTCTATTGGAAATGGATCTTGGCCAAAGTAGAAAAAAGTAATGGTTTCTTAAATGATAAGTGATTTGGCAATTTTCTTTGCCTCCACCATAGCTTTCAGAAATGTGCATATCCTCGCACACAAGAGGAATATTTATTTAGAAGACAGGAAACACTGAGTGCCCCTGTCCTATGGGCTAGCAGCCCCCCAGCCTTCTCTGCTTCTCCAGTCCTTCCCACACATTCTGAGTGCCCACAGCAGCAGATCTTGCCCTGGACACTGGAGGAGCCACATTGAATAAACAGAGCACACAATGCTTCCTGAGCCCTGGAAGGGCGCTTTTAGTGGGTCATGAAATCCTGCAGTCACTACACACACCTGTCCAGGTGCCAGGCGAGCACGGGTCAGTGCCCCCATTAGGCCAGCCGGGGACTGCAGTTGCTGCAACCTGCCAGCCCTGAGGCCCATCAGGAAGAGCTCATCTGCCCTAAAGGACAATCAGCATTAAAAGAAATGACTGCCAGTAAATTTAGGAAGTCTTCCTTTTAATTTTCTCGCCTCACTGTGTGCATATGAGTGGCCTGCCATTTGCATATGGGAATCCTGTCATAACAGTTTCAGGAAGTGGTTTGTTAATAATCAACTTCTCTGAATGGCCCTAAATCGGTAATTGATGTGGGTCTGGATAAAGCAGCTCTTCCACCCTCCCATTTTGGGAACCATTTTTTTTTTTTTTTTTTTTTTTTTCCAGAATCAGAGCCAGGATGAAAACTAGCCATCAGAACAAAATTCAGGACAGCTGGGCTGCTTCGCAGCAAAGACTTTTGGCTCCACAGTTCAAATAATCACAATAGCGGCTCAATTTAGCCTTTGGCTGAATGGCTTTGGCAGGGCACAATGAAAAATAATTATTTCATGGCCTGCTTATTTTTCCCTTAACCAATAAACTCTCAGGCCTCTTCAGGCTTATGTAAATATTCTGCTGTGGATGAGGCCGAGTGCACCATAATATCCCTATTTAGGAAATGGTGGTATTTCACCCTTGTGGGGCGGAAGCAAAACTCAACAACTTTTTTGTGATAGCTGTTTAGAATAGGGAAGGAAAAAAGGCTGGGAGGAAATTGAAGGGCTGGAAAGTGAGTTCACAGTCACAGATGTAGAGGGGAGGTCGTGTCCCAGGCCCTCATTTCCAAGGCAGGGCACTGAGCTGTGGGATGCGGAAGGCACAGTCTTGCAGCAGTGCTTATGAGGTGCCCTACTCTGCTGCTTCCTGGGTCTAATGGATCTCAGGACGTTGGGTTGAGTGCTTGCCTGAGTTGCCCTCGTGACTCAGTATGCTGTAACTTCCTGTCCCCATGTTCTGAGTGCTTGCCTTTGCCCTGGGTGGTTTGAGTGGAGTCCCCACAGAGATGCGTGGGGTACATTAAGCATAGCCACAAGCCTGACAACCACCCCAGACTGGAAACCTGGTGGTTAGAAGATTCAATAATGGAAATCAAAAACATGGTAGAGGTCTACAGTTGCATTTGGAAAACAAAAATGCTTTTATAATTAATGGTCAGATGGAATGTATATGATTTTCAGTGTGTGCTGAAATCCCACCCATCACCTGTCATTGCATCTTGTGTGGAGCATCAGTACCCCTTGGCGATCAATCCTTATTCCAAGGGAGACCCTGGCTTTGTAGCTCATTGATCAAAGCAGAGTGGAAATGAGATTGGCCATGAGTTTGATCCCTGTGGGAGTCGAGTAACACCATTCTGTCCCATGAACCCCCGCCAGCTTCCGTGGAGCAGTGATGCGATAGGGTGACAGAGTATGGCTGGATCACCACAAAGCGTCTTCACTCTAGGCAGCGAGATAGCTTGGTTCACAGTGGCTCTGGAGTGTTTTCTGAGATTGGGGGAAGCAGCAGATGGGTCATTAGAAATAGAGAAACAACCACGCGCTTACTGCTGCCTCCTGTCCCCTTTGTCAGTGGCGGTGGGGGAGTTCATGTTTCTCCTGTTAGAAAAGAGGAGATTTTTCTTCTTCTGAAAAGCATGCATCAAATCAAGCTCACACTATGATCCTCATGATCTGGATTTAATGAGTGGCATTTCTTCTCAAAGTCTCTTAAAAAAAATCGGTAGTCATGTCATGCATCAGGATGAATTTCTAAATGTAAATGAGATTCTCGCAGTAATTTATTTACATTTGTTTTCAGCACAACAAATGAGACATCACGTAGCTTCATAATTTTCCGTGACCGAGTCACCAGCATGCAGTGTGTAATTTACCATGATTTAGGATGCTTATCTGTAGATTTTTCAGCAGTGCCACAGAAGGCTCAAACAAGAGAAAGACACCCTCTGACCCACTTCACTTTTTTCCTCTACTTGTCCTCCCTCGCCCCCACAAGTGTTCTGGGGTGCCCCACCATCTTCGGTCTTGCTTGATGATTGGAGGTTCCTAGGTGGACTGAAAGAGACACCCATCATCTTTCCATTTCAGGTAGGGCCCTTCAGGCTGACAGAGCTTTGATGGGAAGGGGGCAAGTGAATGTTTCCTGTGGGATCGTGTGAATCCCATAGATTACTGCTCAGGGCTCGCTTTCCTCATTGGGAGACATCAGAGTAGATTACTTCTACTATTGAGTGGTAGCACTCTGGAGCAGCACAGGAGACCAAGGCTGTGTCTGATGGATCAGTGGATATAGACTTCACCCAGAGGTATTACAAAGTTGTTGTATCTTCTAGAAGTTTTATTGCAATTCAGAAAAATGAAGACACCACGATATCAGCTTTCTTTAATGATTAGCATCCAGCTGAAGAACAAGAGAGAAAGGTTCCTGAAAGCTCAGTGTGATTTGCATCTTCTGCACCACATTTCCTAGAGGTATTTTTCGTGTTTCTTTGTTGATTTGACCAAATCAGTGTGAGCACATCCTGACACTCGGGATTCAGTGGCAAGGAGGAAAAAGAGGTGCTGTTTATTCTGTGTTGAGTGAGCCCCTACCTGCAGGTCCGTGAAGGGTGATACTAAGGATGTTAGAGTTCTGGTCACTTTATCTGGGTCTGTGACCATGAGTTATCACAGTAAAAAACAACCCTAAGCTTGCCCTCCTCCAGATAGTCACCAAAATCAATAGATCAGAAATATTTTCAAGCAGAGCTAAGATGTAGGAAGTTTTTTTTAAAAAATGTGTTTTTTAAGTGAATATTTCTAGTTTGGTTCAGGAAACACATATTCAGGGCCTTCTTTGTGACTGCTTGTGTCAGGTATTAAAGATGAGTGAGACCCAGGTCTTCCCACTGGAACAGAGCTTGCTCCACTCTTCCCAGCACAATGGAAAGTCCATCCAAGCAAGAAAGCAAAGTGAGAAAAAGAACCAACATTCAGGCTCAGTGTTTCCTAATAATACATCTTTAATTACCTCTCCCAAATTTTCTTGGAACATGCTCACTAGGAGTTACCTGAGCAGTGTTTGAGTGCCTAGCACATGTGTGATGGTCCAGGTAGACTGTTCTATTAGGAGTCTCCTTGCACACTGTAAGCATTGTTCTGCTTGGAAAGTTTTCTGCCTTAGCCATGGATATGCTTGTGAAATAGGTGTCAGAGTTCTTTAAGTTGGCCACTATGTTCTTCAGCTTTCCATTGCTATAGCAAAATACCTGAGATGATCAATGTAAAGAGAGGGAAGGTTTATTTCAACTTATAGTTTTGGAGGTTTCAGTCCACGGCTGGTTTGGCTCTATTGTTTTAGAGTGAGTGATGGAGCCAGCTGCTCACTTATGGGGGCCAGGAAGCAAAAGAGAGGAAGGAGAAAGAGCGAAGGTCTCAATATCTCCTTGAAGGCCACACCCCTGGTGACCTCATTTCTTCCCACTAGGCTCTGCCTCTTAAAGTCCCCCATTTTCCAGTAGCCCCAGGCTGGAGGCCACATCTTTAACAGATGGGCCTCTGGGTGACACTGTGGGACCAAACTATAGTGGGTGCCCACAGCACATATGATCAAAACATAACATAAGAACTTTGGAAGCCAGGGGAAGTCATTCATCTGTGGAAATTTCTCTGGACTTCAGTGCTGCCTCCTTCTGCATCCTGGAAACAGGACATCATTGTCTAGCACTGATGACAGCGTAGATGCTCCGTGCCTCTAGCTTGGTTCCTAGAGTGGGGTAAAAGGCAGTTTCATTCCACCCGAGCGCTAGACCATTCACGTTCTCCATGAGAACCACAGTTAGAGAACAAACCCACTATTTATCTTAGAAATCAAAGACATCTCAACTTTTCTCCCACTTTCAAGTTAGTGGGTGGTGGCTTTTTATGTACCTTTAAAAGCTGTCATTTTGATGAAAAGTTACGTGCAGCACTTTCCCTGTGAAGCTGCTGCTCGCTCAGCTTTGCCCAGTGCCCAGGCTGGTGATGAGCTGGGGATCTTGCTGAGGAGGCAGCCCGACCGCTGGACGAGTCGTTATGACGAGTGACAGCACTGCCACGGGGCCATGTGGAGGCGTCATCAGCATGTGGCATCAACAGGCTCCGAAGAAATGCAGAGGGGCCAGGGGGGACCGTGGAGACGCCCAGAGGGGGAATGTGGTCACCTGCAGGAGGAGCTGGTGACTGGCAAGTGAAAAGCGGTGCAGCAAGGAAAAGAGCAGAGGTGAGAAATTGCGCATTGAAAGAGCTGCAGGGTGACTGGCTGTGGGGACATGTGCACTCAGGGCGGGGGAGCTGGACTGGAAGGTGAGCGAAGCTAGAGAGACAGAGGCAGGAGCCAGCTCGCCAACGGCTTTGTGCTCCACAGTAGACAGGGAGGTCTTTGTGGAGGAAAGTTCGGGAAGGGCGATGAAGGCTTTCTCAGGAGTGCGCTGTGACCACATCTTCACTTGAAGAAAGACCACCGTTTCTGGGTGGAGGGCAGATGGGATGGAGGCGGGAGGAGCGTGCTGTCCTGGAGCAGTTCCCCTTTGAATACTGTCGGGGACATTTGTCTTCCTTGGATGCTGCAAAGCCTGGAGTGCGGAGCCACTACAGCATTTGGAAAAGGGGCTGGTGGCCTACTGAAAGAGCTGGGGTATGAGATCAAGGAGGAAGAGGAAATGAGAATAATTCAGAGGGGAGGCAGGAGGTCTAGGGAGACATTTAATAACCGCTACTGCCCGGGTAAACTGTGGCTATATATGTTGGTTTATTACTTCAAAGGCATGATCTAGTCTCCACAATTCTGAGATTTAAAAAAAGAATTGTTGGTTTTTAATTTTAAATTTATTTTGAATTTGGCCACAAAAGGTATTTTGCAGTTAAATTTCACCTTAACTGACATTAGGATAGTTACATCCTTCTGGGTATTCCATTATGTTGATACGCATGTGTCTTCCTGTGGAGACTTTGATGGGTTTGATCGTGGTCTCACGGAAGGGTTTCCTGGCATAGCTGTGGGCCTTTGTTATTGCTGATGCTCTATGAACTGGTGCTGTCCATTAGCATTTATACAACATATGATAGTTTTCAGGGTATTTCTTTCTTTATTCCAATTAATTTTTTCAGAAATGCTATAGAGGCAACATCTTACTACCCTATTACAAGCTTATTTTGAAAATATAGGCATAAAAAAGTTGGGTGAAAACCTGATGTGGTGGTCTGTCCCTGTAATCCAAGTCAGAGAATGGTGAGTTAACGGCCAACCTGGGTAACTTGGTGAGATCTTGTCTCAAAATGAAACATGAAAAAGCTGGGGCTGTGTACAGTGTGAGGCCTTGGGTTCTGCCACCAAAACCTCGAAAGAAAAGCATTCAGTGACTTGCCTGTACTGACATATTTAGGAAGGAGTAAGCCTGGAAATTCAACCCAAATTTCCTCTCTTTCTATAACTTTAAAGAAAATAAGCAAAAATCTCCTCACCATGGACTTTACAAGTAGTGGAATGTCTTCACCCCTTTTTGAGTTCTATAGACTCTTTTCTCCAGGGATCTTGTAAATAAAAAATCAAGATAGATCCCGTGGTGTCTGCTGTGACTCAGATGTGATCCTGTCTGACAGCAGCGTGAATAATAAGACTTTCACGTATTCTCAGTGTGAAGGAGGCTGAGGAGAGTTGTCTTTATTATATTAAGTTCTCCTGCATTTGTACATTGGTAATTTCTACTATAATGCGTTGGATTTTCCCCCTCTCTGGGTAGACTCTGTTGTGGAAAGCCTAGGGTGGAAGCTGTAAGTTATATTCTACTTCATAAGACAGTAGAGCGGTAGAGCTTGTCATGGGTAAGATCACTGATGTCTACATTTCTAAAATAAGAAGCTTTTTACTTGTGTATCATAGAAGAACATTGTGTCCTAACTTCTGATCTATAGCATGCTTATTGCTGAAGTCGACATCCTAATGTTACCAAAAAGTAAAACCCTACATCACTTATTGATTTGCACTCTGTTAAAGTGACAACAAGCTTTTTGGTTATGTCTCTCAGTGAAACAGTTCACTTATTGGATTTTCAGTTTTCCTGTATTATGTGAGGGTAAACTGTATGGACATAGGCTTGTACATGTCAGCCTCCCATACAAGGTTGATAATTACAGTTTACAAATGCATTCTGTAAGTATGGCTGATTTACCCAGATTATTAATTTAATGGCAATGGTGGCCCTGGGTTCATTCATCACAAAATTCAATAGAACACTTAGCTTTGGTTCAACTTCAAGCAGAGTTGAAGAGAGGGCAGAGAGGGAAAATATCTTCTGCAGCTTCTCCTGGGTCTGTAGGGAAGCCATTTAACAAGCATGACTGCAGGAAGCACAAGCTAGAATGGGATTTCCGGCCTGTTTCCCCCAAATCGTGATGACGACAATGACAAGGAGCAGGAGGAAGACGATGGGGAGGAGACAGAGAAGGCAGGGAAAAGAGAAAGCAATGCTGCGTTGCAAGAGGCAACTGCGGGTTGTAAGGCAGACAAGGCATTGCTTTCAAGGTGAGACAGAATCTCAGCGGGGTCATTATTTGCCCGAGGTTGTGTATCGCAGGACTCAACAAGCCACATCCCAGCTCCTCTGACTCAAGGGTCAATGGGGAGTCTCTCCACTTAGAATGGTTTGACATACATGGCTTTTCAGGTTGGTGGTGATGCCAAAGCAGCCCCAGAACACCACTGTGTTGCTCACTTTCTGAATCCACACAAGGATTCAACACTTTGTTATGAAATAGGCTGTGTGTTTGGTGATTTTGCCCAGCTGCAGGCTAGCAGCAGTGTTCCGAGCATGCAAGAGGTAGGCTAGGATAAGCTATAAGGGTTATTAGGGTAGGGTATTGAACGCATTTCAGACATATGATATTTTTCACTCAGGACGGTTTATTCGGATGTCAGCCAGACACAAGTCAAGAGTACCTGTACTTGTTCCTCTGTGCTATGTTTAAACAAACAGGAAACGATCCCTGTTTTTATAAAAATAAATAGTGTTATACTTCTGACAATTAGGTTGCACAGGGTCTTAGTTGGTAGTATGATGGTTGTACTCTTTGCTTGCTTTACCATTTTCTTCGATTTTTACTCACCCTATAAGATGCTTCCTTCCCTAACCTCTTTCATTTTCTCACCCTTTTTATTTGTTAGGTCTGTATCTAGCAAGACTTATTTAGGATTTTTGCAGAAAAGTCCGAAGAGCAGGTCTGTGTTCTAGTCTTCCCTCCACTTAGCTCTTATAGGTACAAGGAGGTCAGATCACCAGAGTCGCCTCAGTAGGAAATTTCTTCCCATTTCATTCTGAATCTAGCCAAAAAAGCCAAGGCCCTTGAGCTGTCAGATCACACTTTGCTACACAGAATGAAGATTCTCTTTAATCCTTTGGATCTTTTACAAATAAGAAGATATAATAAGCATATTTGATTTATTAGGTAAATTTTCATACATCAGAACAATATAAACACTTAGAATTCCTGTGTTGTACAAAAAAACAAATCCTCCTAAAACTCCGTTCAGTGAAGTGACAAAAGGAATTGTATGATTTTGAGCTAGGGTTTCAAGAAAATAAATATGTGTTTTTATGTAATTTACATCCTCCATGAATTTAATTTTTATTTAGGTAGTGTAAGTATGAAGCATTACCAAGAGGAAAATTTGCTTTTGCAGCAGGGGTCTTGGATGAAGGTCCTTAACAAATGCAAAGTTTGACATTCAAATAAAAGGAAGCTAAACAAGGCTGATAAAGAGATGGCAGAAATTGACTGCCACCAGAAAAATACAAAGTAGTGCAAACACTCATCCTTGCACTCTATTCAGAAATTGAGCTGCTGACCTATCCGGGGCCCAGGCTGTGAGGCAGCATGCAGAGGCACTTGTTCTAAAGGAAAGCGATGATTGGACTCAGGTTCACAGGAAGTAGTTTAGAGGAAGGTCACTCTTCATTATTTCAGAGCAAATGATTCCATGGGGTTCCTTGGGGCTTCTGATTTTTTCTTCCTTTTCAGTGATGCTTGGAAAGTGTTCGGAATTCAGTTTGTTTTTAGGGCTATGATGAATGTCTGGGGAATGAGATGAGAGTTTTGAGAGAAAGGAGATTTGGGGATGATGATAGGGATGGTGGTGATGGTGGTGATGGAGATGGTAATGGTGATGATGGTGATGACAGAGATGGTGCTGGTGATGATGGTGATGGTGATGATGATTTGGTTTGGAAGTCCAGTGTCTTCTTTATCATTTACCTAACTTCAATGACAAGTGGAAAAGAAATAAAGGAAACGGCATAAAAATAAATGAACTTGACTTTAGTATAGGTCCTACACTCCAGGAACTCATCTGCTCCTTTTTAAATATGAATGCATTTTCTTATCCTGTTTGTTTCCTCTTTAAAGCCCTAAAATGGAGAAGTTGCTCAGTAAATGCTGTCCAGAGAGAGTCGACAGGATGCCCACATCTGTGACTGTACTCTTTGGAACTTTCTTTGGGAAGACTGTTCACTGTTTTTAATTCCTTCAGTTTCCTTACCTGAGTGATTTCACAGGGTATTGGTGGGGGGAGTCTCAGAGGTGAATTGTGGGCAAAAATATCTAAAGGGAGAAAACAATATAAGAAAACATTGGTTTTAAAGCAAAAAGTTCCAAATACATATGCAGAACAGAACTGAACTGAATACAAACAATTGCAGGTTCTGATAGGAATGTTAGAGACGAGTCACTGGCTGGTTCCCTATTAATTCCAGAGCACTTACACTATTTTAAAAATATCCCACAAACCTTTGCCTGACAAAAGGAGAGTATGAAATAAAGCCTTAGTCTCTGCAGTGACAGCTGTTTCCATAGCAACCTGCCTGTCAATCAACACCCACATCATCGAGCTACAGAAAACACCCCCAGAAATAAATGTCAAAAGTCTTATGTAGGTTCCAAATTTAAATCAAACTTTAAAATAAATTAAAATAAGAACCCAAACACCCACAGCAGTCACAAAAAGTAAATTTTATTTGGGATGGAGGGGTGGGGAGTTTGAAAAAAAAAAAAGGCCAAAAGAATTCTTCAGGCAGATGTAGGAAGGGGCAGAAGGGAGGGTTGACCCCCTCCTCTCTCCTTGCCTTAGCTGGTCAGGCAGGTATCCCCCCGAGGTCACCTGCTGTCACGTGTGCACACATCTCCCCACTGACTCATGGTGGGCTTCTGTTTCCATAATCTTCACAGATCTACCCTCTGGCATATGGACGGTGTGGCCCCTCATTTTGATGGTAGGAGATGAGACAAAGTGCTAGTAGCCAGTCGGGTGGAGCACGCACTGGGTCACTCTCAGAAATGGGCTCTCCCAGTACTTAAAATTGTCCCGTGTACTATTTGAAGTCCTCTCTGTTGCTGAGGTGTGCTCCGTGAATTTAGCACTAAACAATTCTCTCCTCTTTTATCCAGAGATAAAACACATCTAAAGCCTTATATAGCACTTCAGGGATAAATGATTTGACTTCACTTCTCTCTTCCATGATCCCTAAATTACCAGCAGAGGGGCATTTACTGCAGTTTTTCAGAGATTATGGAATGCTTGTCCTTTAAAAAGTGTGAGCAGGTTGAGTTAACTGGTTAAAATATCTATGGATATGGAAGCAAAATAACAAAGATTAGACAACCTCATGGCATTCTTTGCCAAATATAATTGTCACTTGATGTCGTACCAGTTCTTAACCCTCTATTTTTTACTATTAATGAAAAGCATTCTTTAACCACTCCTTGGGCATCTGTTTGGTTAGTGGACATAATAATGGGCACCTTAGGTGTATACATTTTTTCTGTGTCTAATAAAGACAGCTTATGATAGTCCTAGTTTCAGGTTGAATTAGGTACCCCCCGCAAATATGTTAGAATTCTACTATCTTGAACCACAAGATGTGCTCTTATTTAGAGACAGGTTGTTTGCCACGATAACCAAATTCAAGTCCAGTGGTCAGACTGGGTCCTAGTCCAGCAGGGCTGGTGCTTGTATAGAGTGAGGAAGTGCAGACACAGAGACAGATGTGCAGGGAGGGAAGACACTGACGAGGCCCAGAAGAGAGCCGCCATGGGGGACAGTGAGGGGCTGGAGAATGCACTTGACCCAGAGCCTGTGGTGGTGGAGGGGGCCCGGCACAGTGAGCATTTGAGTTTGGATTTCTGAGCCCCGGAAGAGAGATGAGACCATCCAGGTGTGCTGTCTAAGCCACCCAGTTGGTTTCTGCATCCCTAACCTAAATGATCACAGTGGCAGTGGTCGGAGAATTCGGAGGACGGGGAGCTGGGATCCTCATCCACAGTGAGCACATGTAATTGGCCCGAGAACGCCCCAGCCAGTGCCGTTACTGAGCACTGTGGTTCAGATGTGGAATGGCTCCTGAAGCATCAGTGTTTAGAGGCAGGGCTTTGGGAGAATGGTTGGCACATGGGGCTGCTGTGCTCCCCAGCGGGTCCATATACTGATGAGGTAGTACCTGAACATGCTGTTAGGAGCAGGGCTTGAGCAACATGTGCCCTGGAAGGTGCGGCTCCCTCCTGGCTCTTCCCTTCACTCTCTGCTTCCTGACCGCCATGGCACGCACAGCTCTCCTCCTCAGGCCCCTCTGCCATGCCATTTCCGTCTTGGAACAAACTGACCGTGGACTGTACCTGTGAGACAAAATAGACCTTTCCTCCTTTATGTTGCAGGTGTCTGAGGAACGAGCAAGTGGCTAAAACACCGGGGACGGAAGTGGGGGGCTGCCGCGGGATTGGAGAGGCAGCTGGAAGGCCCTGTGGAAGGAGGAAAGCGGAGATGTCCGCATGCTCTCCAGTCCTTTGAGCCTAAACTTAGCTCTCTCTAAATTGCAAGTGTCACTGTCAATTTCTCACCGCCAGTAACTCAAGCAAGGGTTTTCTAATGCTGACAGGGGAGGAACTGTTTCCAATGCTTCCAACCTAAGTGAGTACCAGTAGCTGTTGCTAACATAGTAATTGGGTTCGTGAAGCCCTTTTCCTCAGATTCTGTGAGCGGGAGATTTGGGACCCTCTGGTTCCTTTCTGTCATCATGTGTACTGTTGACCTCAGCAGCTATTGATTGTGTGCCTTTTATGGGCATCAACATTTTCCAGTTTTACTAAATTCTCAAATTCTCAGGGAAAATGGTCTTAAGTACCATAGAAATAGGCTTCTCAGAAGACTGGCCAAAACCTTTAATGGCCATCCACCAGAATAATGCACTTCTAGTCGGAGGTGGAATTATTGAGAAGCTGATGAAATTCAAGACGCAGGTCATCTCCCTTGCATGGGCCCCCTCCAGAGTTTTGCTTATAACTTTGAATATGTATTTATATTTGCATTTGTCTTCTTTTTCTTAAAGCAAGCCTTTTTCCATCTGCTTGAGTTTCAGACACCTCCAAACCAGGGTATTTCCCCAGTTCCAGCCATGGTGGGCACCTTGCGAGTCAGGAAATCCTACAGAGGGGAAGAGAGTCGGAGGAAGAAGAAGCTAGAACAAGGCTAAAAGCAAAATCAGAGTTGGGTCTCCCAGCAGTAGAGCACTTGCTGTCCCGTGTTTGGTGCTGGATTTGATTAGCAGTACCACTGTATGAGTCAGTTTTCTGTGGCTGTACAAAGCTCCTGAAGCCTGCAATTTAAAGGAGAAAAGGTGTACCTCGGCTCATGGTTTCCAAGGATTCAGTCCATGTTCCACTGGCTCCCAGGGAGAAACCTCATGGTAATAGGACTTGGCTGAGCAAAGCTGCTTAAGAAGTGGAGCAGAATGGTGCCAGAGATTAAGGGTTGAGAGAGCAGGTGTAGACCCCAAGGACACTGGGTGGAACCGGTGTGGAGTTCCATCTCCACCTCCGTGATCCACCCAGATGTGCCCAGAAGTGCGCTCTGCTAATTTCCTAGCTGGCTTCCAAGCTAATCAAGTTGAAAATCCACCTTAACCATCATGGCTGAAAACAAAAACCAGGACTAAAGATCTAGTTAAATGAGCTAAGTACTCAGAAAGTAGCAGACACTGAGGAGTGGGGGAGAGTGCAGGGAAGGAGGAAGGCAGCTGCAGTCACACGTGGGCCGTCGGGGAGCACGGAGGAGTCCTGGAGGATTTGCGTGAGGAGCTAGAGGGTCAGCACTCTGCACATGTGTATGAGGTATGTATGCCCAAAAATCAGGTCTCCCTTCCTGGAAAAAAATGAATCCTAAATCAAGGAGGAGAAAGAATGTAGGCACTCAAGTGAAATGAGGAATTAGGATTTTTGACCCCTTGGGAAGTCTTCGCCTGTAGACACTCAGCAAGTTTACTACTGAGTAGAAGCAGGATCTTGTGCAGCAGTTCAGGCCTCTGTAGCTCCCAGAACCAGGGCAGTGGTCCAGCTTATTGCACAGTCTACGGGGTTACCACTCGAGCTCTAGGAAGCCCAGCCTTGCTTCAGCATCCGGGCCTCATAGGGCCTCCTGAAAGCCGGTGTCTTCAGTGCCGGAGTTTTGTCATTTCAGTTGGGTCTTCCTTTCAGGCCCAAAGAAAGCCTAAAGTCAGGAGAAGCAGGTTTGGAGGCCTGAATTTATATGTGCCTTTCACTTGGCATCCTGTGGTGATTGGCAGGCAGTGTGTCATTTTCTCTGTTGAGTATTATGCAGCTGGGAAGTGAGTTATTTATAATGAGACTTCGCACGTATGTGGATATTTGCGTAGTAAGCAGATCAGATGGTACTGTGCGTTGTTGGCGTCTGGGAGGTAACTTTGGAAGCCTTGGTGTGTCAAATGATTCACCGTAGCTGGCTGGACTATGCAGGCCCTTGCTCATGCTTGTGTGGGCCTACTGTTCTCGGATCTGTCTATCAAAGTTCAAAGACCAGATTTCATCTGTCTGGAGGGAAGTGCAAGGTGGTAAGGGACTGATATTTTAGAGAAGAGAATCAAACTACCCCATCTTCCTTCTTTACTGCCTCCATTTCCCAATCTCCATGTATCTCACTTAATCTTCTTTCCTGTAATTTTCCATCCAGGGTCATTGTTTCCCAGGTCTTTGGCTATTTTATTTTAAAATCACTTAGCCTCTGCAGAGAGGGTCATTCAACGACTTCCTTTCTCACAGGGTAAAACCTGGTGTGGAGTTCCATCTCTGTCTTCCACCTGGGACTTTTGAATGAAAACATGGCCTTTGCTAGCCTCGGTTCTTTGTGAAGATCATGGCTGGCCTACTGCCTGACGGGTAGTGCGAATATAGGAGGATTCATTTGGGCAGATTTTTTGATCGAAGGATAAATGTCCCTCCAAATCACAATGGCAATCAGAGCCAGCCGCCTCATTCCTGATGGCTTCGCAAGTCGGCTGTGCAGCAGAGATGGGGCCGCGGGACGCTGCGCCCACACTGAGTTGTTTTGGCTGCAGGGGTGGCTGCTCTTTGCTCTCTTTCTCTTTCCTTTTCATTCCAGCTGCCTTTGTGCGTGTTTTCGTCTGTTGCTAAAATATGTTTTTCAAAAACGTGATTAACAGTCATTTTCAGATCCAGATATTGGCTCCCCTTCATCAAAGAGACACAGCGTGGGGGAGTAGGCAAACAGCAAAATAAGGCAACACGGGGTGTGTTTGTTCATTGGAAACCGTGCTAATCTCTACATCTGCCCCTCTCTTTAGGGCTGGCCGGGATCATCTCTGCTCTTCTCATTTGCGGATGTTTCCCCTACAGCGAAATCTCTTCCATTTTGAACCCTATAAATAAAAAGGTGCCCATGGTGGGTCTGACGTTCATGCTCTGAGTGTGAGAGTAATTTAAAATTTGCAAACAGTACCCCACGGGATCTGCCTATGGGGGGCGGGACTGCAGCTTCTTGGCACTCTGAGAGTTCCTTAAGCTACTCTGGGACCTGAAGCTTTCTTGCCAAACACCACTGACAGTAAGCAGGCAGTGCGCTGAGGCAGTCGCAGGGCAAGGCCAAGCCATGGCCAGTGTTTGGTTCGTCTTACAGCTGCCGGTTTTTATCACCTTTTTTCAAATCAGATAACATTATGAGCTTTTCTGAGTTCCTTGCAATAACTCGGTGTGCCAGGACCTTTGGGTCTAAGAGCTGGAAAGCCCAAAGCCAGTGACTTGACTTGCCCAAAAGAATCATGGCTGTTTTTGTGCTGTCTCAAAAAGCAGGCACTGTCTACCATCCTAAGGTCAGACCTCAAAAGAATAACCCAGCCTGTGCCAGGTGCTCTGAGAGAGGAAAGGGAGTAACCCTAGGCTTAAACGTACAGTGTAGAGGGCAGGATTGTTATAATAACAAGGAAACAGGTTGAAATTACAGGGAAGGAAATGAATTCAAAACGTTGCAGTGTAAAATATTTCAGACCATGAAGGACAAGGCTGTGTTAACTGCTTCCAAATAAACGCCTCGGCGTATTTGAGAATAATCCTCGGATGACAGAGAAACTTGGCCACTGGTGGGCGTTAGAAAACGACCTTTCTCCGATCTCTCAGCCCTGCCCTGCCTAGCTGGCTGCCGGTGGGGAGAGGATTATGTAGCAGCACTCACTATTTAAGCAAGTGTCTCTCCTGCAGAAGGAAGTGGAATTCGTTTCAACTTAGCCCCAGTGAAAAACCTTGGCAATGGAGATTTAATTGCTAAATCGAGTGCCACTGTCCCTGACTAAAAAAATAAGACCTTTAGCATTTCTGGAGGTGGGCGACAAGATGCTGCTCCACATGGCAACTTGTCCTAGACCCATGGGAAGCCTTGCGGACCTCGTTCCTCATCACCCTTTCTTTCCTCGGCCTCTGTTCTCCACTCTGCAGTTCACATGGGGACACCAGCCTCGCGTGTGCAGCCTGCCAGATGCCCAGGAAACCTTCCCCAATGTTCTACCATCCACAGCCCCGTGTCCCAGGGGTGCAGGGGGTGAATTCAGTCTCCAGTCTGCACTCTCACTGAGCACAGATTCTGACCACGGAGAAATAATAGAAAGTGTGGGGAGAGCTCTGCGTTTGGAAGCAGAAGTCTGAGTTCTAGCCTTAGCTCTTGGTTCAGCTTTGTAAACCTCCGGCAGTCCCTTGGCTTTGCTGAGATTCTGGTTACTCGTGTGTGGAGGGGAGAAAAGAACCCGTGCCCTGTCCCCCAACCCTGCGGACACGGGGCACTTAGGAGGTGAGGGGTGCAGCGGAGATTGCAGGCGTGAAGATGTTAGGGTGCGTGGCTCTGGGTTTGGGGTCGCTGCTCCTGGAGCTGGGAGAGGTGCCCATTCCTACTTCAGGGTCTGTTGCAGCACAGGGGCTACAGGAAGACTGTGACGTGGGACCAGATCCTTGTGCAGAGGAGCTGAGGGCTGGTGCTACCTTAGAGCAACGCTCTGTAAACTTTCCATCAAGGTCCTGCACCTGGACACACTGTGGACCATGTGACACCTGCATTTTTTCGGCACACACTCCCACTTGGATTCCATGGTAGCTCTGGGATTTTCTTATCTCATTAACTGCTGACTGTACCTGGAAGGGTGTTTGGTGCTTAGAGAATGCACAGTATTTGTACACTAATGAGTCGAGGGAGGAGGAGGAAGAGAGGGAGAAAGGGAGGGAGAGAAGGTGGAGGGAAGTTTGTCAGTCCATCTAAGGAAGAACTTCTTTGGTTGGAAAGCTTGATTTCATCAAAGAAAAGAGCCCAAGAATGAAAGAGGAAGGGAAAGAAGTTTTTGGAGACAGTGCTGATAAAGATGTTTACAAAACTGACGTTTTTAACTCCCTCATCCTCCCAAAGGAAGTTAATGGCTTTTGGCAATAATCCTTCTAAGTCATTTCAGGCATTGAGCTGAAGAAGAGGATAATGTTCCTGAGCTATCCCGTGCATTCCAGTGTTGGAGATGAAAATGTCATTGGCTTGCTATTTCTTTCCTTCCCTCCTCACTTTGGAAGGAGAGGTGAAGTTGTGGAATTAG
This sequence comes from Chinchilla lanigera, assembly GCF_000276665.1. Classification (NCBI taxonomy): domain Eukaryota; kingdom Metazoa; phylum Chordata; class Mammalia; order Rodentia; family Chinchillidae; genus Chinchilla; species Chinchilla lanigera. The sequence goes on from NW_004955406.1 coordinate 1,330,371, forward strand.
CAGTTACATAGTAGGATAAGAAAATACATTGCAAGTTTTGACTAAAATTGTATGGTAGCCAGGGATATAGCTCAGCAGCATAAACACTTGCCTGGCAAGCCTGAGGTCATGAGTTCAGTTCCCAGTACCAAAAAAAAAAAAAAAAAGTATGGTAATGGGAGGCTCCTTTCTCTCCGCTCTCAGCTTTCCTCTAAATTTCCAGGGGAATTGAGACATGACATTCATATTCAAACATATTTATATTCCTGAAATAGGGAGATTCTCCTACTTAGTATACTGTATGTGCGTGTGTATTGGGGTGTTGCAAGAGGCCCTTTGCTCATCTTGTGAGTATCCTGTGGAATTAATCTCTTATCATTGCTGAACTCATTACATTTCTTTGAAAGAGCTGAAAAAAATTCTGATGGATGATTTAAAGGATTAAATCACATAGAGTCAAAGTGACTATTATAAGCCTTAAACTATGATACAACTTTTCAAGTACATCTGGGCAGGCTACAATAAATAAAACAGGACAACAACTCAAAAAATTACTCTGATAACAGCTCAGTTTACTAATTTGTTAAAATCAACCGGTGTTACTAAGCCAGTTCCGGAGAGTACGTTCTTGGATACACATGGCCTGGAGGACTTACAGACTTATAGTGAATGAACTGGGAGTAGGTTTTAGCTCAGAGGTAAAGCCCACATTTAGCATGAGCCAGGTTTTTTCCCACCTTCAACTAAATAGTTAATCAATGTATCAATGGTGGTGACATATAACATATGTCAGATACCTATCACCAATAATTAAATACTGTGAATTTTTTTACTTCCTAATTCATTATTTTATTAATTCAGTTATGTTTTACTTAACATTTTAAAAGATCTACAAGTTTGTTCTTAACATAAATTATATTGACTATTGAATATATGTTTTTTTTTATACCTTGTTGGAATATACAAGAAAACATCTGATCAGCCAGAGGTACCCAGTTTTATAGTTTCAAAGCCATTTCTGTTCCAACTGGACTCAGCTATGTGAGTTAAACAATAATTTTTGGGTCCTAAGAGTAAAGTGGCTCTACCACTAATTACTAGCTGCTGCTTTACTGAAAATAAGTTTCAACATGCTTGGGACAAAATGTCCATCAGTAACAGCCACCGCCTTGGTCTTTGTAGGACGGGAGGTGGGCTCTGCTATTGGTAAGTTAAAAGTTCGGGGAGCTCTTTTCCTTTTGGCTTGCATGGGCTACTTGACTTAGACATGCATAGAAAAGAAGAAATATTTTAACAAAGAAAGTTGTGGATTTAGAGGCATTAATTGTCTTTTCCTCTTGAAAGACCTGTTTAATATCCAGCTCTAGTGTGAGTTACTGTGCAGTGTATTCATAGAGAATTTACAGTACTTCAGGTGTCCGGTTCTCTGGGGAGTTAGATGTTACTAACACCGATACTTCCTGTTTGGGCAATGTTGACATTTGAGAAGTAGAACACGGTAGAGTAAGTTTTTCTATAGGTTGCTCTGTCTATTTAGCATTATCACCAGTGCCCTAAGAGTTCCTTGTTCCTCAGAGGGTTTGTAAATGCCAAACAATTGGGATTGAAATTTTTATTGATTAAACTGTTTGTTGTCATGTGCAAACCCACACTGATTTTAGCATATGGGGACTAGGACTCAGGTCTTGGTTTAATACTGAATTTCCAGTCCTGGTCTTGCCACTATTACACTGAATCTTTGAGTGAATAATAGGAACTCTTCTCGTTTGGATCCTCTTTTTAATTTTTGTTATTATTTTTAACAGTGCTGGGGATTTGAACCCTTGTGCATGCTAGGGAGTGCTCCACCACTGAGCTACTTCTCTGTTCTTTTTTTTTCCTAAGCAGCCTAGACTGGCTTTGAACTTGTATTCAGCCTCCTGAGTAGCTAGAATTACAGACATATGCCACTACATCCAGCTGACTTGATCTTTTTTAAAAGGAGGTGATTGGATCTTGAATAATTCCCCTTGTAGGATCCTTGGAGAAATAAATCTGGGAATGACCCATTATTCAGGATTTTAAAAAACTAATGAAAATGAGCTATAATATCATAATGTGAGCAAGCTAACTTGAACATCTTGTTGGTTTGGATTTGGGTTAGCATTACACAAACTCCCCCGCTCTGTTGATAGTGCTAAATTGTTTTCAGCTTCATCTCTAAAATTCCGGCTCGTTATGGCCTCTCCCAGCTCTGGCCTCTGAGCTACTCCTGGAGCTCGCCAAACTGGCTCCTGCCTGAGGGTGTTTGCATGGTGGTTTCCCTGCTTGAAATAGTCTCTTATACCTTGGTAGGATAGATGCCACACGTCATTCAAGTCTTTCCTCAAAGGCTACCTTTCCGAGCAAGTCCACAGCAACCACCTTGTTTCAATTGCCTGCCTGAGCAATGAACCTGAGACACAATAAACTGTCCCTGAGTGAAGGAATTATTCATGCAGGTGCAGGAGATGCTGTTGCTGCCTTTTCCTGGGCAGAGCAGTTGGAATCTTCCTCTTGATTCTTTTGCAGACCCCTGGGTCTACAAAAGGTCTCTAATGAAGTGGGAGTGTGCTTTATTTCTGGGGCGATCTCCTATCTTTCTGCAACCTGCCTGGGTTTCCTCCTATGTCTCTGGAGTTTCCATACTAAAAATGGAGCAGGAGAAAAACACTTTTACTAAAGTGTGCTACCCAGGACAGGTAGGTAATACTTACAGAAGGAAATTAATTGAACCATTTCTGTACACATTAGGCAAATTGTTTCACTCAGAGTTAAAAAGTAGCTTGGGAGCATTAAAGTATAGGGTGCCTGCCTGAGCTTTATGATGGTCTTAGCTTATGACCTTCCATTGGTTTAATTTCTCTATTAAATCAAGATATATCTCATGGAGGCCACCATGTCACATGACATAGAATGGCTCATTTTGGCCCGTGAGACCAGGGCTGTGCCTGGTTGCATGCAACGGTGTATCTGTCTTTGCTGAGTATGCACTGTAGACAGCTGGGATATTGACTGCTGCAGCCTTCTGAGACATCCAGGACTCCCTGAAACCCATATCCCTCTAGCCCTGAAAGCTTTCACTTTTTTCTGTGGGTATCTCTTCCACTGGGATTAGTGCAACAGGAGATGACTGAGCCTCTAAAATCTATGAAACATAAAAGATAGATAAACAGAGAGATGGATCTTTTGCAAATGGGATGGAGACTGCAAAGTAGGAAGGGAAAAGGATGTAAAGGGAATGAAGATAAGCTATGCACGTGCACCCGCTCCCTGCAATGAATGTAATCATCATGTACTGCAGACATGAAAGTTAAAAAATAAAGTGCCTATACTCAGTAAAAACCAAGCAAGTGTGAGGGGTTGGTGTGTGTCTCTCAAAGGAGCACTGATCTTCTAAACCCAGTATCTCCAAATCTGAGCTTCTTTGGGACTAGATATTTGTAGATGATGAAGTTTAGGTCAGGTCTTTAGCCCTAGCCCTATCTGAGAGGGATCCGTGTGAAAGAAGGAACTTTGGGGCACAGAGACAGAACAGTGTCATAGGAAGGTCACAGTTACAGAACCCCCACAATGGCAGGTGAGCCACTGGAAGCTGGGAAAGGAGTGTGGAACAGGTTCCCCTCGCAGCTCTCTGAAGGAGCCCACCATATAGAGATCTTGATTTTGGGCTCCAATGCTCTGGAGCTAGGAGACAAAGGGCTGTGGTTCGAGCCATCCAGTTTGTGATACTGCAGCCCTAGCAGACAAAGAGAGTAACTATTTGCTTAAGTGTAATAAAGCAAGCATTCAACAGCAGTCCACTCAGCGTGGGGACTCATAATGGGCTCAGTCCCCATTATGCATGGGGCAAACTGTAAGGCAAAGATATGTGGAGTAGAAGGTGCTCAGGTAATGAAAGCTCAGCCACATTTCCTCAGACTGCTGCTGGAGAATTACAATAGCTTGGTACTGATGCACCTACTGCAGGATGACTGTGAATGCTGTGTGGGGACTGGGGAAAGGCAGGAAGAGGCTCTGCTTTGGGAGTGAGATGCAAAGGATCTTGTCTGATATCTTTAGTTAGAAAGAAGGAATGAGACGAGTAGTTTGCCATCCTGTAAGATGCGGAAGCTGGGAAGCAGGCTTATCAGTTTAGCTTTGCATTAATCCAGCATCTCCATCCATTCTTTTCTTTAAATGACATTGCTTCTTACAAACTGGGATCCCTCACAGAGCAGCCACCCGGTCCGCGTTTACTGAGTGAATGAGTGAATCTAAAGATTTTTAAGGCAGGGTTTTGGGAAAACACTACATCTTTGTTCACTAGTTTTTATATACATAAGGGAGTGACATGTTAGACTAAGAAGAAAAATGAGGGCTGTGGATTCAGATGGACTTGGGCTGGGCTTCACTCCCAGGGTGGTTACCTTGCTGTGTGATGCAGGTGAGTCAATCCCCCTTGCCGTGGGCCCACAGTCTCCAGGACAGAGATGAGACCATCTTGCAAATGCCTTGTAAGTAAGGGTACTGTGTGTAAAGCCCTGAACATAGTTCATAACATTAACTTGATACATAGTGGCTCTTTGGATTTAAATATTCTTAAAGGGAGGACAAGAACACTATCTTTACCTATAAGGTGTGATAGAAATATATGGTGAATGTTTAAGTTAAAATTACTACAGTACAGACACATTCCCATCAACCACAAAATACACCTCGCTGCTTTGAATACACTTATCCCATCCTCCTTGCCACTTTCTGCAGCAGTTCTTGAAGCCTTCTTTCACGAGTGTCTTTGCAAAGTATGATCAAGAATACAGCGAGTACTGCTGCTGAGTGCCACCAGCAGAGGGGCAGGCCGGTAAACACACGACGCTGCGTCCTCACCCACCTCATTCCCTGGACCTGGCACCGTGTGACTTCCGGCTCTCCCCCAAGGTCAAAATGGCCAAGAAAGGGAAGTGTTCTGAACTTAGGACACAGAGGCAGTCAGGACAGCACAACTGAGCACAACCGTGAAGAGCACCTCCAGGTCTGCTTCAGAGAGTTGCAGGCCTGACAAGTGGTTTTCATAAGGGAAGGGGAGCAGTTGGACAGGGGTTAATGGCAATGTTTCATTTTTTTAAAAATTTAAGTATTCACCCCAGCTTTTGTCACACCTCACATACTGACCTCTGCCGCCAGCATGGCAGGTGCAGTAGAGTTGCTTTCCCTTAGTAGTGGCACGATTCCTCCGGCGCTCCTTTCATCTTGGAGTTGACAATTCCTATGCAGATAATTGTGGGCGTGCATGCTGTTCTAGGCCCGGAGAGGCTAGAATAAAAGTAGCTCCTGGTAAGTCCACTGTGTCAAGAGTCACTGTTGTACTCAACCAGAAGATAGTTGCAAATGCTCACAGGTAGCAGGAGTGGGCCACATGTGACCGTTCAGGAAAAGTGGCTGGCCAGTGCCACCCCGCAGCTCAGGGTCTGCGGGAGCTACGAAGATGTGTGTCCACCTCTGGTTCTCTCTTCTGAAGTCTACTTTCTCAGGGGCTGCCTCTCATCCAGGTTCCCCTGATGGTCATTTATGATTTGTCATAATTTTTCAAAATTTTGTAAACCTAACAAAATGCAGTACACATGCATTTAAATTTTTCTGTGTCCCAAATACTAGAGATTATGAATTCTAGAAGTTTATCGCATGAAGCATACAGGGCTATTTCTAATCATCTCTTGTAAATAGAGTGATTGCGGTGCACTGAAGTGTGCACGTTGTGAGGACTGAACTCACTGAAAACTGATTCTTAATTGTGATAATAGAAATAACAGTAAATTATCATAGAATATCAATAAAACAAATTATGAATGGGTAACAAAAGAAAGGAAGATATTATAAATGGCTTTATATTGCAAAATATGACTTAGTGTCTAGATACAATATTATATTTTGAAAAGTTACTTTTAGACCAATAACATTCCATGAAATGAAGATAGTGTAACAAAAACAATAAGAATGCAGTTGTTTTATGTTGGCATGCAAACAACATTGGCAAAGTGTAGAGAAATCATGTTGCTAATATTTGAGAGTTCATTTCTATTTTCTTTCTTTCTTTGTCCTTTCTCTTACAGCTTTAAGAAGTACAGAATCAAAGCCAATGTTAGTGTCTCTTCTTTAGATAAAATGCCTATTTTACATTTTATGTGATTAGCTTTTCTTGCGTTTTATTACTGAGAAGAGTTCTTGAAAACAAGGTCTTTGTTTTATAAAAAGTTAGCTGTTCCCACTTGAAATCACAACCCTTTGTGGTAATGAAGTCAGTTCCTGTGATGTCAGCAAGGTAGAACAGTAGCTGCCGAAAGTAGCAAAGGGCTCCTCAGTCCTTGGGAAGCAGAGATCTGTCTTCCTGCAGATGGCTTAGCGATGGGATGGAGAGGAGGACCAAACCTGAGCAGATGAGAGAATGATCTGCGCTGCACTTTTAGACAAAAGCCAGCCAAATGGATGACCTTCATACTTCTCTCAAGGTGAAGGGGGCCCAGCAAGATGGTAGAGCCAAGTTGGGTTTCTTGGCTGTCCCACCAACTCATATATTCCTTCATTCTCATACGTCTCCTAATTTTGCTAGGACTGTGCAGTGGAGAAGGGTGATCTTGATTATAAAATGTATTTAGAAGCCCTTTGTCTTATTCTAAAGTCCTTACCATACAGATGTATCAAAACTATACAGCAAAGGTGATCTCAGAGGTAAAAGATAAGTTCTCCCTTCGTTCAAAGTAAGTGGGGAGCTCCAATCTGTAGCCCGTGTGAAACACTGAAAGCTGATCATTATAGGAAACTAGTAATGTGATCTAACGAGTGAAAGTCTGAGCGGGTGTAACTGGATGTCAAGCCTGGGCTTCCCTGGGATCCTGTTGCCGACCTGTGCACCACAAGCATCCCGTTCTGGCCAGAGGGGCACAGCCCACACCTCTGCACACTCAGGCAGGACAGGGGGGCCCTGACTCCTTCCGTGTTGCTCTCTGCTGCACTGGCCTGCTGGGGACATGCTCTGCAGAACGGCCGTTCGGGAGCTCTTGAGAGGCCAAGTGTTTGGTGCTATCAAGAGGGGCTCATTACACCGAGGGAATCAATTTAGAATGACTTTAATGGGATTGGGAGTCAAACTGCAGTAGAGCCCTATGACAAAGAGAATTTAAAGTACCCTGTATTTATTATGCCTTTCTCTCTTTAATTATGTCTGTCTTTAATATTCCACTGGTAGCTCCTTTAATGTTTTTCTTCTCCACATTTTTGGCATTTTTATGATTTGCAGTTCCATTCTAAATGGGCACATGTCATAGTGTCATCTAATTCTATTGAGGAAAAAAAAAGAAGTCCCTGTTTCCTGTGGCTTTTGGCCAAGCCATACTATTACTTTTGATTCTGATATTTTTCCCCACAGATTATGTAGCCTGTGCAAAATCAAGTAAAAGATTGTTTCCAACTTGACTGTGAGAGTTAAGGCATTCTTTTGCACCCTCCTTGAGAATGTGCGGGTGGCTCTTGCAATCGGATTGCTAGCACCTGATCCAGGCTTGGCTCATGGAGTGTGCTTCGTAAATGCTGGCTGAATGAATGAATGAATGAATGAATGAATGAATGAATGGGACTAGCATTCAGGGTAATGTCCATAGGGTTCCGTTCTCATTGACTGGGCTGGGAGTGCACATATAACATGGTAGCATGAAATCGATGTTTCAGTATGCCCACTGTATGCCTTTTCCTTGACTTTGTACTACTTTTCCTTGACTTTGTACTACTTTTCCTTCACTCAGATATCTATTCAGTTATCAGGAAGGCCCCTACTGTGTGCATATTTGTGCTCCATTATCTACACACCTGTTCTTGCCTGTTTTTTCTGAGTTCTCTGTTCGGCCTCTGCCCTCACATAGATTTTCCCCTAGTTTTCCTCCTCTTATTGCCCTACTTTGTCCCTTCTTCCAGTTGCCATTCCTTCATCTCTTTCAGTCCTCACCACTTCTGCGCTCCATCCTCTGCACGGCTATTTCTGATATTCTCTTTCAAAAAGCATGCCGTTCCCCTAGCTGCCTCTGTTTCCTCTTCTGTAAAGTCCAAAGGAGCAGAGGCCTCCATCGTTACATAAGACGTCACCCGGTTTCTTCTCCCGCACTCCAGATCCATGTTCCGTTTTCTTTATAGCAACTGCACATCCAATCCTAGCGTCATTAGGCCAGATCGTGCCTAAGACTCTTCAAGCAGAGGAAAGACTTCCTTTTAATTTTATTTTTAAAAATAAAAGCCTTCTGCAATGACCAGGGGTTAATTTTCCACAGTAGGTTAACTTTTGAATCCTGGCATTCAGTCCCCTTTGCTCTGTTTTATCTGCAGAGAGGCCTGTGGCAAGAAGGAAGACAATAGCATGGGCTCAGGACACAGGACTGGTTGACAGTAGAACTGAGAGGAAAGGATGAAATACACTCATGAAATGGAGAAGGGCTGTAAGCCATTCTTGAAATTCTGACCTCCTTCAGTCATTCTTATTATAAGACTCTGGATGTCGTATTGGTGCCCAGAGATTTGTGAGCGAATGCAGCTCAGACTCAGCCTGGAGAAGATAAAGTTCTCCATTAGAAGCAAGGCGAGTGGCAGGGCTAGTGTGAGGACAGTACCCAGCCTGGTGCGGGGGAAGATCCAGGTACAGTCCTTGGGAGAAATAACGCTGAGAGAAGGAGGATGACACCCCAGTAACCAGAGAATGTGGCAGAAGAACGCAGTCCCTGCCCCACTATGAGCAGGCTTGGTACAGGAGGGGCAAGCCAAAGCAGGGTAGGAACTCGCCAGGGCCTGCTCAGTTGTGGAGTCTTCCTGAAGGCTGGGGGGCCACTGCAGGGCTTTAAGCAGGAGAGTGACGTTTTGGGGGACACTCTGGTAGCATCCTGGAGATGGACGGAGGAAGAGACCAGGTAGGGAGACAGTGCATCCCCATGAGATGACAGCAGCTTCCCCAAGCTTGTGGTGGTGACAGTGGGAAGGAGTGATGAACCCAGGGGACATAGAGGGCCATGGACAGGCCATGGGAGTGTATTGCAGGCCAGAAAGGAAGGAGGGGCAGGGGTGAAGAAAGGGACAGGGTCTCCTGGGTCCTCAGGAAAGGCACTATTTCTGGGGAATCATCTCAGTTGTCTTTGATCTTTAAGTGCGAGCTGGTGCTCCTAAAAGCTTCCAGACTGACATCCCGAAGACGAGTGCCATCTCCTGTCTCATCACAGCGTGCCACAAGCTGGGCTCGCGAAGGTGTGCACATCTGTTTGCAGCAATCCTGTGCAGCAGGAGCAGCAGCGGGAGCAGGAGCAGGAGCAGCAGCGGGAGCAGGAGCAGGAGCAGCAGCGGGAGCAGGAGCAGGAGCAGGAGCAGGAGCAGGAGCAGGAGCAGGAGCAGGAGCAGGAGCGTGGGGCTGTGGACACATCTGTAGGCTGTGAATGGCTTGAGCTGAATTGAATGTTGTCAGGGGAAAGGTTCAGACATGTTTCTTAGTATCCCCTCTGAATGAGTTCAGTTGGAAATACCAGGGTGTGTGTATGCACGCACATGTGTGTGCATTTGTGTGTGTGTGTGTGTGTCTCACATCTCTTTCAGGTGCCCTGTCATGGGGAGGGTCTTCTTTAAGGAGCTGATGTTGATATTGTGGACATCTAAGAACTAGGAACTAGAGCAAAGCTGGTCACTCATCTTCCACCAAAGTAGGCCAAACAGTTGTCTGTGATGACTTCTTTCAACGCTCCAAGTCTGGACTAAAGCTGAACTGGTGACTTCAAAGGGGGTGACTCAACGATCAAGTCCCTGAGGTGTGGAATCTACTTGAAGCTTCTCTCTGAAATAACCTACTGTGGGTAATGCAGTGAACCAGCCCACGGACGTGCTTACATTTAAGAACTCTCAGAAATGCACTTATGCACATTTAAAAAAAAAAAAAAACCCTGCAAGGAGTAAAATGAGAATGAAAGAGATGATTCATTTTATTAGAGCAATTAAAACATTGGCTCCTGTTTTCATCCATCATACTCATGAAATAAAAATATATTGAAGAAAAAGTGATATTTATCTAGAGATAAAATTTAAAATAGAAGGCAGATAGAAGTCCATTCTTTTTTCTGAAAGAAGTAACTGAAGATCTGCTGTAGGTTATAATTCAGGCAGAACCTCATCATTATGGACCAGGAGCTGGAGTGAGATCATTGTGGAACCAGAGCCAGAGTGAGCGCACTCCTCTACCCAATATTTTTTGAGGCACAAATGTAGCCAGGAGTGAGTCATTCAACAGGGTACCTCGGCGGTGGAGGGTCTTGGATATAAATGGGCAAGACTGCAGTGCAGGAAAACCCATTTCCTTCGCCTTGGATCTGCCCTCATTGCCTGCCGGTGAGTTCAAAGAAATCGACTTCTCTGATTCCACTCTGTGCCTTAGGCCACATTCATACTGCAGGGATGCTTCAGGTACTCAGATATGCCGCTTAAATCTGACCATCTCTTCTGCCAACTCCTAGTGATGTAACCTTTCCTCGTTGGGTTGCAGATGAGTGATATAAAAGTAGCGTGGGACATGATTACTGTCTGTGGACTTCGCTTATCACTGTGAGCCCCTCAGAGTGGGTGAGTGAAGGGAAAACTGGAGACCCTGGTCCTACATGGTGGAGGGAAGAGCAGGAAGGAGAGGTAAGGGAGGGATGGCTTCCCCTCACCTTTTTGTTTATTCAACACCTTGAGGCAGCATGGGGTACCTGGGAGCACATGGGACTTAGAGAAATGAGGGTTCAGTTTCCTGGGACTGAACGGACTATTTTATAGATTTATTTTAAAGGATAGATAAACTCATCCACCCATCCATCCATCCATCCATCCATCCATCCACCCATCCA
>NW_004955406.1:1341347-1439665 GCF_000276665.1 Chinchilla lanigera
CCATCCATCCATCCATCCATCCATCCATCCATCCATCCATCCATCACTACTTACTGAGTTTTAACTAAATGCTAAAAACGCAGTTGTGAACAATGATGATAGAGTCCACTCTTTCATGGAACTTATATTCTGGTAGGTAGAGGTATACCTAACAAACAGTTTAATAAATAAATACATAAAAAATCAGTGGGTAGTGGTAAAGCAAGGTACGGGGTGAGAGGGACCAAATGGAGGTGATGTTTGGACATGGTGATTGGGACCTCCTTTTTTGATGTAGGAAGTGACATCATGTGAATGGAGATTGACCTAAGGAAGCTTCTAGTGCAGCACTTGCCACTTGGGTGCTACTGGGACAGTGGTAACTATTGATATAATTACACTCCTCGTGATCCTTGAGAATAAAGATATACATCAAGCCTGTATGCTCTTTGCAAATTCATGAAGTCTGTGAAGTATTATAGGGAGTTTGGTTCAGAACACATTTATAATGGAATTTTTATTTTCATGTAAAATTTAGAGGCAGCTAATAATGTTTAAAGGAAAAAATCAACAAATGCTGAGTGATTAGTGTAGTTAAATATCTTACGAATTTTTCCATTAAACAAATACTTTTTGATCATCTACCTGGGGTTGGGCAGTACTGCTGGGTTTCAGGGAACAAAACTGTAAATTGGAATTTTTGCTCTTGGACAGCTTATAATCGTTACCCCTAATAAGTTATGACTCTTGGACTATTGGTTTTCATAGGATCTGAAAGAAGGATTTATATGCTGACGAGGCTCTGAGAGTTTAGAAAAAAAAACAAGCTGCACTTGAATGTTAACTTTGATGTTTGTTTAGTTTTATAAAATATGTAAGAGGCTTTTCCATTAGTGAATAAGACTTTCAAAAAGCTTTCAGAATCTCATGTCACAAGTAGTTAAATATCGCTAAAGGGGGGGTCGCCAAGACTGACAGCTCAGAAGCTTAAGCACCGAGTGTGGTTTAGGGTGTGTGGCCAAAGTGAGTCCCCCATCCTGACTTAATTGAGGTCATGCAGGCCCAGTGGATTCATTGGGTCTGAAAAATCCACACTCCATGTGGCTCCAAGAGTCCACCTGGCAGCCTTCCCTTATTCTCGGGCCTTTGTAAGCTGCATGTCATACCACGTCTGGGGAGGGTTAGGGACAAAAATCACAACGCCAGTATTTCCTAGTGATAGGATGAAGGGGAACTTAGGCCCAGTGATTTATACTTGATTTATACTTGAGAGCCACATATGGGGCGCATTAAGTGATAAACACAAAGCATGCCCAGAGATTTCTTTCTAGAAGCAGTGCTTGCTGTTTGTAGGTTCTATCCCTTGGGTCCTGATGAAGCAACTACTTAGTGGCCTGCCCTGATTTCTTCTAACATAGCCATGATTATTACATTCGATCTTTTGTTCTGCTTCTGGTTCTTCAGGGTAATATTCTCTTTCTTTTTCTTCCCTCTCCTTCCACTCTGAGTTCTGTTTGGTTTGTACTTACTTTTCCACTGGTTGTCTTCTCCACTTAAATGGGCCAAGCCTTGTGAGGGCAAGACCTTTGTCTTATTCATCATTGTCTGCCTGGTACTTGGCGCAGAGTAGGGTACCCATGAATATTTGCTGAACTAAAGAATTTTACTAATTACAGATGATAACCTGTGGAACAGGAACAAGCCGTCTCCGTTTGTTCAGATCCCCCATTTCTTGGTCCTCTGTGTGGGACCAGAGGAAAGAGGCAGAAGTTTAATTATTTTTGGTAAATATTATGGTACAGAGTTGGCACTCTGTACCAGATGTTAAGAGATCAATATTGGTGAGGCTAACACGTTTTTTGTATGGGTTGTTGTTGTGTTTTTCTTGCCTTTCTATTTTTGCAATTTGGACAAGGGATGCTAGTACTTATTTTAATGATAGGATCCATGGGTCCACGTTGCAAAGCATCCATGTTTTGTGGTGGGAGTGTGCATTGATTGACGTTCATGCTCCTGGAGACATCATCTTTGCCCTTCTTGCCCTTAGGGCTAACACCCTTCAGTGACACCACTTGCAAAGTCTGGATGGTTTGGCCAAAAGTAAGTAGGTCCCTGTTGAGAAAAGTCTCTGATGATGTTCCCTTTGACTTCAGGTAATTTTAGGAGTTGGGAGGTTGTGGGCTGCGGCAGTGTCTTACTTTCACTACAGATCATCTAAGCTAAAGCCAGACCACTTTTCTCAGAAAGCAAATTTCAGGAAACTCTTCAAATGTCTCAGAAATCAGTGATCCCAATGAACTTCCCAGCAAACCCCTCCCAGTGCGAGGTGACTTGTAAACTCCTACAGTGGGGGCCCGCATGGAGACCACGCCACACTGCAGGAACAAATGGGAGGGCGGCGTGAGCCCTGGCCCAGCAGCTGAGCATAGGCGTGCACCAAGCACACGTCGGGATGGGGATCGGATGAAGGAGACTGAGCTGTCTGTGGTGACACACCCGTGTGCGTGCATGTTACCCAAGCCTCAGGATGAGTCCTTTGATTCCTGGTACCCTGGAAAGCATGTTCTCACTTATTGGTTGGTAATTCTAAAGAGAGAAGGAAGAGGCATCGATAAATCTTTTTTTGAATAATATATACTTATACCTGTTGTTCAGTTGTATCTTATGATCAATTAACCGCCCCCAATGTTTTGTACAAACAACAGGCACTCGCATGTGTGTAGGCAAGAAGGACACCAGCTCTAGCGTCTGTGATTAGCCTCTCATGGTGGACGTGAGAAGCTTTTAAATCTCATGAACCCTCAGTTATCCATTCCAGGGGAAAGGAAAGCTGGAGATCCTTCAAACATGGGCATGGGCCTTGTCCTCTTACTTTATGCACATTTCTTTTTCTCTTGTGGTTTGGTTTGACTGGTTATTCATAGTAGACATTCTCCCTGAGGAACTGGTAAATTAATGGGTTAAAGTAGAAGACAGTCCTGAGTGTGCAGAGCCTCTGAAAGACACCAGTCGCCTCGGAAGGCGCCGAGAGCAGCACTTGAACAAGCCAGAACTGAGCAAGGGAAAGATACAGTCATGAGGTCACCAGGCCCAAAGACTTAGAAAAGGAGGACCTACGTAGGCACTGACCGGTTAAGCCACCATATCAGAACCTCCTGTTCTGAAGGAGAGGATTCTCCCATGGAGGGGCAGAAGTAGAGAATAAATCTATAGCCAAGTCCAGGAAACTGAGGCTCGAGCTCCATGCAGAAAACAGGAGAGAAGGCAGGAAGTTTGTCGCTGAGTTTCTGTGCCCACCAGCAGAAGTGGACCCTGAGAGCTGGAAGTTACAAGGCGAGAAACCGACAAGAGGGGGCTCATGTGTGAAGGAGGGTAGACTTGCACAGGAAGTCCGCAAAGCACGGTGCCCATGAACTGAAACCCTGAGGGTAAGTAACTTTCCCCTCAGATCTCTTCTTCAAGATGAACAGAAAGCACCAGTGCTGGTGGCTTCTGGACTTGATAAAGTAAAGTCCTGGCAGTTACCCAACTCTGGGCATGCCTTTCCTTTCTTCTGATTGTATTTTCTCTGATGAGCTTTAATATTATAGCACTTTAGCATAAATTCCCACCAAAACAGCTGCAGAGACAAAGATCCAAGGGCAGTAGTTTATCTGGGAGTTTATTTGGAAGGTGATCTCAGCAAAAAAAGGAAGGAAGAAAGACCAGGTTGGGAAGGTAGCCCATGGAAGTCACTGTGCATACCTGGTACTTGGTCTTGCAAGGAATCTCAGCATGATCCCACCAAAAAGTAAGGCAATGGGACACTCCCATATTAATTCTTCTGTCACTCATTGACTAGGGATTTGATAGGGGACTGAGGCCTGAGATATTTTCATTGACGTACTAACAAGCAGACAAACCATCATGGTACACAGAGAATGTCCTCAGGCCAGACATTCCAGGTGATGGCACTTAAACCAGCCTGCACTGAATTGGTGAGGGAGAAAGTTTTGGGTGGTATAGTAGTCACTTTCCTGTCACCCAGAACTTAGAGGAGAGGTTCATTTGATTCATAGTTTCCAGTGGGTCCAGTCCATGGTCTGCTGGCTCCAAGCCAGACACAGCATGGTGGAAGGGCATATAGAGGCAAGCGGCTCACCCCATAGGAGCCAGGAGGCAGAAAGAGAGAAGGGATGAGCTGAGGATAAGAATACACCCTTCTAGGTCATGCATAGTGACCCACCTCAAGCCAGGCCCCACCTTGGAACACAGGAGACTTTGGAGAACATTTATTTTAGATCTAAACCTCTGCCCTCCCTAGGAAGTGCTTGGGTAACTAACAGTCCTAGGTTTAAGCTCATAGGGCAGAAATGGTAGAGCATAAATGAACACCTTCTTCAAAAGCTCTGACCCAGAATCCTCTGGATCCACATGAGAAGCTCAGATGGAACCCTCTGCATCCCTTCCTGGGCCTTCCTGCTCTGAAAGGAGATTTTAGAGTAGCAAGGGTGGAACTGGGGTTGGGCTCCTTAGTCGAGTGCACACACTCAGATGTGCCACGTGCTTCACACTGGATGTGCACTTCCAAGCAGGACAGGGAGCTGGACCAAGCAACGCCGTGGTCATGCTCCCCATGGAGAGTCCCTGGTGCCACTGTTGCCAGTTGTTGTGTAGGGTGATGGATTTTCTTTAGACTAGGCCATGCATGCATGCAGGCTCCTTCTCTTAGCTGTGGTAGAGAAAGGGTATGGAATTAAAAATGCAAAATCAGGTCCGAAACCAAATACCTTTGAGATTGAGAAAGGAAATCACAATAGATTTAAAATTTAACAATGTGTACAAATCACAACATTAAAAATCCAGAAAAGTAACAACATTTTAATTAGGTGTCTAACACTCCTCTACAAAACTTTTTTTTTTTACTTTTCTAGCTGCATGTTCTTTGCCTCTTTTTAAAATTGTATCTTATTAGTACACGCTTACAGTACATGAAGTTTACGCTCCTCTTCAAGAGTACGTACACTTTTTAGCCTACCTTGATTCTTTTCCCTTTCCCTTCCTCTCCCCACCCACCTCCACCTCTAGACCCCCTTGCCCATTTTCATTATTATTATTTTTCTTTTAGTTCGTATTTGTGACACATAATGTTTGTGTCCATTGTGGTTGTTCTGTGTAACTTTGTGACACATCTTAAATCTTTTTATGTCTCCTTCCTTCTCTTCGGTCTCCTCTCTCCACCCTTGGTCTCTTGGAAACCTGCCCATCTTTACAAGGTCTATTTCCCTGTTTCCTTTTATGGATCTTTTATCTTGCTGTTTATTTGTACTTTGCATTACTCAAATGAGAGAAACCATAAGGTATTTAGCTTGTGTGTCTGATTTCTTTTACTTAACATTATTATGACAACAAAGATTTTGTAATCTCATTTCCCGTGGAAAGAATAGAAAGAGAGTTTAGCCTTTCCTTTAGCAAATTGGTTGAAATTTTTCTTTTTTTAAACTATTGATGGCTTTAAATAGCTTCATTCAGTTATACTAATCATTGGCGGTGTTATGTAAATTTTTAGAATGGTTGTCAAATTTTCAGAGGAACTCAGATTTCCTCTAGAGGAGCTGTGAGGTTAGAACTTCCCAGATTGGCACTGGCTTGGTGCATCTCAGACCTTCTTTCTCTGCCATAAGGACACACGGTCGGTGCTGGGCCCCCAGAGGCATGGGGTGCACTCTGTCCCACGTCTGGACCTGCCTTCTTAGCTCTCGCTAGTGTTGTGGACTGGAAGGGACACTCCTGCCAACTGTTCCTCCATGGGGATGGCTAACAATAATTTAGCTAGACGTGGAAGTGATTGTGAGTGACATAAATATACGTTTTTAAACATAACTGAGGCATATCGACAATTCAGCAGGCTCTGAGTGGCATTCCCAGAATGCCTGTAGCTACTCCTAGGTTGCCTCACTGAGGAAAGGAGTGAAGGGAAAGCCAGAGATCCGCTGTGGCTAGAATATCTTGCTTTAGGAAGGGTCAGCAAAATATACTGCGGGGTGCTCAGGACCATGGGAAGTGGTCTGTCTAGTAAAGTTTAGACTTCAGGTCTCAGCATGGTGTTGGGACGCTCACTTGGTCTTTACCTGTCTAGGACGTCTGTGCTCTACCTCCTAAGGACAGGGGCACCCTTACTTTCCTTCATTTTCCATTCCTTGCCTTTTCCGTGGGGCAGATGCCATCGAGGCTATCAGCCCCTGCTTGGACAACCTGGTTCTTCTGGGCCCAGTTGAAAGTCAGTGTTTGAAGACATGCACCCCCTGTGTGAATTGTTCCCAGATGTCCTGAGCACCACCGTGGATGACAAGTAATGGGAGTTGACAAGTGACACCAGGAAAATGACTTTTAGGTAAGATGTGCCTGGCTCTGCCTTCGACAGTGAAGGGAGGTGAATATGACTCCATGTAGCCCTGTGGAAAAGCATCTGCTTCACTGAACAGACCATCATATTGCACATAGGACAAATACAGGAATGGGGACGATGAGTAGTGGGGCGCAAAGCCATTTCGGGAGTTGGGTCGTCAGGACGTAGCTTTGCCTTGACAACTTGCACCTTTCTTGGCCTGAGGGTGACTTTTCCAGCACATTAGTCTCAGTTTTATTGGTCAGCCCCTCCCAGGGTCTGGAGATCTTCAGGGAGGCTCCCCTGCCAAAAAGTCTTCCTGCCCAAGATTCTTCTATATGGGGCTGGGAAAACTCGGCAGGTGGTGCATGAAGCTGTCCAAAAGAACCTCCAGAACTTCAGAAAATATTGATGAACATGGGAGGCTGGTGGAGTGGGGCAGCCTCTGATGCCTATCAGTACCTCTTGAAGTCCAGAGTTGTAGACTCTGCCTGAGTGATGTTTTGCAGGGTGGGTTTTCTAAAATCAGCCTTGGGAGTCAGATCCTCCAGGAAGGGGTTCCAGACTGGCAAACCCCATCGTCACCCAGAATCTGGGCCTCATTTTCGCCATGAAGGAGCCATTGCAGCAGTAAGGAACAATAGTTTCATACACTGGTGACTTGTAGCGAATTATTCTTGAGTTTATTGTATAATAAAGAGTATTCAAAAATAGGCAAGTAAAAAGTGCCATCGGTGTCACAGATGGAAAAGCGATATATAGGTATTAATGAAACTTATTTACTGGTTTGTGGACCCCAACTTCCCCCCAGGCTCCACAGAGCCACAGGTACATAGACACCTCTCATCTTACAGGAATGCAGATGAGTCCCCAAATATCTGTGCATAGCCCAGGATTATGCAGCTAGTTCTCTAGTGGGCACAAGATGGGATTCTCTTCTGCAGCATGGAGCCTAGACAGGTTTTGAGTGGAGACAGCCCCGAGGTTTTCAGCAGTGTTGGTTGGTTATTCTCTTGCTGAGCAGACGGTTTATAGACACCTGCGCTGTCCTCGCTGCACAAAGAATCTTTGTAAACATTTCTTCTAGTCAGCACTTTCCCATTATAGGAATGGTTAAATTTATCAGGTGTCGGCCCCCAAACAGATGTTTGTTTCTTCCAAAACATTGTAAAAAAACGTCCATATTGGAGGTGCTAAAGAAACACTTGCAACTGAAATATGTACCCTGGCTGATTCAGACTTTGCCAAATAAAACTTTTATGTTTAAGGAGCCACTTTGCATGAAACTATTGTCAGCTAGTATAGGCAGGTCATTCCCTAAGTATAGTGTGGGTGCAGCTTGGGGATTAGAAGGTCTTAAAGCAATAGGAAGGATTTATTTTAAGCTCTCAGTTCTTCAAAAGACAAAAAAAATATATAGAAGATTGTGTTCCTGCCAGTTGCACTGAGAAACCTGGACAGAACCCTTGTTTCCTTTGTTTCAGGAAACAAAGCAATAGATGTGCTGGAACCCTCCGCATGGAGAGCTCTGAGTGCAGTCATGTTCTTTGGTTATTTATAGCACAGTGACCTCCACCTCCCCTCCCTTCTTATTATCTCCTGGTCCCCTCCCTCGGCACCGTGACCCTATATTTAGATTTGAAGCGTCATCTTCTGTGACCACAGCAAGGTTGTGCCTCCGAGGAGAGTGGGCGGGTATGGGGTTATTTTGCTAAATGGAAGAGGTATCCACTGGGACACTTTTATCTTTTGGGAGGCAGACTTTGCACTCTGTGAGAAACCCAATTAGCAGGCAGGGTCATTTTGATATCATCTTTTTTATGGTAACCTAGTAGAAATTGCAAAAAATCAAAAAACACCGCTGTTACTTCATGTTATCCATTTTGGGGGGCAGATTCTTATAGTTTATATATAATATAATTGCTTTATATATAATTGTTAGATTATTAAAAATTCTTACTGTTTACATATAATTGTTTGCTTATGTAATCATTTGTTTATATATATGGAAACAGATGGTGTGTGTATCTCTAGAAGAGAGATCATTTTATTCATATTTGGTTGAAATAAAATTTTAGTTTATCAACATCAAAATTTTTAACCTGGAAAAAACTTTGATATTTGATTTTGAAACAAGAAGTACATTTTATGATGTACCAGGAAATTGTCAGAAGGAAAAAATAATCAATGTGTGCCAGTTAATCTTGATTGTGCACTTAACTGGATTAAGAGAGTCCTGAAGATGTGATTGTATTGTGAGGGCACTAGCTTCATCAGATTTCTTCCGTCGCTCCTTTCCATGATGTTCCTGCCTTGGAACCAACTATGGACTGAGACCTCCGAAACCGTGAGCCAGAATAAACCTCTCTTCCTTTGAGCTGTACTTGTTATGTGTCAGCCTTCCTACCCTGTCCAGCAGTAGGAAAGCTGACTAATATACTATGCTACTCTGTTTTATGTTAATTCCAAGAAAAGCTAAGTTTATGCTAAGCGTACATCATGAATTAATTGTTGAGCCACCATATTACATATTAGGTGCTTCGTAGCAGTCCAACTTGATAGATGAAGACACTGAGGTTTAGAGAATTATACAGCCTATTTGAGGTTACTGTGCCATTTGGTTTCACACTCAGATGGTCCTCCTCTTGGGCCAGATCTTTCAATCATGATCCTAACCTCATAGATACAATGTCCTGATGACTCATGGCTCATGTGTATGAACATGAAATTGCTGGTGACCGTGACCTAAGCATCTGCAGGTGGCTATGATGCCACCTTCCAGATTCATAGAGTCCTTCTTACTTGTCAAACTCTAGGTCTGCTTTCAGGTTTAGCAGAGAAAGCTTGCCTGTTGTTTCTTACAGAATTTGTCCTTCCACATCTCATGATGCTAGTGTTGGTCAGCTTTCCATTGCTATGATACAATACCTGAGATGAACCACTTAGAAGAGGAAAGGTTTGTTTGGACCCATGGTGTCAGAGGGTTCAGTCCATGGTTGATTGGCTCCATTGCCTTTGAGTCTATTGCTGGGAACAAGTGGTGGAGCAATGTGTCCCTGCCCGATGGATAAGAGACAGAGAGAAAGTAAGGAAGAAACCCAGTGACCTATTTCCTCCAACCAAGTCTCACCTCCTACAGTTTCCTCCACCTCCCAGTAGTCCACTCAGTTAATCAGTTCATGAGATTCAAGCCCTGCTGATCCAATCACTTCCAAAAGCTCCATGTTTAAACATTGCTGCATTGGAAAGAGCCCTTCAACCCATGAGCCTCTGGGGGACATTTCTGACCTAAACCGTAACACTGCTTTCCAGTTCCAGTCATGCAACTGGAAAGACTAAGTTTGGAAGCAAAAGACCAGTTTTAAGTGAAGTGTTCTCCTATTCACTGTTTTGTGCCATTACAGTAATTTTTTTTCTCTTTTTCCTGGAAATGCTTTATGACAGTGCAGGGTGACAGTGTCACCTTGTTACCCTGCAGTGCATTCCTGTCTTGGAGCATAGGATCTGGACAGGCAGGTGCTCTCTGTATGGGAGGACAGATGAGGGACACATTTGGGCTGCAGAGTGCTCTGTGTATATGGAGGGGAAAATGCACAGAGTGGGAGATGATCTCCCCTGGTGCAGACCAGCATATCATTGCTCATCTGGACCGAATAACTTTATCATTTCAGTTAAAAAAAAAAAAAAGTTTTGTCTTGGAAGAAACTCAACTTATACCTGTGTGTTTTTTCCACTAAACAACAATACTGTGATATTTATAACAGGTGGCTTATACTTTGCTATTTTCTCCTTTTTCTTAAAGCGGCCTTAGGTGCAGCTGAGTGGTTACTGACGTCATATCAAATGGTTGCATTTAAAAATCACCTATTTTGTAAGAGGGAATAGAAACATTTTGGCCTTTGGGGGAAAGATTTTCTCTGAAGGAGGGAAAAGAAAAATATGGAGAATAATGAATTCATCAAGCTGAAAATGCACCAAGCAGTGAAGCGCTCAGGCTTCAATACATGGCAAATGGAAAGAGAGCTCCCATTACTGTCGAGATGCACAGACACAGCCCTGCTAATCGCTTGGTCATGCTTGGGAGACACTAAGTCATCTCAGGCCATGACATGGTGCGAACAGGGTGCCAGGGTTTGTTGTAAGAAAAAATTGTTTATTTAACATCCATAACCAGCAGCACTCCCTTCTTCGACCCTCATCCTCAGATGCCTCGGTTGGGAAAATGCATGTGTGTGTGTGTGTGTGTGTGTGTGTGTGTGTGTGTGTGTGTGTGTTTAACTCCTTAGGTTCTGTATGTTTAACTCCTTAGGTTCAACAAGATTGAAAATCATATAGAAACTACAAATTGTGGAATAAGTGACTATTTGGAGAGATTAATTTTTGTTTATGGCCATAATTTGTCTCTTGCATATGTAGATGTACAGTATTAAGTATAAAATAACAAATGGTAACATTTATTCTTTTTTAGGCTAGGTGCTGTTCTGAATTATTTGTATACATGAGCTCATTGACTCCATGCCTTTGCCTCATTCTACATACTGAGACAAAATACCCAACACCTAAAACTAAAAAGAGGAGAGGTCCATTATAGTTTGTGATTTTGGAGGTTTCAGTCCATGGATAATGGACTCCAACTCAGAAACAGGATGGCAGAAGGGTCTGAGTAGAGGACAGCTGCTCATTCCATGGCATCCAGGAAGCAGAGAGAGAAGGGAGGATCCAGGGAGAGAGATGCACCCTTCCAAGTCACATGCCTAGTGACTCACCTCTTCTCACCAGATCCCACCTCCTAACAGCATATCTAGCCATGAGTGTATCACTGATGAACATAGTGCTACCCCCGATCCAGTCACCTTCCATAAGTTCCACCTCCAAAGACATAGACTCTTAGGGAACATCTTAGATCTGAACCATAGCACTGCCTCATAGCAGCCCCAGGAAATGGAAGGCAGCTATTACACCCACTGTACAGATGATAAACAGCCCACTCAGATCACAGAGCTCATGAGTAGGGAAGCCAATCTGAAAACTCAGTCTGATTCCAAAGCCTATGTTGTTGACCACTGTGCCTTGTATTAGATTATACGCTTTGAGAAATCTAATAAAACCAGATAATAAATTGAGGGCAGAGACAAACATAGTTTTTCATTCTTTCAACATCTATTGTATTAGTGTGCTTGTGCTAGAGTGGAAAGACAGGTATACATATAAGTCCCACTGAATCATATTCTTGCTGGAGTGGAAAGATGCACTGGGGCAAGGGTGGGATGGAGGAGAAGACCCCTTCACCTGCGGAGATCACTTTGAGGTGTGCTTCTGTATTAACAGTGACTGGCATGGTATCTGGCCTCCACAGGTGCTAAATTAATAGAGTACTCAGGGAAAGACGCAAATGGACAGTGTTTGGCTGGGACATTGTGGACAAATAATTGTTTCTCTATAGACAAAGTAGACAAAAGTATTGTAGGATAAGAGAAGAGCATATGTAAGGGCAGGAGACCACCTGGTATATTTTGGAAATTACTGGCTCCATAAACTGTTGATTCTTTTATGTTTCTGGAGCAATGACTGAGTGGAAGCAGGCAAGGGACCAGGGCTTTTCAATTAGCAGACAGACATCATACACTGTGTTGTGGGATGTGTGTGCAGCTGGAGCAGTTGGAGAGGCATGGAAGTACCAGAAGCTCTGTGGACTGGTTCCCCTGAACCCTAGGGAAATAGCTCCTGGGAGGATGGAACCAGCGGGTAGGAAGGAGTCAGGACTAGAGACAATGGCCATGGTTGGAATGAGGTTGAATGAGCGGGAACCATCCTGGTACCCATGAGCTGCAGGGGCCTAGGAGACCTGACCACTACTCAACAGATGGACAAGACAAGGCTGACCACTCATTAGATGTAAGGGAGTGCAGGTAGGAAGAAACGAGGGTAGATTTCTGGTTTGGGAAAAAGATTAGTAAGTGATAGTGCCATTAGTCAGGAGGGGGGGGGAATTAAAAAAATAAAAGATGGGTTGAGTTTCCAGTTGAAAACCATGGGTTTTCATCAGGTTTGAGGTTCTTCTGGGAAACGCAGCTGTCTACCTATGAATCACCCTGAGGTCGTAGGACTGTGTTTGTTCAAGCATCGGACCTGAGATCACAGCTCATGAGTTTCCATCTGTGCCTGGAGCTGTGACACCGAAGGGAAGCTGTAGGACCTCCCTGGCCAGAGGGGGTGAGGCTTTGTGGGCTATCGATGGGGTTTTAAGTGGACTTTGTGAAAAAACGATTTGGGGCTGGAAAGCAGGAGGTTAAGTTGGGTAGAAAGAAGAGAAAGAGGACAGAACAGTTTGTGCAGATGAGCCCTTGGGCTTAGCAGCGCACAGTTTCAGAAACGTCCCATGAGCGTGTCCATTTCAAACGCTGCATCATTCTGTTCAAGAGGTTTGGGTGCTTGCAGAATTACTTTTTGAAAAAGCTAGCAATTCAATGAGATACGCATACTTTTATGAAGTTATTGTTACACTCTTTTTAGAAGTTGGCCAGCTGACTAGATGTTCAGTATGTTGATGATAGTTTTCAAAAATCCAATTTGTGCTCATGCGGGTTATTAACACATATTGTAATCATTACTTACGACCCCCCATTCAGAGTTTTGAGTACTTTACATTTATGAACTCGTCTCATTCTCCTGGCACTCCTGTGTGGTAGGGTGTGTGTTGTCTGCAGTGTACAGAGGAGAAAACAGAGACACAGTGTTTGGGTGGCTTATCCAGCAGCCTGTAAATAGTAGATTCTCAGGTCTTGAATCCATGTGTTTTTGTTCCAGTGTCCTTTAATGTTGTGCCTTGACTTCATGGTTGGACACCCAAGAATCGAAGAGCCCTGTTCATGCTCCTGGAAACCCCACGGGGTACTCATGCATAAGACAATGACTGGAGTATGATGGGCAAGGTGGGGAATGAGGTGCTGGTGGAGCGGCTCTGGTGTCTCTCTGATGCCAAATCCCAGAGCTGGTATAGCTGGGAAGTATTAGCTTATCGCACCTTAAGTCTAATCCTCTGTCACACATTAGCTCCCTTACAATAAGGACTGTCCATCACATTCCTCCATAGGGGGAGGTGCTGGGAAGGAGGACCTGAAGCCAGAGAGAGACAGAGTGCTAGAGGGGCTGCTCAGTCTCCAGATCGAGCCTGTCAAAGCTCCATGTGTGTATCCCAGGCTCACTTCCAGGAGTCAAAAGTAAGAAGAGGGACAAGAGAGCATGGAGAGAACTTCTCTTCTCCCAGGATGGCCTAAGTGAAGGAGCAGAGGCCAGCCCCACTGCAGGTGGCCACCGTGACTATCCATTCTTGAAATACTGTGTCTGTGAGGACGTAGCTAGCAGCTGCAGGAATGAGAGCCATCTGAGGAAAGAGTGTGGAGAGAAGTGGCCAGAAAAAGAAGATCTTGCCTCCTCCTTCGAGGAGCCCAAATGAGCCACTTCTCTGGCTTCACCACTGGGCACGTGGAACCGTGGCAAGCGCAGGACGTCTCTGTGCTGCAGGGGAACACACTGGGGTCCTTGCTCAGAGGTTGCCCTCCCTACTTGGTCCTTGAAGAGCCTTAGGGTACTGGGGACACGGGATGGGCCACACAGATGCCCTTGTGCAGAACGGAGCCCACCATGTCCAGGAGATCATCTTAATTCTTAATTAGGAGTCACATCTTTGACCAGACCACATTTTATTCCCTGCATGGAAAGAGCACATGATCTGCTAACACCAGTTATGAAGCCATCTGCATACCTTACGCCTGGGACAGGAAACTTGTTCTGTCAAGCTGGGTGCTGAATGCGTTCACTTTGTTTGCCACCTATTCTGGGTCACAACTGCCCAGTGCAAAATCAGCCTCAGGCAGTGCAGAAGGGAGCGAGTGGGTCTGTCTCCCCATAAACTGTAACTTACAAAGCAGGTGGAGCCCAGCATGGCGAGGCACACCTGTAAGCCCAGAACTGTGGGAGACTGAGGCAGGAGGATGGCAAATTTGAGTCTAACGGGGACATATGAGTGACCTAGCAAGAACATGTCTCAAAAAAAAAAAAAAAAAATAGTGAGACATGAAAAGTCTGTGGATGTGGCTCAGCCCGAGGCCTGGGTTCAGTCCCCTTATGGGTGAGAGTTGGGGAGGCCCCAGCTGGCCCTTGCACCCTTTTACCAACCTTTGTTTTAAGCACACGATGTCTCTGTGCCCCAGTTTCCCTGTGCATCTGGTGACTAATTGTTCCCGGCCACCAACCCAGGAGGCTGCAGCCACTCCACCTAATAGAACAGCGCATCAAAAGACAGTCGGAGCCCTCGGGTTCTTGAAGGCCCAGCCAGGCACCTGGGGGCTGTGGGTTGCGGGCTCCGAACTTGCTTCCTATGCTTCAGTTTCCTCCAGGCTGTAGAGGTCATCTTTAAAGACTCCCCAGTGCTCATACTATGTAGAAGGGTTTGTGAAAGAGCTGTACAAGCATAAAGTAAAATAAAGATGGTAAATGTAGCTAAAAATCTACCCCTAAAATTTTGTCTATTTCATAGCTGAGATTTTAAAAATGTGTAAGTCCTCAGTGAACATTTGTTTATGTAGATCTCCAGCTTGTAAGACTTTTTTCACCCTAATATCACCAGGTTGTAGTAGAACCTGCCGCCTGTGACTTTGGCACCAGAGCGAAAAACACTGGTTTAAGCCAACAGTAGTTCAAGTCTGTAATTTCTTGCTCCACTAAGAGTCCTAGAATTTCTCGAATAAAAAAGGAAACATGAGAGAGACAGAGAGACAGAGAGACAGAGAGACAGAGACAGAGAGACAGAGAGACAGATAGATAGACAAGCAAACAGACAGACAAAAAAAGGAAGAGGAGGGGGAGGAGGAAAAGAAGAAGAAAGAAGAAGAGAAGAAAGAGGAAGGAGAAGGAGGAGGAGAAAGAGAGGAAAAGGAGGAGGAGGATGGGGAGGAGGAGCAGGAAAGAGGAGGAGGTGAGAGGAAGGCGAGGGGAAGGAGAAGAAAAGAAAAAGGAGGAGGGGAGGGAGTTTGATGTCACTGGTTTTCACTTCCTTGTGAATATGAACATAAATGATACTGAACAGATAATAAGAAAGAAAGTGACTCAGCCTCAACCCCAGAAGCTCCATGTTCTGCAGTCCACCATAACTGAACTCAGTGAGGGAGTGGGGAAATGCTGAATTCACAGTTGTTTTCCCTCCAGTCCACCTGACTTAGGCCCAACATGGACTAGAGCTCTGTCTCTTCTTCCTTATGAAAGTCATAAAAGTAAAAAGGAGGAAAGACAGACTCATTCGAGAACAATCCATTGTTTAAACACAAATCAAAACATAGACCTTGTGGTAATAAAATGTTTGAAGGGTAATAAAAATGAGCCTAACCGGCATTTAGGTTCCTACAAAAAAAAATTGTTGCCTCTGCTGCCAAAAAGTGGTCTCTCTTTGAGAAATGAGAAGTTGAATGTACCTTTGTTCAATGAGGCCATGACTAAGAGGTGTTTAACATGGAAGGTGATTAGTTTAGAAGGATATTGTCAGACCGAGGAGACACTGGGCAGACGGTGACACCTGCTGAAGAGAACTTCATAAAGCTGCGCACGGCACTGTATGGCTCAGAAATTCACCAACCAGCACGAAGATTTGCAGCCTGTGGGAAAACATTGTGTAATTCCCTCTAATTTGCTTCCATATTAAAAGAAGGGGACTAGAATAGGTGAGGGAAGCAATCTTTTTCATACACACACATTTGGACTATTTTCTCCTTCCTCATGCTGGGTGATACTTGTGTAGCTTAAAGCATGTTCCTTTATTCAGACCTACTGAAATGATTTGTATATTTAATCCTTACTCATCTTCAATAGCTGACACATTTTTTTCAGATTTCGTGCATTAACAAAGCACCTCACTAGCAATTTTTTTAGATATGCCTCTCCGAGAAACTTGGATGGGACATTTGGATTAGATGTTGGATACCCTGTGAAATCTGCTTGGAAGTAGCCTTAAGCCCTGAGAGAATTGTGAAGCTAATAAATGTCCAGAAGATGGTTGGATCTACCATGGGAAGCAACAATTTTTGAACTATTTGTCATGGGTAAAAATAGTTGGACGCTGTGGATAGGAGAATAAGGTGTCTGACTGATCCCAAGGATCTGCTCCTTAACATGGTGTGTGTAAGGAACCCAATAGAGAACTGGTGGGTACAAGGACCAGAAGCTGTGGTCCTTCATCACCAGCATCAATGATGTGCTGGCCAATCAGCCAGCTGCAGTCCCTCAGCCTCCTTGGTTAAGGATGGCTTTTGTGATCAAAGGGATCGGATCCCTGACCTATTCACCTAGAGCATCTTCCTGCGTGATCTATGCTAAGAACAGCAGAATACATAAACTTTGAGAACGGAAGTGGATCCTTCGCAAATTCTATGAGTGCCTGTGTACTGGGCACTGTGTATTTCCAGAGCGTTTGAGAATCATGTACCTCTGCCTTAGTAGAATCTAGAGTCAGAATACAGGAAGGGCCCTTCAAGATCATCCACCAACTGGCAAGGCAACTGCCTCACCAGAGAAGAATTTATGGCTCCTGTTACCTGAGCTCAGCCCTTGCACCTGCCTTTCTGTACTTTCTGGTTTCCTCCTTTGGGTGCAGGCTTTACCAACAATTAAACAGAAATTGCCTTTTATGTCTTCCCCTCTCCATATCTGTCCTTGAGCTGCCCAGCTTGTTTTTAAAAGGTTTGTAAGCCATAGGACGGTGCAAGAAGGATGTGAAATGCAACAAGGGTTGTACCTTGCTTGATAAGACAATCTGATCTCATTTCTGAGTTCCCAGCTGATACTTCCTTTTATTAAAAACGTCTGTGAGGACAGCAGTTTTGAGCACACCCTCCAGCGTAACAACGTTAGCTGGCTCTGACCAGGAACCAATAAGAGTAATGATAAGATACGTCTATTGATTAAGAATGACATACAACAATAGAGAATGTCAGCAGTTTAATCAGACGTCCTACGGTGTTTAAAGCCTACATTCTGTACTACTGGCATGGGGCAGGTATGTATAAGTTACTTTTTAAATATGTGTGTAACCTACTGAGAAAATCTGGAGGGGGGGTGAAAAGAAAGGGAAAGCTAGAAAGTACTGCCCCCATCCTCCCAGCGGAGAGGAAGACAGGGAGAGAAAGCCGGGGGGCGGGGAGGAGAGACCTGTGTACTTCATCCAGAGAAAGTAATTGAAAATGCTAATTCCTTGCCCACAGACTGAAAGTTTGAAGGACGGGTCCTTGTCATTGGACTCCTGGAAACAGCAGAGCAGAAATAAAAATAGATCATTGACCAAAAATATCCCTTTCCGACTGAGAAGTTTTAAAGTGCTGCGGCCCATTTTCTGTTTAAAAAATTATAAACCAGCCTTTTTTTTTTTCCTTCAGAATTTTGGAGACTAATGTATATGTGGTTGATGAATAAAAATATTATGAATCTCAGTGTAAGGAAATCCGTGCATTGCCGTGCAGGCCCCTCTTTGGAAAATGAATGCCCCAGGGGTCAGGATCAGGCTGTTGTGAGATGGGGAATTTCAGGGACGCAAGTGAGTTGACAAGATTTTTGGAAAGATGAACGTAGTTGAAGCCACTTCTGTTCTCTTAAAAGAACAGAACCATTAATGGTAACGGTTTGGATTATGGTGAAAATTATCTCTTTCTACTTCAGTTTTAAGCTAAAGAGTTGGATGAGGCTGATGTGCAGCATTCCCTCTGCGGGTGGGAATGGTTATGGAAACATGAGTTTAGACGGGGCAGGTCAAGAGTGGTGTGCGACTGTGGCCAGACCAGGAAGTCATCCATCCATCCATCCATCCATCCATCCATTCATTCATCCTCTTACTCTTCCACAAGACTTTGAGGCCCAGTACTGCTGAGGGCCTTGGGCTGCTGCAGTGGATGCCTGTCTGCATAGAACTGTCGTGCTAGCAAAAAACAAAGATAGATAAAGCAAGCAAGTCTGACAGTGGGAGAGGACAAGAGCGGGAGGGTTGTGGAGTGGTGCGCGGAGCGTGGTCAGGACAGGCTCCATGGGGATGGTGACTGTTGCAGAGAGACCTGAGGAAGAGGTGGAGCAGTGCTATCCCCTGGGTGTCTGGCAGGGTGCTCTCCAGGTGACAGGAGCAGAAGGGACACTTTGTGGAAGAGGCTTGTCTGGCATGCTTGGGAGAGTGAGTTGGTGATGGTGATGGGCCAGGTGAGTTTTGTCCTGCGGGGCCCAGCGAGAGACAGGCCCACTAGTGTTGTGAGGCCAGGGTCGTGAGGCCAGTGTCCTGGCTGTGGCTTCTACATGGAATGAGATGAAACTGTTTGAAGAAAAGTGACATTCATTTTTGTTTTTTTGTGGTACTAGGGGTTGAACCCTATATACTGATAGATCTGTCTGTCTGTCTATCTGTCTATCTATCTACCTATCTATATATCCCCAGCCCTTTTAAAATTCTGTTTCAGACAGGAGCTCAATAAATTGCTAGATTGCCCAGGCTGGGCTCAAATTTGTAATCTTCCTGCCTCAGCCTCCAGAATACTGGGAATCTAAGCCTGCATCAACATAGCCATCTCCCCACACCTTTTTATTTGTTCTCTTTTGAGACAGGGTCTCCCTAAATTGCCCAGGCTGATCTCAAACTTGTGATCTTCCTACCTCAGTCTCTCAGAATAGCTGGGGTCACAGGTCTTCCCCCTCGGGCCGGCTTTGAGCTCATGTTGTTTTTTTTTTTGTTTTTTTTTTTTTTGGTTTTTCTCCAGTACCGGGAACCGAACTCACGACCTTGCGCTTGCCAGGCAGGCGCTTTTGCCGCTGAGCTAAATCCCCAGCCCCCTGAGCTCATGTTGGCAAGGATTACTACAGCAACTTTTAAGAAAGTATCAGCGTGGTTAGAGCAGCAGACTCATGCCGTCCTCCAGGGCAGAGAGATGGTGGCTTGGACTCCAGAGATTCATGGGCCAGAGAGAAAGAAAATCTTGGAATCGCAGAGTCTCATCCTATAGACTTAAAAACCTTAGGCAAGCTCTCAACTAAATGGCAGCTAGACCAACAAAAACATATACAGACTGGTACGGTTCTCCACTAAAGTATGTATTTGCATTTCTAGGTGAGAGATAAAGTCTTGGCTCACCTTTCATGTTAAATGCCAACAACCTGGTGATGTCACACTGCTCAAAACAGCGCGTGCATGTGGATATCTCCCACATAGGGCTGAGGGAGGTCCCACTGGCCATGCGGTTGACATCCCTGGACCCTGGTGACTTGACTTAATTCATCCAGTTCTGGCTGTTGGATCTGGTGCAGTTATCTGTGATTTCAGGATGGCTCCTGAATGACTGGACTAGAGCAAGATGAATTAGCTTAACCAGTGATTACACCCATGACTTCGTCCTCCGACAGCCTGCTAACCAGTGCCTGAGCCTGTCTCAGTTACCATCTTTTTAGGAATGTGGACAACAGCTGGCATGGTTTTGGATCTTGAGCACTTTGGCATATTGAGAAGAACTGGCTTTTTTGTTGGTCAGGTGGGTGGATTCAAGGCTGAAGAGCAAATGGAACTACCTATTAATAGAAAGCAATACAAGTAGCAAAAACCAAAACAAAACCCTCCCAATTTAGTTCATCGCACATAATAATATCTGAACACTTTAATCTCAGCATTATTGGTCTTAAATATCTCAATCAATATAGATTCTCTCAGAAATCAATTTACTGCTACAAATATGATTGTTTAATAATTCACAAGTTGTGGGCCTTCAGGCTAGAAAAGATTAGTGTAGCAGAAGGAAAAGAGGTAATCTTTACCTCAGATAAGATTTCAGTGAAAAGAAGAGAATGTCTGCGAAATACAGTTTAATGCTAGCCGATTCTGTCTTTCATGTGGAGTATTTTGAGCTGTTATGTCCTACAGGAGAGAGATCAGTTTCGTTCAGCTTCGTTGTTCATTTTCAGATCAGAGTTATTTAGCTATTTTCTTGAAGTATCATACATATTTTATTAAAATAAACCATTGCAAATTTCGGTTTTACTTACTAGATTAAAAACAATAATTTTAAATAGCTAATGACTGGTGCCAAAACCCAGGAACAGGCTTTTCTGCAGTACTGGCGAGGAAGAACAGATGACTCTGATGAGGCACCCAGGTAACCATTTCGTGGCTTTTCTGTTTTAGATCAGAGAAAGTGACTGCTCTTCTATGACTTTTGCCTTTGGAAAGATCCTGGTCCAATGGCATCGCTTCAGGCCATGCGAATTTCTAATACTTGTAACTCTTTCCTAGGTGTGACTTTTATAATTTATCTGTTTGCCGTAGAGATGTTTTCGTTAAGCCTGGCTCCATGGGCACTGTCTCTTCTGGACATCCCTGTTGTGGATGACACTGCTCAACCACACTTCGACAGTTCTTCGCAGCCTGCTCGCTGGCAAGTCCCTAGCTCAGGAATCTCAGAGCTGTAGTGAGGAGAGAGCCTTCTTTTCCCAAGCAGCAGCTTCTGCAGCTGCAGACCAGAATGCCCTTCTGCTTCACCATGGAATAGATAACTGCTGGAACGAGGTTGCCGGGCCACTGCCACACACCCAGGAGGATGTCCTGCCACCTGAGTGACTTGGTTTCGCCACCATCTTGGTCCACACCCCCATGTAGGGCTGGGTGACCTTTTTGTCTATTTGCATAATCTTCCTTCCTTGGATTTATTCTCAGTGCCTGGGTCAAAAACCAGGGCTCATTAATAAACATTTATTGAACACCAACAGGGTGTTATGTTCCAGATATATCCCCTTCCCGGTAGGCTTGGAATCCACAATTTTGGCTCCCAGCAGTCACCTCTGCCCTGCTTTTGAGTGAGTTATCTAAGCAATTGAAAGGACATTCCAATATTTGTGTACTTCAAAGAGACATAGTCCTTCATCTAAAATGTCCTTTTTGTTGGTCAAAACTTCTGAATTATCTACTTGTCTGCTAAGGTATGGTGAACTATGAGTTTTTGGCATGCAGATAAGCCATGATGAGGTTAAAAATATTAGTACCCTTAGATAGTAATTAGGTTCTCGAGTTAAAAGCATCTGTGCAGTTAAGTGTTAGGACAGTAGAGAGGAGAAAAAAAGAATCTCATAAAAATGGAAGAGCATTGTCAAGGTCATTGGCATATAATTTTAGAAGTCATTTGGGCTAGGTAGCCATTGTGTTAAAAATTCGATCAGTAGGCAAAGTTGAAAAAGACACTGTGTTGTTAGGCTGGGTGAAGCTTTTTACTGAAGCATGATAAATAATTGAAAATGCCTTTAGCAAATTCCTGTTTTAATGGGAAAATACTTTGTCATGCAGTTTTTCAATTAGTATTCACTAATTCAAATTGGTTTATCATTTAGCCAACTGCACATTAGATTTTTAGTGATGCATTTTCTCATCTTCGGTTTTATTTGTGGATTTTTCAGTTGATAGTAAAACTTTGGTGGCGTCAATAATGTTTCTCCTAGTGGTTCTCAGCACTTTTCTGCATGCTAGAAAACCTGAAGGGCTAAAAAACAAAAAGCAAAAACAACCAGAAAAGAATCCCACCACCGGCATCTCAGTTGAAACTAACACGGGTGAAGTGATACGGAGTTATAACTGCTTGAATTAGAATCTGGTTTGGAAAAGGGAGAGAGTTTAATTTGAAATAAAGAAGATGATGATTCTTGTATGTTTCCCACCTCTTCTCCTCAGATTCAAGGCTGTGCACATGTGAGTGTGGAAGGGCTTCCCCCATCTCAGACTCAGGACTCTTGATTGTAAATTTCTAGAGAAGGGTGAATAGTCCAAAACCTGGTTCTCAAACAGCACCCAGGCATTTAAGAACCATTTATTAAGTGGTGAAAGTGAACTCATTATGAAATTAGATCAAGAGTTTCAATCAGTAGAAAATAAAAGAGATTTCTGGGTTGTTTTTTTTTTTTTTTTTTTTTTCTAGTGGAAGAAAAAGCTGATGAAAAATAAAGATTCCTGGACACTATTGAGACAGAGAATTACACCATTTCTTCACTCTGTCATTCAGTACAAACTGAGGATCTCCACATGTGAGCTACCAATGGAAGATTCTCTTAGGTTTACACTTAGTGGATTCCCCATGTTGAATAAGGAAATTTTATGTCCTTGCTGTATCCCTGTAGAGTAGGATAACCAGAGGTATACAGTAGGCACTAAATGCATGCTTGAGTAGCTGTGTGTGTGTGAGTACTTGCTGCTTTAGAAAGATTCTCCAAAGTGGCAGGGAGTCTAAGAAGAATGGAAGTGCAGGGAGAAAGCTCTTGCTGGAGAAAGTGTGCAAGACAATGCTATGCATGTTAGCGCCCTGCAAAGTGAAATGTTTAGAGTTGAATATGACAAGATCCGCAGGAGTGAAATTCCAATGAGAGAAATCCAAGAAGAGTTCAGTGTGTAGATGGCAAGTTGCTCTGTGACTGTTCATAGTGTTATGGAAAATATCCCACATGGGAAGATACTGCATCAAGTTTTAGGAGGCAGGGGCTGGTCTGGGACCACTCCCAAAGAGTGAGAGCCCCACCCAGCGGGATATCGGGGCTTTCACAGAGAGAGCGAGCGAGGAGGTACAGAGGCAGATTTGGTGCATTGTAGTTGGAGGGTTGGGTGACACCATGGGTTGCCAAGGGAGTTTAAACATCTCAAGTTACATTGCAAGGCCATCAGTTAAACAGGCATGGGTTACACAAACGAAGAAATGTCCCATTATCAGGCTTTTCTGGACATGTCCATCTTCTTTTGGCAGGCATTCATGACAGGCTTTAGTTAAAATTTTAATTTCCCTTTTGATAGGAAGACTCAATACTGGCGAGGTGTCAGTCCTTCCAAACTTCACCCATGGATACCAACAAATTAATGCTAAGTTTACATAGAGTGGAAAATATCCTAGAACAGTTGGTGCAAGACTAAGGGACCAGACCAAAGCTGTAAGACCGAGACAACCCAACCTCATGACTTAACTAGAAAGCTGCAGCAATCAAGGCAGTGTGATGGTATTCGTGGCAAAAGAACAGACTAATAGGTGAATGAAACCAAACAGGAAGCCCCAGATATGGTCAGCTGATCTTTGGCAACAGAGCAAAAGTGACACAATGGAGAAAAAGATAGCTCCCAAAAAATGGCTCTGGGACCATTGGACATTCATATACAAAATAAATTTGTACTCAGATCTTATGCCCTTCACATGTATAAACTCAAAGTGTATTGAGGACCTAAATGTGAAATGCAAAGCTATAAAACTCCCAGAAGATGACAGAGGAGAAATTCTAAATTACTGCTGATTTGCCAATGACCCTTTTGATAACAACAGCAGAATCATCATTCATGAAAGAAAAACAATTACAAGTGTTTACTTTGCAAAAGGCTGCCTGAAAAGAGAATGAGAAGACAGCCCACCCACAGGGAGAAAATACATTTGCAAAAGGCATATCTGATTGAAGATTGTTATCCAAAATATATGAAGGATTTTTGAAATTCAATAAGAAAATGAATAACTCAATTTAAAATGTACAAAAGACCTTAACAGCTACCTCACCAAAGAAGATCCTCAGATGGCAAACAAGGTGTGAGGAGTGCTTGGCATTATGTGCTATCAGAGAATGGCAGATGAAAGCAATGGTGCAAGCACAAAGTCTTGCTTAGGAGGACTGGGGTGGTGCAGAGAAGATGGTTGTGCCCCCAGTGCTGGTGAATGAAACCAAACTCATCTTCAGGAAAGAATTGTAAAGAAATTTACAATCAAGCGTGCTGAGTCTGAGATGGGGGACGCCCTTCCACACTCACATGTGCACAGAGACAGCCAGAAAGAAATCAGAGACCCTGAGGGTGTGGGGTTTCAGCTTTTTCATATGCAAGCATCCACTGTCGCTGTGATGATAGCGTCACCCTCTCCAGGGCGGGTAGGTCTTGCCAGCTGGAAGGCCACAGGTTTCCACTGTTCTGTGTTACAGTGGAATCTGAAGGATGCCATTTTAGTGGCAGAGGCTGGGACTGGTTTTGCTCAGCAGAAGTGGACTGAAGACCAATGGACTCTCTGGAAGACGCTGGAATGGGAAGACTAGAGCAAGGACCTTGCACACTGTGAAGGAGGAAGGGCAGGGAGGAGGGTCCCCCGGGGTGGCTGCATACCCAAATCACAAGAGAGCCTGCATCTGCTAATGATACATAGCTCCTTAGGAGGCTGAGTCTCCACCCTCTGATTGGGTTCCCCCAGTTTCCATTTGGAAGGTGATTACCAGAGTTAGAGGTCAAGCGGGGGGCTAGGGAATGGCGCGGACAGGCGAGGTGGAATTGCTGCAGAATTAATGTCTGTCTGGGCCACAGTTCCAGACAGAACGAATGGCTGCAAATAGTCCTTTGTTGAAACATCTTCCTCCAACCAAATTCTTTCCTGAAGATGAGCTTTCTGGGGAAATGAGCAAGCCACTCTGATGAAAGAAAAATAGCCCTCACATTTGCTGGTCTGGAAGAAGAATACAAATAGAGATCTACGCACCTCAGTTATTTAAGAGCTACAAACCAAGCCAACACATTGTCAAATAAAATGCGTGTATGCTTTTTCCTTGAGAAAACAACTCTGTGGTCCTTCTTACTTACTGTGGTCCACACACTGGCCATGTCAGCACCATCTTGGAGCTCCCTGGGAATGCAGCCATTTAGCTCCTGCCCCAGACTTGCTGAATTTGAATCTGCGTGTTAACCCGATCTCCAAGGACACTGTGAACACACTGAACTTTGAGAAGTGCTGTTCAGAATGGCCGAAAGGCCCTGTTCTAGTTCAGAATTCTTAGACTAACTGGTACTGCACTCGGACAAGGTAGCAGCTTAAGAACTGTGCCCTGGAACGCAGTGCACAGCTTGACCCACTTCTCTTCCTACTCCCAGCACCTTCTAGCACCTCAGAGTGCCTTGTATACACCTGTATGCGTGTCTTAGCCTTCCACACATGCGTATCCCTTTAGAAGAGCTGCCTGCTGGCCACAGGCCTGTAGTAGCTTAGGGCTGTTTGGTAGGGAATTCCACTTACAAGTCTAAAAGGGGACCTGGCTCTAGGTAAGCATGTCACCTTGAGCCTGTAGACTTCTTTTTTCCTGGGGTAAGAGCCCAGGAACATCTGCTGAAGTGCATGGTCCAGGTAAGAAGTCCTCTTGCCCGGTCCAAGTGTTTCTTGCTTTGGGCACAAGAAAATTGTGATGACATCCAAACTGGTGTGACTTTCACCAAATCAATCATGAACAGATGCAAAGGTACACTGGAAAGTTCATTTTCCTATTGAAAAACATGGAGCTGCTGAGGGTCACCAGGGTCACGGGACACGTAGGGTTTAGCAGTGCCCCTCAGTTTCCTTCATTTGAGGGGATTTGGAGGGAGGATGTCTGCAAGGGCCCTGGGAGGTTGGCCCTTGCCATAATGAAGCTGAGAGGTGGCTGACAAGCACGTGTCCCCCTCCTCAGGTGCATGGTACAGGCCTCATCTGCCATACATTTGACTTGGGTGTTCACGATTAGTCAAGAACTGGCTCCTTCGCAGATATTTTGTACTTTGTTTCCAAATCTGACTCTCTATCAAGTGGAATTTCCTTGAAAAAAAGATGTAATGAAATGTGATTAGTGCAAATGTCTGTGAAATTTATTGTACTATTAAAATCCTATTGGGTCTTTGTTTATGAAATGTATTTTTCTGTATTTGAGGTTTAAGAAGGCTTGATAATGAGGCTGTGAAGATTCATGGCCTCTTTTCTATGGCTTAATTTAGGCTCTATATCAAATATGTAAAATAACGTTATGTCTTCCCACCACCTCTGTGGGTCATACATTTTGTTATTATTTCCCTGCCAGAGTTGTTTTTTTCTTCTCTTCTCCTTTTATAAATACAGAACTACTAAGAGAGGGAACATTTTTAATGGAGGGGGCCATTATCTAGGCCAGAGAGAAGAGTATGTTCACAGGATTCTCCCCTAGGGTTGGGCTGACACATGGAGATGTGGTCAGTGTCAGCCACCATGTACTGCCTCTGTGCCCGGGGAGACTTTTGTGCTCCTGTGGGGACAGGGACTTGTTACGCAGAGTTGTCCCCTGGGGCTCAGAAATTGGCAGGATCAGGCCACACTGTCCACAGAAATACACTTGTGTCTGAAAGGCAGGTCCAGAGATATCTGACCCGTCTTCCCACCACCTCATGCGCAGTCGCGACTGTCCCTTATCCCTTGGGTCAGTCCCGTGGTTTACTCTTCACTTGCATGGATGGCACCAGCAATTTCACATGACCACGAGGAAAAACACTGAATTCCTAAACATGACCTCAAGCCCCATGTCTAGCCTGGTCCTGCCCACCTCTCACACCTCATCTCGCTCTCTTCCCCCAGCCCCACAGGGGCTGCCAGCTACCTTCTCTAAATATTGGCCACAGAATCTTTGAACTTGCTGTTGTCTCTGTTTAGAAATCACCAAGGCCTCTTTTTGTCTAGCTAATACCTGCTCTGTTCTCCATTTTCTCATCCTTGGACAACCCCTACCTGACTTGTGTGTCTCTCAGGTCTTTTTATTTATTGTATATTTTCAGCACGCTTGTTTTCACAATGGTTGTGCGTAGCACCCACCCTTCCCACTAGACTGAGGCTCCTGTAGGCAAAGACTGTGTCTGTTTGTTTTTCCTTTGTCTCCCAGCACTTGCCCTGCAGAGCTGCCTGGAGCAGGCGGGGGTGTGCCCTTGGGACAGAGCAGAGGGCACAGTCTGACTTTCCTCCACCCACGACAGCCCTGCCTGGGTTACTATTGGGGAAAATGCTATGCAGTTACTTTTATATGTTGGAGCTGATCCTACGAAGCTTCACTCAGGGAGAAGTTTGGGAGAACAAGTTTCACTTGACTTTCACAAGACAGAGCATGCCCCAGCTTCAGAATTACATCGCCTGATGCCACCTGACTCGTTGGGGACTCCAGGAACATAGTATACATCTCTCCTCAGAAGATTGAACTGGTTAATGAATTTCACTCCCTTGGAGCCCAACTCTGGGTGGCAGCAGAGGGTGTCACATGCACCCCTCACCTTTCCTTGTAGGCAAGGTTGTTTAGTTCTGTTAAGCAGTGGTGGCATAAAACCTCTGAAGTCACCTCAGTCCTCTCCTTTGGTTTCAGTGTCATGATTAGGAAGCCTCTGCTGCTGCTGAATATAAATTCCTCTCAGGATAATCTCATAAACCCATTTCCTTTTTTTTTCTGTCCAAAGGGAGAATCTGTTTTGATAATTATTCTTTAAAGGGATGTATCACATTTATACAGGGCCTTTCAGTTTACATAGTGCTTGAAGAACATGATCTTACTAAATTTTCCAACAACTGAGCCAGTTGAGTACTGTTTTTGCTCCTTTGGCACAATGGCCAAGGGAGATTGCAGGACTTGCTCAGGGTCGCATGACTTGTGCATGGCACAGGTGGGGCTCAGACCTAGACGTTTGTCAGATATCACGAGCCATCATGTGCATGCGGGAAAATTCACGTGATACCTGCTCCTTCCTGTGCTGTGGGACCCCCTGTGATAGTCATGGATATAGTTTCTCAGTTGCGATTCCCCACACTTGTTATCATTTTCACAGTGCTTATCTGAGCTCCACATCTTCCAGGTGTAATATTGCTTAGGTAGCCCTGAAATATAGTGTCTTTTTAGAAAGCTTTCACAGGCCTTGATTTTGAATATCTCTTATGTAAGACACATCTGTCTGTACATTATACATTCTGCTATTTAACTGGGTTTGTTTTTTAGCAATAGCATTTATGTCTTTTATAACAGTGACTTATATAGTTTTGTGCAAAAAATAAAGTCTCTACTTATGGGAACCTGCTAATGGATGAGGCAGCAGAGGCGGGACTCTGCAGATTACATGTGTAATCCAAGGGGTTCATTCACACCCCTCTGTCTGCTGTACTTTCGGGGGGGGGGAAACATTTTTAAACATTTGTGGACATGGGAATTATAGGCACTTAGCTACACTATCTTGAAATGAAGATGAAAAGAAATAGCAAATCTTTAAAGCTTTGCCAGAGGTCCTTCTCCTGCTCTCCACCTTCCTAGGAAATAACTTGGTCACCAGCACTCATCGGTCTTTGACCTTGTCCCTCACTGAGGCCACCACTGTTGCCATCTTGCCCGCCATTGCCACCACCTTGCCTCTTTAGTTTATTATTATTATTATTAGTTTGTTTGTTTTTCTCCGGTTCCGGGAACCGAACTCACGACTTTGCACTTGCCAGGCAGGCGCTTTTGCTGCTGAGCTAAATCCCCAGCCCCACCTTGCCTCTTTAGTAGGAAAGGAACTGGCTCCACTCTGTCCCCACCTGCTGCCTTATCCCTCCACTTCTTTTCTTTCCTTTGTGTTCATCTCATAATT
This sequence comes from Chinchilla lanigera, assembly GCF_000276665.1. Lineage (NCBI taxonomy): Eukaryota > Metazoa > Chordata > Mammalia > Rodentia > Chinchillidae > Chinchilla > Chinchilla lanigera. The sequence continues at coordinate 1,370,120 of NW_004955406.1, forward strand.
TAAAGCTAAAACAAAGCCTAAAACTTAGATTTGCTCTTTGGACTTGGGAAAAAAAAGGAGAAGAAAGCCCTGAAAAATCTTTCTTAATTTGGATTTTATAAGTTATGTCATGCATGACTCTTGTTTTAGAATCCTCAAAAACTTTGGGCAAAATAAGTGGAGTAATGATCTTATAACAAGAAGTATACTAAGTAATCCTGTGAAAATGAAAAATCATAGTCAAGATTATGTCACGATTTATTGCGTGTGTGTATATATGTGTGTGTTTTTCTCTCTTAGCCAAATGGTTTTCAATAGCAATTACTGAAGTGTCAACGACCTCCTCATTCAATTGAATTAAAAAACTTAAATGAAGTTTTACTAGTATCAGTCTTCCTGTCATACAGGTAATTGAGAACATGATATATGCTACAACAATGCCACCTATGGTTAGTAGCCTTTGTTTAAAGCACGGTAGAATTTTAGATACACTACAAGAGCAAACAGCCTAAAATAAAGTCTGATAATAGCATGCTGGATACTTGCTGTTTTGGCTCTAGCAAGAATTGGGCAAAGAAACAATAAAAAAAGGTATTCAAATTATGGCTTCTGTTAGAAAAGATAAGACTATATTTACAAACAGAAATCCTTGCTAAGATCTGGATAATATGTGTTCTACATGTCTTTTAAGACTCTGTTTTTCTTTTAGTAGGAATTTCTTACATTTACTTAGAATATATCAATCTTTTCTTTTATGGTTGGCATATTTTTGTGCTGTCAAAACTAATTTCTTTTTGCTGACTGGAAGGTCATAAGAGTGTTCATTTGTATTATCTTCAAGTTTTAGAGGTTTGATTTTCAGTGTTTAATGCAGCTGGAATTTGTTGTGTATATGTAAGGTAGGGATCCTTTTAAGATGGATTGATTATCATGGCACCATTCACGAAAGAGTCTGACCTTTCCCCACACCTCTGCGATTTGCTTTTGTTAGACCCCAGATGCTCTCTGGCATGGTTCTGTTGCTAACTAAGCTTTCTCTTTGGTTCTGTTGATCACTTTGTCACTCCTGTGTAACTATCATGTTGTCTTACAGTAGCTTTATAATATATTTTGATGTCTGATGAAAGAAATCGGCAGAAAGATGAACAAATAACTTTGCTATGTTCCTACAATGGAATATGGTCGAGCAGCAAAATCAGTGATCCACACCTGTAGGCATCAGCATGGATGCATCTCAGAGACATAATATTTAATGAAAAGAACAAAAAGTAACCCGAGAGGACTGGATGCACTAATTAAGAAGTGCATTCTTTAATGTTCTATTTCTGATACAAGTTAAATTTATGCACACATGTGTATATATGCACATAATAGTTACACAAAATTATATAAGATAAGGTTTAAATTCTGGCTTCCCTTCAACTGGTACATATTCTGAATTTATCAAGTATTTTAATACTCTAGCCTTCAGTTTTCAAATCTGTAAAATGAGAAAGGTCCCTCACTAGATTCTTGTGAAGATTAACAGTTCCTGACACTGAGTGCTCAGTAAAATTCAGCTTATTTTTTATTTTATTATTGTTTTGCTTAATAGAGTCTATATATGCATGTATATTCAGGTATATGTGGATACAACACATGTATACATGTATACACACATGTATGGATGCATGTATCTACATACATGATCTTTCCTTTGCTCCTGAGAGTCTCTTTGGTTCACCTGTTTGCTGTCTTTTTCTTTAATCCTCATACATTTTTACCTTAGTGCTTGGAAATACAAATTTGAGTTTTTATTTCCTTTTAAATAAGTCTATTTGTACCTTTTGAAAAGAAAATATAGTTGAAGACTAGGGTGTCATATGTTTAAATTGGCAGATAGTCTAGATACGTAGTCTTCGCAGAACTCTAGCAGGGTTAAATTCTTGTTCTAAAATCTGGGGAGGAGTTATGAACAAAATGCTTTGCAATGAACAGCCAAAGTCTCCCTGTCCTCAGAGACCTTCTATTTAGGTATAGACTGATAAGCAATGAAGAAAGAGAGGGAAGGAAGGAGAAAGAGAAAGGAGGAGCAAAGTAAGTGAAAAAGAAGTCTAAAAAGAATCCCGGCACGTGCTGAGAGTGCAGCTCAGTGGTAGAACACTTGCCTCGCGTGTGCAAGGCCCTGGGTTCCATCTCCAGGGCTGCAAAATCATGATTATCACATCTTAACGGTGTTAGGGAAAAAATAGAACTGGGAAAGGAACAGAGAATGCTGGGGATGTGGATTCTATTTTACGCAGAACACTCCAGAAGGCTCTAAAGGAAGTGAGAGAACAGGCAGGTGGCTGTCTGGGACTGGGACGAGCCTGCAGGGGCACAGGAGGCTCTGAGAGCCAACATGGTGGGTGGTGCAAGGACTGAAGGGCTGAGGAATGCGGAGCAGGCGGAGCAGTGGAGATGAGGAGGTCACAGTTCCCTGGGCAGCGGGTCGCGGCTTGTGACATACTTTAGTGAATGTGGTAAAGACAGGATTCCTTGGTGATCTGCCTGCTATTGGACTGTTCAGAGCAGAGGAATAACAAGATCTGACTTATTTCTAAAAGTCTACTCTCTAAAAATGGGCAAAAGACTTGAATAGACACTTTATAGCAGAATATCCACCAATGGTCTATAAGCCTATAAAAACATGTCAAAATTATTAGTTATCAGAAAGGTGAATTAAAACTTCAATAATACAACATTTGATACTCAGTAGCGTGAGTAAAATTAAGCAGATAATGATCTACACTGGTAGTGACCAAATGCTTCCCAGGGTGTAGTGCAAGCTGAACTTGTGTCCTTTGCTGAGAGGTATGTGAAATAGAACCAGGCTTGGGAAAATAGGCAGTTTTTGTGAAATTTAAAACTTCAACACTATAGCCCAGCAATTCCACTGCCAGGCATTTACCAAGAACAGTGAGAGCATACATTCACAAAAAAAGCCTTGTCACAGTGTTCATAATGTCTTTATTCATAAGTAGCTAAAAACTGTGAAACAATCCCAAATGTTCATTAACAAATAATGAACAAATTGAAATATGTTTATGCATGAGGTAGTGCTATTCCACAAAATGATGTGAACTGTCAGTGTACTCAGCAACATTGATAAACCTCATAAATGGGTTGCTATACAAAAGGAAACCAGGTGCAAAAAAAAAATCAAAAAAGGGAATACTGCATGTACGGGCTGAATATGAAGTGCTTCCTACATATTCATGTATTGAGGGCTTGTTCCCCACTATAGCATGTTCAGAAGTGAGGCCCTCTGTGGTGACTGGACCAGGTTGCTAACTGTTCATAGCTGAATGGGCTTATGAAGGGCCAAATTGTATGAAGCAGGCCTCCGGGTGTGTTTTTGAAAGATGCTGCTCCCAGCTCCTTTTTTTCTGGGTCCAGAGCTTTTGCTCTGCTTCCTGGCTGCCATGAGGTGAGCAGCTCTCCTCCGCCAGGCCCTTCCACTATGATGCTTGTGCCTTGGAGCCAGCCAACCATGGACTGAAACCTCTGAAGCTATGAGCCTAACTAAACCTTTTCTTCTTTAAGTTGTGGTCTCATAGGGTCGGGTATTTGGTCCCATAAATGAAAAGCTGATTAATCTACTGTGTGCTCTCATTCATGGATTTCTAGAACAGGAAAAAAGTACACTTTGATAACAGAAATGATAACTTGTTTGACAGGTGACTGGACAGGGTCATAAAGGAAACTTTCCGTGGTGATGGAAATATTCTGTAACTGGATTAATGGTTTTGAGGATGTGTATTTATAAATGTCATCAAATTTTATTGTTTAAATCTGTGGATTCTATTGTAGGCAATGATTGATGTTTATCAATAACTGAATAGTTTGATGTTATAAAAGAAAATACTCTCACTGGGGCTTCTCTGTGGGAGAGGCGAGGTGGGGGCAGGTCCATGAGCTGGGATGCCATTGCAGTGGTCCAGGAGGAAGGGGAGGTTGGGGTGGAGCAGCGTGGTGAGATGAGAACTGCCCAGCTCTTAACGTATTTTGGAGGAAGAGCCAAATGGCTGGCCTGAGTTGTTTTAGAGAAAGAAAAGAAAAGAGTCGGGGACGGCTCTGAAGAATTGGGACTGAACAGCTAGAAGATGGAAAATACCAGGGAAGATTAGATTTGGTTTTTACCCATTAGGATGTGAGCAGTCAGGAGTCATTTCTGTGGATATTCATTCCGAGATGTGTGTTAGAAATCCAAATAAGGATGCCAGGAGGAAGATGGATTACTGAATCTGGAGCTCAGAAGAGACATCTCAGCCAGAGTCAAACTTCTGGGATTTGTCATTCGATCCACATGGTGTTCAGAACAATAGCGATCAGCTGTGACCACCTAGGGAGCGAGTGTGGAAAGAGAAAAGAAGAGGTCCAAGAATTTAGCCTCTGTAACGTTGATAGAATGAGGAAAATGAGAAAATGGAAGAAGCAACCCATGTGCAGGAAAATGCTATCCCCAAAGTTCAGCAAAGAAGTCTAAGAATCTAAGTGTGGCTTTTCCACACTGGGATTCTTGAAAGCACCTCTGTCCATTGGTGAGTGCTTTTGATAGCACAGTGATATGGTGCTTTTCATAACCTACTTTATAGCCTGGTGCTGGTCACCACCTGCAGGACGGCAGTATAACTTTAAGACTGTTACAGAGCAGTGTGCTTTCATCGTGTTGGGCTTTGTTAAAGTGTTTAGATAAACTTTGGGTTTTGTTTATTCCCTGATTGGGAAGATGGAGAGCCTTGCACAGGTACACGATGGGCACCTGAGTGGTACAGGAGTTGTTCGCACCACCTTCTATTCACTTTCAAAATTTTACAATCCGTTGTGAGGGAAAGACTTGGATTCTTCTGTTGTCTGTAACACGTGTTGGCTTGGGACAGGCTGGCTCCTGTGACACAGTGACTTTGTTTCCAGTGTAGCACCATAGGGTAGTCTTTCTGAAGGCATTTTTAAGAGATTAAGGTTTAAGTTAAAACCAACTCTATATGCTGTTGCCAATGCAAATAATGCCAACGAGATGACAATCAGATGAACAGCTAAGTTCACACATGCTCAGGCAGGATCACTACCGAGATGTCACAACTTACTCCTCTGCCTGTCAGCTGGCAAGCATCCTAATTGCGGAAATATAGCATGTAAATTAACATGAGCCATATCCATTTATATGTGCTGGCTTTGATGCTGTGAGGCATACATTTCACATACATTCAGAACCCAATTAGGTAGTCAGAGTATTTCTTCACTGATGGGCCACCCAAGCCATGATCTTTGACTCACTATGTGTGAGATCCCCTATTTTCACACACTTAGATTGTGTAATTAGGAGCTCTGAGTGCATTACACTGAAAATTGCTTAATATGTCGTTCCTCTTGCCCTAGAAGGGACCAAGATTCACCATGTTAAAGTAAGCTGCGAGAAGTAGAAGTAGAGATGGTATTTCCAGAATGGAGGGTGAATCAAAGTGGCGCCAGCATGGCAGGGGAGAGTGTCTTCATAGAGCGCTTTGGGAAATGCTCACCGAAATGTATGCGTGCTTCTGCGAGGGACAGCTGGTGATACTGAGGTGCAGGAATTTTTTTATTATATGGAGTTATTGCTGAGGGCATAAAAACTCCATGGAGTCTTGGATTAAAAACATACTACTGGACTCATGAACAAGTCTGTTGTCTCATAATTTTCAAAACAATGCTGACATGAGATATAATGCTACCACCTGACACTTAAACTAAAGAACCAAGATGACAACTAATATTCAGGGATAATTTATCGACCTTTAACAATTGAAAAATAAGAAGCACAGATTTTGTGGGAAATCTGAAATATGCTGATAAAATATATTATCATTTCACTCATTACCAGCTCAGTTTTCATTTTATGTAGGCTATTCAATGTTTTCTTTCTTACTATTTCTACTCTTCCCTGAACTTGATAAGTTATTAATAAGGAATCATATTACCTTTAGTATTTGTAATTATATCGGTTGAAAAGGGCACTGATTCGTTCATTTCTCTAGAATAAAACATGAAAGAATACTTGAACTGTGTTGTGTAGAATTTCAAGATACTGTTTGCATCCTTTTCTGGTGGGCTTTGGGGTTGACACTGATGCCCTGAACTTTCGGACACAGAGTGATGGTGTCACTCAATGTGGTGAGGTCCAGTGGTCCGTGTGGGGCAGTTCTGGGCTGGGAGACCAAGCTTCAGTTCAGAGGGGAGCAAGCAGAGGCGAGAGGGAGGATGGAATTGAGCAGAAGCGACAAAAAGAAAGAAAAGGAAGCAGATCTCTGAAATGTCACTGCTCTGAGCAGAAATTTGCCCTCAGCATTTTATAGTATGCTTTGGGAAGAGAAAAAAATTAATGAAGGGGGAAAAAAGGCCAGAAAGCCTTTAAAACTTTGGTCTATTGAGTTACCAAGGAAGGCTCTGGAAGCCGAAGGGGTGGGGTACCTTATGAGAGCAGGTGTGGCCGTACAGAGGTAGGGATTCAGCAGATCTAAGTGCAGTTGGAAAATCATTGTCTTGCAGAGAATACTCGGAAGTGGTCCGTAATGGCCTTGGCTTTTGTCATATGGTCTTGATTATAAGGCTAAAATTGCATTGCCATGCCTTTAGTGTGAACGAGATGGATGGATAATTATTACGTGCACTGAATACCTTTCTGCATGGAGGAACTAGGACATCCGCTGGTCACTGTAGCTCCCAGTCCCAGTGGCTGTCAGAAAAGCTCTAGGCAGCCAATTCATCACCATATTTATGTGGAGGAGAATGGCAGTGCCCTTCTGAGCCTGGGCGTACACACTCCCGCATCCACACGCAGACTGTAGACAAGCTGGTGGCCCCCGTGAGGGGCCGTGGGTGGGAGGCACTGCTCAGAGAAGCAGTAGCCTTCCTGGCCACGGTGGGGATGACAATGAAACTATGTGCTCTGGATGCAGAGAGTGCCTCGTCGTGGTGCCCACATGCTAGTGCCGGCATGGAGGTAGGGCCAGGGAAGATTTGTGGCTCAGTTGGAAATGTGGCAGGAAGCTTAGAATCCTTGACAATAGGAACTAGCGGCTAAACAAGATGCATCTGTGGAAGACCCATGATTTCAGATACACTAAGAAAACAAGTCTTTCCTTCATTAAAATGTAATTTTAACAGATTCGCTATCTTACATAGCTTTCAGCATCCTCTTAGAAGATGGATATAATGATGTGACAGTCTCCTGGCTGTTTAGTAGTTGCCACTGTCATCCCTACATGAAGCCATCTGGGCAGGGTGCTGAGCACTGTAACATCTGAGTGGGCAGGATGCAGGACTGCATAAGATCCCCGGCCATGGCCACAAAACTCATTCATTACCGGAGGATTTATGATGGATCCTGTCCTTGCTGGGCTGTGGCTTCCTCTTTTCATGCAGCCCTTTGCAAAATATGAGCAATTAGCTCTGAGGGCCACTGTCCCTTCCTCGCTGAGCCTTGAACTTCTTGGCTAGCACTGAAGGAAGAAACAAATCACACTTGGCTGCAGAGCGCAGAGAAGAGGCAGGCTTGTGAGAACAAGGTTCTGAGTCCAGAATCAGGGTCAGAAAGTGTTCTGATCGTGGTATTTAATACCTCACTCCAAACCCAGTGTCAGTGCAGTGTGGGTGTGTTGGGGGGGCAGTTACACAAGTTGATTGATCATATCTGGCCCATCATCCAGGTGTTCTTATGAGGCCATTTTGACTGTTTTGATGTAGGGTATTTATTTAAGGTAAAGTAGCCAGAGGAATGAAGGAATTTCTCTGTAAATTAAACAAAGAGGAATACAAAAAATGCAGAATCTATATATGTATGTATTTCTGTGCATAAATATTTAACAAAGATCAGAAACCTTGGTTATTAACAATTATTTTATTTTATTTTATTGGGTACCAGGAATCGAACTCAGGACCTTACGCTTGCCAGGCAGGCACTTGTGCAGCTGAGCTATATCCCTGGCCCATTAATAATTATTTTAAAGTGATTAATACCACTTTCATTTTCCAGTGTAGATAGATAGGTAGATAGATGGATAGATACATGGGTAGGTAGGTAAGTAGATGGACAGACAGACAGGCAGACAGATAGATAGATAGATAGATAGATAGATAGATAGATGGATGCCAGGGATGAAATGAGAGATACATGGTTCAATAATACCCATTATTATGCTATATAGTAGTTAAACCTAAGATTCTAGGGCAATAAAATATGAGGGATACACTATTTTGGTGCTGTATTTAGCTTTTATTTCTATTGAAAACTGCTAAATTAGTAGCATTTGATGATTCCCGATTTAGCTCTTTTAATAAGAAGCAGAAACTAAAAACAGCTCAACCAAGCAGTGGAAGTCTTATCACAAGCCAGTAAGATCAATAAGCTAAAAAAAAAGTATGAAAAGTTTTTGAGTGACAGCTTAAAAATGGAAAATTTAAATATACATCGCTGCCTTCTGCTCCATTGTGTAATACGTAAAGCTCATTTCGGCAGTATGTTTTAAGCAGCCAAGAAAGTGATTTATTAGTATCACCGGATTTGTGTTTATGTTCCACGCTGTAAACTATGCTTGTAGCCATATATCTGTATTAAGGCATTAATACTAGGAGTGCTACCTAAGCTTAACGCCACTAATATTGTTCAAAGTGTAGTTTATTGGGCTATAAATAGTAACATCAGTATTGACACTCTCTGCATTATCTAAGTCCCTGAATAACTTGCATCTGATGCTAAATGAACACGCTGCTGCTGACAGCCTATAGAGCATAAATCGTGGCTGCAAGTGATGCTTCCTGACTGGAATCGCTCCTCTCCTCTGACCTGCAGAGGTGTTCTCAATGTGTAGAGACCTCAAGAGATTTTCCCAGTGTCCACTAGAGGGGTATGATTAGTGGAAATCAGTTCTTGGTCTTAAACATTCTTGTTGCATCTGACCGCTCATTTTGAGCTAAATTTCATGGTTAACATCTTGAGAAAGTTCTATCTGTGACCTTTCATTAGGTGGAGACTTTGTGTACATATATATTTAATTCAGAAAAGTGTGCTTTCTGCATAAGGCTAAGATCCAGAAAGAGAATTTCTGGAAGAGTTTTCTGCTCCCTACAGTGAAGAACTCTAATTGACCACTCTGGTCTTATCCTTACAAGGCTCTGATTTTTGTAGGCACTGACTATATTTTTCTCAGATGTGTGAAAATATAGTTCCCATCTACTTCACAGAATAAGCATCTTTAACACTTGTGTAAAACAGTTCACGTTGCAAATATGAATAATTAATGCTTGCAGTCGTGGAAAGATAGGTAGCAAATCAGGAACTGAGTTTTATTTAATCTTCCGTGTGCACTCTGGATCTTACCTTGATACAGAGCTGCTTGCTGTTTATTAGTTCATCCAGCAGTTTTAACTGAGGATGGATTACTCTATGGTGGACACGGCTGCCATACACAAGTGTATTTTCTAAGCTTGATTTCTTTTGTTGAAAACCAGGACAGTATTTTAAGTCTGTTTGAATTTCACCAGAGACACTCTCCTTTATTAAAGGCTATAAACAATGAAAAAGCTCTTTCTTAAATGTTTCTTCCAGAACAGGAGGCAAAACAGCCACATAAATCATGAATGTGCTAATTTATCTAGGTGTTCCTAACTGTGCCTTGTAAAGACTAATGACACATATTAAATCAAGTCTGGAGAGCAGAGAATTGGAAGAGGATGGTCATATCTGTGAATCCACCCTCCGCTCACTCAGGGTCCTTTCAGAGAGCTCTAGCTGTGTGAGGAACGACAGTTGTCCTACTGTCCTATATACTTTTACGAGGATGTGCTAGAAGCTCAAGGAGTGATCTCGTGTGCTTTGAGTGCTTTGAGCTCCTTCTGGAGCACCTGCTTTCTCTTGGGGCTGAGCAGTGCTCTGGACACGGTCAGGAGACACTGCAGAAAAGGACACTGTGCTCTGCCTTCCCAGCACTATGTCTCCCCTGAAGCTCTAGAATGTGATGCCTCCCATCCTTCCTGTCCTGAGCTGTTCCCCACAGACAGGGCCGCTGCCATGCCGGCCTTCCGGGTGTAGATGAAAGCATTGCTGGAGCCTCTGCATTCTTTGTTTCCTGGACATTAACTATTCTGCCACAACCAGCCAGCGCACAAGGCCATAGGTTTACTTAGTTCACAGTAAGTGAAATAGAAGCAAAGGTTTCTCAAAGGAGGATGAAAGGTTTCAAGGCACACATGTTCATGGCTTAGAAAATTAGAAGGTGGCAGAGCAGACCGGAAGCAGGAAGCCCAAGGACCTGTGACATCCAGGGGCCGCTTCCTTTCTTTCTATTTTTATTTATTCCTCATTGCCTCTTTTCTGAGCTGAAATATTGAAATACTCAGTTTGGGTCTAAAAAGAAGCCAAAACCTTAAGGAGAGAGCTTGTAAACAAACACCCACTTGAGCCATCTGGTTTTGTAACACATACAAGTGATTAAGCTCCAGAGCTATGATTGTTAAATTTTTAAAAACACAACAATCCAAAACAGCCCCAAATAGATCTTTTATGCAGATTTATGGGGGGAGGTAGGATGCTTTATATAGTAAATAATCTGGAAAAGTTAAAATGATTTTAAGAAGATTTTCCCTCCCTTGTTTCTTTCTCTCCCTTCCTTAGGGATGTTACAGAAAGAGAAAATATATGCCTAAAATATGTTTATATGTTTATAGCTCCACTCTACTGAGTCTCCATTGTTAAGGACTTGGAATGGCTCCTTCATTACTATTTTTGCCCTTGATAGAGACACACGCATGCTTAAATGTATGTGTGTGCATGTGCTCACGAGACGGTCTCTCGCTTCCTTCTAGAATACATTAAGCAATCTGGGCTATTTGCAAATAATGAATTCAGGCTTTTTGTCCATAATGACTGAAGAAAGTCAGGTCAGGGGGAAATTAAATATGTTAAGAGCTCTCATTTTAATTGTATAATATCGATAGTGTCTTTATAGTTAATTTCCTTGACAAGTCGTAGGGCATATGGATTGGATTCTTCATATATTTCTAACGTGGAAATGATTCTAAATTGGAACATCTCATCTAGGTGACATCACCAAAGGGAAAAAGAAGTGCCGCTGTATTGCAAGTTTAGGGAAGTAACAACTTCAGAGCTGACGACTTGGGATGACTCACCCGAGCCACTGGCGCAAAAGCTGCCTGGGAAATCAGCACGCAGTGAGGAAGCAAGGTCACATCAGGTCCCAGTCTTGACCAGGCCTCCTACCTGTATCTGTCAGATCCACTGGTGGAGGAAAGGAAAGCGTTGAAAAAACAAGAGGAGAGCATTTGGTGATGATAATAGTGATTTGAGTATCAAGAAAACACCCCAGGATTTAACAATGCAGACATAATAAAAGTTAATTTGTCCTTCACAGAAAGTCCGTAATGAGTGTTCCTGATGGGGGTGGACCTCTTCCAAGTGGTGACCGGAAGACTGATGTCAAAGTCTTAGGGCTTTTGTGATGTGGGTGTTTAGCGTCCAAGGTTGCTGCCAGGTCCCGTGTTGAGTACGGTGTGGGGATGGATCTGTACGTCAAGTGCAGAGAATCTTGTCACTGACAGCCTCCAGCTTGGGGCACCACGAGCTGCAGGCAGTGGGGAAGCAGGTCTAACTGTGTGCAGGGTACGAGGTGTCTGGGGAGCTGCCGGAAAGAAGAGAAAGATGGGGTTGAGGCAGGACACCCATGGTGTCAAGAAGGAAACAAATGAAAGCCTTTGTCAGGGAGGTTCTGGTAAACCGGCTTTCTGACAGCAGGGATCCGGAGCCTCACCTGGTGCATGTGGTTTGCTGATCCCCTGGTGTAAATACTCATGCTGAGGCTGATTGCATGCCACCAACGTGAATGTCTTGAATGTGGAGCTGGGAAGCAGTGCAGAGCCGGAGCCACCTCGCCCTGCACCCGGCTGGTGAATTCTGAGAAATTTTCAAAGGCATCTCTTCATGGGAAGGAAGTTTGTGTTCATTGTCCCCTTGGTCTGTGACACAAAGGAAGAGTCGCTTTGGGAGGGATCTCTTCACTGGCTGAAACTCCCGTCAGTATGATGTACTCTTATCAACCACAGATATGGGTGTATAATTTTGAGTCAGGAAAAAGAACATAGTGCGTTCCAGCTGCCCATCTGCCCTGAATCTCAGGTCACTCTCAGGCAATATTTAAAATGCCCAGAGCAGCTTTCCAAAGAGTGAGAGCAAGGTTCTCAGTGAGAAGTAGAAGCCACTTCTGGCATATGAACATGTATTATTTTTCTTGGGATGCAGTGTGATTGCTTCTGTCATTGTTTTCCAAGAAGGAAGAAGGACCTGGAGATGGGACAGGTAATGGTAACGATGAAAAAGTGATCCAAGCAGTGACCCTTGCTTCTGTCTGGAGATTGGAGTGGATGTGCTGCCACTCCCCATGACAGAAGCCAGGAAGCAGCATGAGCTGATCTGTGAGATGTTTTGTTTTGTCGGTGCTGGGATTTGAACCTGGGCCTTGAGCGTGCTAAGCACTTGCTCTAGCCCTGTGCTACATCCCCAGCCCTGACCTGTGTTTTAAAACAATATCTCAGCTGGCTAATAAATTAAGGTGGCCATGAATAGTCTGATGGCTGTACATGTTTCCTTCTGAAATGTTCTACTGTTGCTTCTCTACCTTTGTTATCCAGAGAATCAGCGTGATGATCTGGGTGGGTACCATTCTGCTGGACCAGTGCAAATGTAGGTGTGGTACTTCTGAGTTGCCGTAGTGGCGCAGATGACAGGTCAGCCCATGAGAAGACACTATGCTTCAGTCCCTTTGGCTGTGCTGGACTTGTCCTCTGAACACCCAGAGACATAACCCCCTTTGGACTGACACTGCACCTTGCAGCCTCTCTGTGACAGCCCCCGGGCTCTGTATGAAGTCCTTTTTGATTTCATCAGGGTGGTTGGGTTGGCATCACTCAGATTCTGGTCTGTGCTCTGTATCTTTGGGGCACATGCTGGGCCAGATTGAATCCTAAGGGCGATGGGTTCTGTTCAGTGATTGGTTTATATTGGGCCAGTTGCTATTTTTGGAAAGCATTAAAACTTGTAATGACAGACTCCGGTACTGAAGCCTCTCTAAAAGTTAATTCATTTACTTAGTTAATAATGCTAATGAGCCGTCCAGGGAGCTGCTCCCCTCCTCCCAAATTTTCTAATGATGGCATAGTTAAGTTCCTTGCAAACAGTAACTTGCCCCATGCCGCTCCACTCTGCTGAAATTTTTCCTTAACCATGGACTGCCAAAAATCAGAACTAGGGCTTGGCACACCCGTTGTGATCAGACGGGCTATCGGAATCATAATGTCCTAAGTACAAAGCCCACTAATTGAATTTCATTCACCAGACTAAAAGACGGCAGCCAAAGGCAGAGAACACTATGGGCTGTTTTTTATGAGGTCCAGAGTCTAAAGTCATTTTTAAAATGTGAAGTGATGCAGTTTCTTGTATCTTTCATTTAAAATGCTCCTTGGTAAACAGTGTTACAGATTAGTGTATTTGTAATTTAAATGAAGATAATACATCAAAGCTGAATCTGAAAAGGAAGGAGAAGTTTAGGAAATGATTCATCCCCTCCTTTTGTGTATGATCTACTGTAGAAAATAAATAAATGGGAAGGAGAAGGAGGGGGAAGAATTGTGGATTTTAGGAAACAAAATTGAACTATTTCTGAGACAGACTCAATCCCAATAGCTAAATCTTTGTTTTCTTGAAGCACACTAATAAATTCCGCCTAATTCATTTTTTATTTTCTCTCGGGGTCTGCTTGCAGATTTGCTTCAACAAAGGAAGCATCATGTTACATCCTTTAAATAATTGATGCTTCTCAGTCCAAGCCAGCTTGAAGGAAATTCTGAAAATAGGTACCGATTGAGCAAACGCCTCTGCTGCCCGCTTTCCCTCCTCAGCACTCTCTGCTCTCATCCTGCTTAATAAAACTTGCTTTCCCCTCCCCCTGTGTTCTTTGCCTCCTTGATGGAGCAGATGATGTTCTCCTTTGGGTTTAGTTTTTACCTAATGCTTGGTATCGCTCATGCATTTCACCCCATTCCATTTGTTTTATTAAAGACAGAGGGAGCCGTTCATATAAGTGGGCTGATAGAACGGAGAGCTCTTAATTAATCTGTCGAAATGTTATGCCATAATCACCATCAGAGACGGTTCCTTGGGACTGGGCACAACTGGGAGAAGTTGTCCCTATTGATGGGCAGGGGGCTCTCATTTCCCAAGGAGCAGAGTCAGTTGCAGCTTTGCCCACTGCCGGCTGCTCCTGCAGGTTCTAGTCCTGCGAGCTGAACTGGTTCCCCTCCAAGAAGAGAGTTTTCCGCCTTCATGCACCATGGGTGGTGTTGGCCATTTTCTAAGTCTTGGAAAGGCCTGCTTTCAGGTAGCTGTGGTTGGTAGAATATTAGGCTGGTCTCCCATGGTCACGGCTTCTAGGTCTGACTCCGAGTTGCATATCCTTCCAGGACCTCCTTTTCATACTTTGTAAAATGAGGGTGCCGGGTGGGTCATCTCCAAGGTCTCCATCACTGGCAGTCTTCCATCTTCCAGGAAAGGCGTGAAAGACTCAGGAGAAGCTGCACCCACGTGACTTTGGGTACAGTCATGGTGTTCTGAGTTTGTCTGAACGAGAGCTATAAGTTCCTTCTTATCATCCTTCCTGTTTCTTTCCATTATTTCTGTTAGTCTTTCACTTACTTTCTTTCTCCCCAGCCCCCTACCCCCCTTCCTTTTCCTTCCTACCAGCCTACATTTCCAGGGCTAAAGTGGAAGGAGAGTAGCTGGCTGAGTATTAAAATCAAGAATCTCAGTTGACTTCATAAGCTAAACACTCATTTTTAGAATGTTCTGTCCTCCCAGGCAAGCTTTCTCTATGATTCTCCAATTGCAGCAGAAAGTAGCCAATATTATTGAATTTGGGAAGTGGCAAATATCAGGAGAGCTAAATCCGGAATTCTGATGCTGTGTATCCGTCACTGACAAAGCTGTAGCTGAATGGACGGATTGCTGTCCACTCCCAAAACTGTCAGTCTGACCCACTCTTCCTTTAAAGGGGCACCATGTACGGGCATTGCTCTGTTTCCTCCTTAGGTAGGGCTGACTTCCGGTGGCTGAAGTTGTCTTTGCCTGCATCCTCCCAGCCACCTGAGGCAGATCATTTGTATAAATTATGCTTGCCCAGAATAAGCTTTTCTGGTTGCCCTTCTCAAAACCCATTGTCCCCCAAAATCTTCAGATCATCAAACCAATCTAGGCCGACACAAAAGGGAATCTGGGCAGGTGAAGGAGCTCTTCTGTTTGTCTTTTATTGTCAACTGTATGCTAAGGTTATCTTTAGAAAGACCAAAGGAATTATTTTGGTTCTCCTTTTGAAATCTTTATGTTTACCAGCCATTTGCTTTTTGCACGTGTATGTACCTCAGGCTTTCATAATGTATGTAAGGAGATTGCAGGTACCTCCTCCCAGTAAAATATACTCCTCAGTTTTTGGAACTAAAAATGTGCTTTTCCCGGAGGACGGCTGTGTTGTTCATGGTTGAGTTTCACTGCAATGCAACTGTGCTTCACAAATATCATGTGCTAAGTGGCTTCTCTTTTTATTGGAATGTCCAGTCTTCTACCACCTCAGGAGCAAAAGGACAGATCTTTCTGCCTATGAAGATAGAGAGCTAACTCTCCTTTGAGAAGATCTCTGAAGTAACACAGAGAGTAATGGTGGTGGTGATAGAGGACGGTGTGGGGAACGTGTAAGTCCTGTTGCCTTACAGTCGGCAACTGTGTGGGTGAAGACACTGGAGTTATCTTCCTATACTTGAAACATATTCTGTGCAATAAGGACGGGAATCCAGATCCTTCCTTCCCCACCGTCTTACCTCGCAACCTTCGCATATGGCACTAC
The DNA here is from genome assembly GCF_000276665.1 of Chinchilla lanigera. Classification (NCBI taxonomy): domain Eukaryota; kingdom Metazoa; phylum Chordata; class Mammalia; order Rodentia; family Chinchillidae; genus Chinchilla; species Chinchilla lanigera. The sequence goes on from NW_004955406.1 coordinate 1,386,058, forward strand.
ACCCATTGAGATCTGTGTGGAAAGTGGCCCCGCTGAGCTGTGCAAAGCAAAATCCAGGAGACTGCCCCTGGCAGTTCTTAATCCTGAAATTAATATCTTTGTTGTCAGTTTAAATGTCCAAACTCAATAATTACTTGGATCTAGGTCCAAGGGTGGTGAACCTATGGCATGCGTATGATTTCTTTTTCTTTTAAGGCAAATGATGTGACTGTATGAGTTGTGTTTTATAAACGAAAACCTCACCATTCGGGTTTAATTGCGGCATGGGTACTTTGCAATAGTTATGTGAGTTTTGGGCTGCACTTTGGGCACTCATCTCTAAAAGTCTGGATAATTCTCTGTTTATGAAACAGTTATTTCTCAGTCTACATTTTACAGTGGGTAGTTTAGAATTCAAGGGAAAAATAGATACGTGGTAGTGAGTTTTCCAAGTTATCCACAAAATTCTTCTAGACCGTATTGTAACTGACTTTTAAAGGCTATTTGCAGAGCCTCCCTGCTTCAGTAAGGGATCCACAGTGTTGGATAAGAACACTTGCAGTTGGGTTGATCGTCATTACTTAACCTGGGGATTAACCTGGGGAGCTGTGTACTGCAGTTTCCCCTAGATCATAAGTTAACAGGAACTAATTCCACACCTTCTTCCAATGCTCTACCGTCTCCCCCACGCACGGACCCTGACCGTCCTGAGTTAGATGCCTCTGCTCAGAGAGTTGGCATGTATGGTACAAACATCATTATTGTAATACCCATGTTATTTTGAATATTCATCAATTTCAGAGCTAGAGTTTGACAAGTGATATGTTTTCTGTGTTATGCGGTACGTTTCAGTCTTGATATCTGCAGTTACATTAGTCATGGCCGTTGGCACCATGACCTGACATCACTGCAGATATCCATACCTGCAAGATTTGTGCTGACCCATACCCTTCTGGACACCCCAAGTCCTAAGCCTTCTCTTAAAAATAAAGAAATAACAACCTAACTTGGTTCCCTTGGGCTAATAACCACGGAATACCAACTGAGTGGGTTCTCTCCTAATGCTTCTTTATACTTATACAGATTGCAACTTGCTGACTGAGAGACCTCCCGTGTTCACAGTCCTAGAAAATAAATAGGATTGGGTTCTCCCATCCCACTCATCCAGCCACCTACCTCTTTCAAGGGAATCCTGGAGCAACCTCTTGTTCTTATCTGAAAAACAGCCCCCTTTTCTCTCTTTGATTCTAGACCCTGTTAAAGCCCAGTTGACATTAGACGTCTCCGCTCTGGTCACTGGGCTTAGTTGGTCTTCAGCTCTCATTCTATGGGGGAATTCACTTAGAAATCAGCCCCTTGTTTTCTAGGCCCCAAGTAGTTTCTCTTTAGCATTAAATCAATGATCAAAACATGGTTTTGGTTACTTCTGGTAGCATGGGGGTGTTAAGAGAGAATTGGAGCCCAAACTTCCATCTTGCTTATTTGTTAAGCGTTTTACTTTTAACTCGATTCTCAGAATCAGCAAGGGGAAGCTATGGGCTTGAAGGTGCCCTGGTGAATAGATGGAGATGCCCCCTTTAGGAGCCTTCCAGCAAACACACAGAATCTCTTTGCAATCATCACCTCTCAGAGTCTGCTGTGGCCCTGTTCATGCTCTCAGGAGTGTGATGGAAAATGGCCTGGTGCCACTTGGCTGATTAATTCCCCCACATTTTGCAGGTAATGAATCTCAGCAGATCATTCACCAAACAAATAGTAAGGGACCTTCCAGGGGCCACTTAGTTACAGTCCACCCTTGAGCTGTAAGTTCAGTGTTGAATTCCCTTGGGTAGCCAAAAGGTCACTAGACCGTGCTCCACAGCCCCTTTATATCAGGGTAAAGATTTGGGAAGCATTCAGATAAACCCTATGCAATTGCTATTTTTGTCTATCAAAACTGGTAAAATACTGGCAATTTTGTGCGGCTAATCACAAAAGCTTCCTTTTGTAGACAAACATTCTACCTAAAGTACTGTGCATATTGAGTTAAAGCCCATGACTCGAAACAGATTCTCAGTCTTTCCACTTAGAAAACTTGTGCGTCTTTCCCTACTGCTGTTTGTCTTTTTTTAAGGATTAGAGACACAAGAAGCAAAAGTCACATTTGGAGGAATGACTGCATTTTGAGACTGATGTGATATAAGTGGAAAGTCCATTGGTCTTGGAAGGTTTTCTTCTCTGGAAGTTATAAATGGGTGTTATAATGGGAAATACTTTGAGAGCATTCGCTATAAATAAGAGAGGAGCGGAAGATTAATAAATCGGATAAAGCTGAGAAGGAAGAAAACTTAAAATAAAAATGAGGACTATACCTTCACTGGAGTGTTAATACCGCCCTGGCTATATATATATATATATATATATATATATATATATATATATATATGAAAATCAAAGACTCGCTCAGAGCCCACTAAGTTGTAGCTATTAACGTGTGCTTAAGTCTATTGCTGGGAGATTTTATTAAATGCACTGGCTGAGAAAATTGACCTTACTTTTTTTTTTTCCTTTTCTGGGTCGGATCCTTGCTCACATCACATAAATGAACAGAGCTGACAACTGATTGGTTCATCAATGAGCAATATTAAATAATGAAGATGTAAGGGAAGAGTCCTCTGCTAACATTGTCACAGCTTGAAAGGTAAGGTGTTCCCTACACAGCCAGGAGGCAGTAATGTTCCTTAGAAACCCATCTAGCACTATGTCATGTGATAGAAGGTGGTTAAATCCCCCCTTGACATCTTTATCCTCTGTCACTGCGACCTTGGCGAGTCTTTCTTTAGTAAGGAAAATGAAGAACTTCTGATGTTTCCCTCATTCCAGCTTTTAAAAGCCAAAAATGTCATTTGGGTCTTCCACAGTGTTTTATTTGGTGATATCCTGACAAGTTGAGTGTGTGCTGCAGTGGCCATGTGGGTCCTTTGGAAAGGTTCTGCTCATTTCTGTTGATTTGCTATCTTGATGAATAAACTGTGGTGGTCAGGCTTAGACTTTCTTACTTCTGATCTTTTGGTGATGAGTAAGAAGCAAATATCACTTTCCTCTACATCTTGTCCTGTGTCTCAGAGAGAAAGTGCTCTCTTTCTCTTCTAGCTTCTGCAGACTTTCTAAGAGTTCTTGCTCTGTGCTTAGTTACCAAATGAATGTCCACTTCTTTCTAAGAATCTCTAAAGGTTGAGAGTTCCCTTGACTCCATTTTCGAAGGAGTGTCACATAACACCTCCTTTCCTGGGATGCCATGGGTTCCAGGAATGGTCCTCTAGAACCCAATCCCCTGCTTGGATTGTGTGGGACTTTTGATGGACAGTGCAGGATCCTTGACTGACTCATTGTGATTTGAGCACCTGTCACATAGAAGACCCCAAGGGTCCCCACCCCATGGTGCTGTCTCCATGTCCCTCCAGGTGAGTCACATTTCCAAAAAACAATCTGTGGACTCCTGCCTCAGTGTAGCAAATGGCACTTTAGAAGTGAAATCGTCTTTCTCATGGCACCCACACTGCTGAATTTGCAACTGGGCATACTTAAGGTGGAGGGAGATGTGTTTCCATGTCTGGAGTGGTCTGAAATACATATAGTGCTGTCTCTGCTTCTGCAGCTGAAACTATCCAAAAATGGAGTTCTGACCCCAAATATTCACTTGTAATTCTGGAGTAGCATTTGTTGTTTTGCATAGCATCAGCTTGGTGGTAAATATTGGTGGTACTTAAACCTACTCCTTAAAAAGGACAGGTGTGCCCTGCTTTCAGAAAACCTGGCTCTGCTTCGAATTCATGCTTACTGGGCCATTACAGAAGGGACAGTTATTTGCACACTAAAAATAGCTTGGCTTCATAAAATAATTTATCACAAGATTCCTTTAAATAACCAACTCTCTTAGAGCATTTAAAATATGATTTGATTTGAAAAATCAATGGTTCCCTCACTCAACTTTTCAAGAACACATCTGCTTTGTAAGGAGAGACAGCTAAAGGAGGGGTGCAGCAACAAGGGATGGGGGGCTAAAGTGAGCTGGGTGGGAATTAATATTAATTTAGAAGTGAATTTACTTTTCTAGACCTTCCCAGGGAAGACACCTTCACCTTTCACAGCTCCACAGGACATAAGGGGGAAAAAAACAGCCCAACTTGAGTTTGGAGCAGATACATCTATCTCTTTGGTGGGCCGCGTTCTGCATTATGCATGTGCGTAGAAGTGAGGTTTGCTTTGATCCTGACTATTAAAAGTTTATTTTTAAACTCAGACTGGGCAGGCATCCAGCGATGCTCTTCCCCTGAGCACATCCTGGGTTTCAGGTCCTCGGCCTGCAGAATGCAACTAAGCAACAGGAAGGAGCTCAGAAGTGCGGAGACTTGATGGGTGCGGAGGGTTTTTTTCTCCCTTCCTCCCCTCTATTTTTGAAATTCAAATTGAATGCAATTTTCAGCTCATTTGAGCTAGAATATACTGTTGCTGAGCTTCAGTGGCTCTTAAATTCAGACTCACAGGAGAAAACAGATATCATCTGTCACAGGGGGTGGGAGAAAGGAGACTCTACTCCGCATTTTATTCACAGGAGGCAGAACTCTAGTAACTAATTCAGACCTTCCTGACTAATCGCCTAATCATTCACCAGCAAACCTATCAACTAATCAGTGAAACCTCTGAGACACCCGTCTGAGGAGGTCTGGGAGCTCTTACCCCTTCTTGCTTTTAAAACAAATTATTCAAGTCTATTTTTGCATCATTGGTATTTTAATACCTTTTTTTTCAAACTGTGATAGAATATCTCCTTTCTTCCTTTTCTATTTTTACTGTTTCCATCTTTAATGTCTTTGTCAATGCTGTTTATTTATAACTGAGAATTAGAAGAAGGTTTAGGTTAGGCTAAGTGGGGCTAAATTTTGAATTATTATTATTATTATTGCTAAATAGACTGAAAACTATGCTTCTGTCTCTGGATAAATATCATCACCACTTAAAAAGCGAAGCCCAGCCCTGCTGTTTGGGAAGTGGCCAGCGGGCTAAGCCCACGATGAGAATTGAGAGGTCTGGAGAATATCTCTTCATGAATTTCTGTGACTAAGTATGTGGCCAGGGATTGCAAATGGATGTGAACAACGATGATCTAAAGTTTTTCCTCTGGCTTTAGGAAGGACGTGATTAAGCAACTTTGATCCTGAGAGGTAGGTTTATACACTTTAGTAGCAATGCTTGTCCTTCACTGTTTCAGCAGAAGCCAAAATTTCCACGGGAACATGAAAGCCGTTACATTCTTATGCTTTGTTTTCCTTTCTTTCCGTCCTTTTTCTTGAAATCCATGAGAGACAAGTAACTGTGCTGTTTCAAAATTAGTAGAAGAAAACCACTTTGATCCCTAAATACTGTTGTTTCTAATGGAGATCATTCATAGTCATCACACTTGGAATGGTTAGCAGGAAGTGTATGATCTGGTCATATCTATTTATGTGAATATATGTGAATATGTGTGTGTGTGTGTGTGTGTGTGTGTGTGTGTGTTTGAATACCCTTAAGGTCTCTAAGAATGTCACAGCAGGTACTTCCAGATACTCACTTTCACAACAATAAATCCATCAACCACTTTATCCTTTTCACGGAATGTGCTGGTGCATTACAGCCCTGGTAGAAGGGGTTGGCTTCATTTTCTTTAGAAGAAATGATACCCTGACATATTCACTTGTTGTGTCTTGTTGTACATTGGTATAGTGACTGACACATAGTATAAGAAATCACAAACTGCTCTGAAACAAGACAACTATGATGGAATTGTGATTTTTATATTAATAAATGTGTATTTGGTCCCTGCTCCCCATTTCTGACATAGCACTCCTAATCTGTGGGAATTCCCTGTGTTGCAGGGGTCTCTTGTGTTCTTACGAGGGGATTCTTCTGGACTTGTGGTCACCAGAAAGACAATGCCATGATCAGAGGCTTTCTGTGGTCCATCAGGAAATGGATGGGACCTGGAGAAGGAATTAATAATCAGTCATCCCTACTTGATGAGGCATCCATGAAATCCCTGAGCTATAGTTTCAAAGAGTTTCTGGCTGGTGAGACACAAGGTGGACTGAGAAGGGAGGTGCACATGGAAGGTGTGGAAGCCCTGTGCCCTTTGCCTGCTTCTCCCTGTGTGCCTCTTCCTCTGCCTGCCCACCTGCGTCCTTATCAATAGGATAAACTCATAAAAGCATTTTCCTGAGTTCTATGAGCCACTGTAGCAAGTTGATTGAGTCACAGAGTGGGATCATGGAGAGCTCCAGTTTGTGGGCAAGGCAAACAAAAGGGTGGGGGTAGCCAACAAGTTTTTAATGGAGCAGGGGCAGGGTTGTGGGGCTGGGCACTAGAAGTGTAGGTTAGGACCCTCTCTCCAGGTGGGTGGTATCAGCACTGAGTTAAATTTTAGGACAGTCACTTGGTGCCTACTGAAGAATTGATGTCTTCAGAAGAAAAGGGGAGTCCCAGCACGTCTGAACACAGAAGATATTGGGGTGAGTGCAAGCGTGTTACCACGTCACCTTGACAAAGTATCTGTATTTTTCACTAATGACTGAATTAGTTAGCAGAGTTTTAGGTTTTTTTTAAAAAAGGTCACATCTCTTCAATTTATAAGTACATAGGGAACATTTATTATGTGGCTGAAACTCTCTGTGCTGAAATTTGTAGTATACAAAGTAGTGGTTCTCTAAAGTGATGTAGACTCTGGAGATGTGAATCAAGTCTGTCTTGAACATGGGCCATGCCTCCCTTTTTCCTCTGTTCATTCTCACTGGTAAAAATAATTATAATCTAAAGTGGAGACGAGAGAGAATGACATGCAGAACAACTAGTGGGGAGGAGTATGCACTTAATAAATGCAGTAAAATGTGAGGAAAGGGGACACAGAGTACTGTCCCCTGCAAGAAGGCCTGGAGGGCAGACGATCAGGGATCAGCAGGGAAAGAGGGAGGTCCAGCAAGTCTCAGGGACCATGTGAGGAGGAACAAGAATGGAGAACTCTTGAGGGAGAGAGGTCACTGGCACCCAAAAGCCTGTTCCTGCTGAGAAGGCAGGTTGCTAAATTTCTAAGAGTTTTATGAGCTGTTTTTATTGTTATGAATATCCAATGATATAAACTTACACTTTGTCAGTTATTTCAAAAACAAAAGTGATGAAAAGTTCATGTGTGACTTTTTGATTACTATCAGCCACACTTGGCTGTCACCGGTGCTGTTGCCTCTGGGCAGTGGGATGATGACCGCCTCCTTTCGCCCCAGCATTAAGCCCTAGGCTTCTGGCTGGGGGCTGGCACTCTCCATGGTTGCAGTAGTTTAGCCATGGAATAGGCAAATGCCAAACACTGGGGCCTTTTTCATTTGAGAGCTGATCATTAAAATCTACCAGGCAAGTGTGGGGTGGACGTGGAAGTAAAGAGAGAACTGGGAAGTCCAAGTGGAAAAATATCAGAAGCTGGCCTGACGTTGGAGAAATGGTTTCATCTCAGCACTCAGATAGGCGAGTGGTTTAGAGCTGAGTTAGAAATCACAGAAAGCTGTGGCTTTGCTTACATACTTTCTATCCCTGCATTGTGCCTGGAGCTGTGTGTTGCTCAGAGGGGAGAATGCGCTCCAGAAAGGCGACTTCTCTGTGTGGGGACATCACAGCCTGCTCCTGTGTGAGCCTACACGCTTCAGGTCAATTGCTGGGCCTGGCTCTTTGCAGTCAGGAGAGATGGCAAACATGGCCGACTGTCTTATGGCAAAGTTTTTAAAATTTAAATTTATATTTAAGTTTTTGGTTTCTGTGAGACAGAGTTTCACCGTGTAGCTGAGACTGACTTTGAACTTGCAGCAGTCCTCCTGCTCAGACTCCCAGGTGCTAGGATCACAGGCATGCGCCACCATGCTCAGCTGTAAACTTTTTTTTTAATAGAAAGAATACACTGTACAATAAAGACAAAAGTATAATGAATACATAAACCAGTAACATTGCCTTTTATTACTATTATCAGTTATTATGAGCTGTGCATAACTGTACGGCTATCCTTGTGTGCCACTATCAGTGCAGTAGGTTTATCCCCATATCACCAAGCAGGTAAGTCATGACCGCACTCGGTCCTCAGTATGGTGCCATCCTTAGGCTGTGGGAATGTTTTAGCACCATGCTAATCTGCCAGGACCACTGCTGTATCCACTGCCCATGGTTGGCAGGACATCTTTATGTGGCACATGGTAGTGTGTTTATTATAGAAAATATGTAAAGTAAAATAATAGTCCATGGTTCTAGACTATTTTTATGTGCCCCATACTTTTGAAGTCTTGTACATATAATGACTCAGTTAATAATGGGAGCAGCCCTGTAAGGTGCTTGCTCTTATGCTATTTCAGAGAAACTGAGGTTCTCAGTATAGAGCTTTGGCCAAGCAGAGGAGCTGTGGTCGTCCACACTGGAACACTTTGTAAGACAAAGGGGGTGCTGTTAATCATTAGCCAGGAAATGTCATGCATAACCCCGCAAAGAGCGACCGGTGGGTGCCCTCTGCAATGGAGTGGATGAATCTGGTAGATTGTTGAATATTCGTGATAGTTTTAAAAGCACTCGTCTTTAACCAACATTTCCTGAGCATCTATTATGAGGAATGCTAAGTGCTGAAGGTTAAGATATATATGCTAAGGTTTAAATATATAAAGTTATAAATAAATATTCTGAAAGGGGAGGCAGAGAGGACTGGTTAGATGTAGCTTTTTTGTTCTCTGCCATCTTAACCATATTTAGCTGGAAGTAGTCGCTATTCACAACCTCCTGATGTTCATTTCCACAAATTCCACGGTTCATGGAGACCATCTACATAACTAGGTTAGCTTTCAACTGAAAGCAATGCAACCACAGCATACAGATCTGCAGTTTAGCTGTTAATCATACACATATTTAGGTGAGTACCTCTTTAGTATTTCCTTAAAGGGATGTAGAACATTTGATCATTTCTTTCCTGGTGATACCTTACTTATTTGACTGATAGATTGATTGATTGATGATTTCAGTAATGCTAGGTAAATATTTTTATTCTCATAATTGTGTTTCTATATATCTAGAGTATGGTTGCTGAGCCAAAATATATCTGTGTTTTTAGATTTATAAGAAACTATCAATGGACCTTAAGAAATTAGACTTATTTACTCTAACAACTCCTCATTAAGCATGATTCTCTTCGAGTTTAATTGTTTTGTTTTTTTTTCATGTTGGTGATTTATTATTGGGAAAATAGTGTCTTATAGCTATTTCAATTTACATCTTAAAATTATTAATGCAAAGATCTTCTATAATTTTCATTGAACATCTGAATCTTCTTACTGAATTTACATGCTATATTGTCTTATCAACTTTTTCTATTGAAATATACTTATCATTTGCCTTAGCGTTGAAACCTGTTGCATAGTAAGACTATTAACCCCCTTTTTAAAAATGTGTTGCCCAAAGTCTCCCTGTTTTATTTTTGTGTTCTAATTCTGCTTCCTATCACTGTTCATCACAGAGCTGTAGTCAAATGGGTTTATTTTGCTTTTCTCATGGCATTTCATTTTCTTGTCTTGATTAGATTGGTTTCTCCTTGAAAGAAAGAAAAATAGTATTTATTTTAGTCTAAATCTTGTACGGGTTCTTTCAACATGATCCTTGACACTGTACTTCGTAGACCAGGGAGGAAGGTGGCAGTGGACACAGGAATCTGTTTCAAGGGAAAGTATTTTTAATATGAAGGGAGAACTGTTTTCTTGAATTTTTCCAAATTTTCTGCAAAAAAAAATCAGTGTTATTTTTACCACCATAAAACAGAATTTTAAGGTGAAAAACAGAAATTTCTGACCAAGGGATTTACAAAGCTAAATAACAAGTCATTAAGACCAAGAAGCACAGCCCCCCAAAATTATTAGGAATGAGACACAGAGAAAAAGGACCCTCGTCTGAGGACTAGGAGGAAAGTGTATGCCATCTTTAATACTCATTCTTCCCCAAAGACAAGAGCTTGAGTACTTCAAACATAAAGCCATACACATTGTATGCATATACTGAAATATTACTCTATATCCTAGAAACACACAGATATTATGTATTAGCAAAAACTTTAAAAAATGTTTAAAAGAGAAGCAAATACTAACTACCATTATCTGGTCATTCCATCTTCTGTGCACAGATCAAGTTCCCACACGGTATCCCATAAATACATACAATTAAAATTATGAAGAGGTCAGAAAATCCGTAGGCCTCCTCTGGTTGCTTTGGGACCAGATGGTGACAGATGCTCCCAGATGGAACTTGGCCTTCAGCCTCTCGGCTTTCCAGCCTCACTCAAGCCCCCCAGATTAACATCACTTTAATGTCAGTTTTCCCCCTAAAAGTCATGCGGGTCCCCATCATCTGTCCTGCTTGTCCAGTGAAACTCCCCCAGCAAGATCCCATAACAAGTCCAGTTCCTGCCCTCCCTTTAAAAAGTGACCACTGTGACTCCCCGTACGGCCACCTCCTCGATGCCCATCTGCAGCTCCTCCTGCTCAGCACCTCCTCCCTGACCCTCTGTCACCCTGGAGCCCACTTCCTTACCGTCAGGGCTCCGCTTCAGTCTCCTTCCTGTGCCCCTCCCTGACCTCTTGGCTAGAGAAAAGCTTGGTGTTGATGTGTGTGTTGGAACTAGTTCAGACTTGCACTAAACAACAGAGTATGACAGTGATGTGTCCCTACATGCTGTGAACGAGCTTGCCATTTCCGGGAGGACAAAGACTGTGTCTCTCGAGCATGACCCAGAAGGGTTAGAATGGAAGGCAGAGGGCGGGCTGAAGATGCCGGAATTCCCAACAAGCCTCTGAAGGAAGAAGAAGACAGCTGGGGCTTGCTCTGAGATGAGAATGTGGATCACCTGGTGTTCACGCTGCAGGGCAGACTTGAACTAGACAGAATGAGTTGGTGACAAGCCAGATTCACCTCTTCAGTCCCAACTGGGGACCAAAGAGCAACATGGATGCAGCTGAGAGCTGAGACTATGTAAAGCAGAAGGAAAGAGATCAGAGGAGAGACAAAATGCAAGTGGAAAGAGGTCTGGATGTGATGGAGAGGGGACAGGAAAAGGTTCTTCCCGGGGACTGAGGCAGACCTAGGGACCTGGATCCTGGGCTCCGAGGCCACTTGGTGGCCGCAGTGTGCAGGAGGTGAGTGTGGCATAGAGTGGTGGGGTGTTGGGGTGTCCTGGGTGCAGTGGATCAGCCACAGGCTCTGTGAGGACATTGGCAGGAGGGCAGTGGTGTCCTGGGCAAGGCCATGGTGCTTGGGAAGGGGTGGAAGACAGCATCTTTACACTGGGATTGTACCAGAAGGAGGGCAAGAGGGGGTCTACTGTGCTCATGTGGCTCAGCGTCGCCTCCCAGGACTCCACCGTCTGTCCTGTGCTGCCTGCAGGTTAGCCGTGCATCTCTCTGCCCTTGGACACTTAGTCAGCCACCGAGGGGTGACACCCGAGGCCCCGCATCCTTTCTCTCCGTCTGGAATGTCCTTCTGCATTCTCTTTGGATGTTGTCTGACTCACACCTGTGCCAAATTCCAGGGCTCAGCCTAAACATTTCTTCCAAGCATCAGCTGCATGCCCTTGAGATCAGGTCTCCGGGGCAGGCATCCCGCGCCTGGGGTGGAGGTGAAGCAGTTGTGCCTCCACGGCCCCTTTCTCTTCAGGTGTGGCATTCTCTTGAGTCCGGCGTCCTAGGACTGTGCCTCACTGGAGCCAGCTGGCCAATAAGTATTTCCAGGAGAAAGGAAGGAAGGGAGGGAGGAAGGAAAGGAGGGAGGAGGGAAAAGAGGGATGGAGGGAGGGAGAGAGGGAAGGAGGGAAATGTAGGTGACAAACTTCCATTCCCACCTATTGACAGAACCTACCAAGCTTCTGCAAAACAATCAGGCTAATTCAGGTGCAACTTGAATGTTCACGTGCAGATCTAAGGCTGGGGCAGGGCGCTGTTTTCCATACTATTTCCTCTTTATTGTGTAGAAACTTTACTGCTTTCACCATGTCTAAGTGTGCAGTTGAGCGGCATTAAGTGCACTCACATTGTGTAGACACCACCACCACCCATGTGTAGACCTTGTCCATCATCTCAGACTGAAAATCTGCCTGTTGCACAGTGAGTCCCTGCCTCCCTCTCCTCCAACCCCGGCACCTGCCCTCCTACCTCCTCTCCGTGTGGGTCTGGCTACTTTACCTCCCTCTCCTAGGAGGGCACAGACACTGTTCGCCCTTTGTGTCTGGTTCATCTCATTAGCACAGTGCCTAGCGTCTCTCCATGTGGCATGCATCAGAATCCTGCTCCTTTTAAAGGCAGGGTGGTATTCCATGCATTTGTGCGCCATAGTTGGTTTCTCCACTCCTTTACTGGGTTTGGACTTTTCACTCAGGAGGCCGTTGTCTTAAATACTAGGGCTTCTGACCCACCATGAGATCCAGCAGCCTACAGCACGGCCTGTGGGTTGGGCATTCCAGCAGGGCAGAAAGAGGGGTCTGAGGGGTCATCTCTGTGCTTGACGAAGATGGGGATGAGCAGGGCAAGAGGCTGGGCCGTGGCAGTCCTGAGGTGACAAAGGCGATGACACGGAGGCCGCCTGTTTCAGAGGACAGTCAGTATTAAGACTCAGGTGAGGCTGTTCAGTGCTTTTCCCTTTTTTGCTGTTGAAATGGAGAAGTGAAACGAATGAAAGAGGGGAAACACTTGAGAAGAGCCTGGGGCCAAGGGGGAGGGAAAGTGTGGGAGGAAGGGAAGACGCCTGCAGCTGTCACACTTCCTGGGGCCCGCCAAGCATCACGGAGGCCAGGCCAGCGAGTTCGGGGCTGCTCTCCAAACTCCCCACAAGAAGAAGCTGCAGCACCTCGGGAGCTGTGAGAATCCCCCTCCACGAGTGACCACAGGAAGGGGTGACTGCACAGCCAGCTTTGGGCACCAGGCCCTCACCTTCAAGACTCACTGCTTGGGGCCGGGGATGTAGCTCAGTGGCACAAGTGCCTGCCTGGCAAGCACAAGGTCCTGAGTTCAATTCCTGGTCCCCCCAAAAAAGACTCACTTCCTTTCAACTGCACCACTGGGGAGCTTTTCCTCCTCCTTGACTCCTCAGCAGCGGTGAGAGAAGGATGAGACTCACCTGTGAAAATCCCTCATGAACCTGAACTCTTCTCTGCTAAAGATTGGAACTGGGTAAAACTCTTGTCCCCCAGCAACTTCTTAGCTACAGTTCTCTAAGCCTTTAAGGCCCCTTGAATGATCTGCCATGTTCCCTTGGGTTGAAGCAGGGAGGAGTATCCAGATCTCCTTGCCTCCCCCGTAGGAAGCCAGCCTTGTCTTTAATGGTACTGTCGGGCATGGAAAACTACCAGTAGGCTCCAGGTGCGGCCTGCCTTTGGTGGCAAATATCACGGCGCCATAGTTCTGCAAACCAGCTCATCAGCTTGCCCTCGCAGCCCACAGGCTGAGCAAGTCACTTCCCAAGATATTGCCGGCCCCGAGACTGTGTTACCTTTTGGGAAGGAGCCTTCCTTCCTTTCTACTTCACACGCACAGCACGCTGGCCCACTTCAAGCTGCCTCTGATCTTTAACTGCTGCTCCTCAGCCTCTTGAACCCACCCTTGGGGACATCCTCACTGGTCAGTCTGCAGCGCTCCCCCCGCTCGCCACAGCCTCCCTCGCTTTGTTTGTGCTGCACCTCCGCCCTCCGGGGCTGCGCGGGGCATCTCCTGGCGGCCTGCCTTGTAGTCCGAGGACTTGCAGGTGATTAGCAGGTGGCTTCTAAGCCGGAAAGGAACATTGCCCCGGGCTCCGCTCTCCCATCGGCACCTGGCATTTTGCTACAAAGGAGACAAATGGAGCCTTTGAAGAGTGTATATGCACTATTCATGTACTTGGAGAGACAGGAGTGTCTATAAACTTTCGGGAGCAGTATTAGATTTTGCTCAGTTATCAGAGAGCAGAACTGTCGGGTTATGGCTTAGATTGCTTTTGGAATTAAAAAGGAGCATTGCCATTTCTAAGCATCCAGGCTTTTAATAAAAGCTTATTTGGGAATTTCTCTCTAGACAGTAATCCCCTAACAAGGTGTATTCCAGTGAGACAGTTTAAGCAATGCAGAAATTGTGGCTGTGTGTGTGTGTGTGTGTATGTGTGTGTGCACTTATGTGTGTGTTACCAGGGACTGAACCCTCCCACTGAGCTGCAGTGTTTCCCAGCCCTTTTTAATTTTTGAGACAGGGTCTTGCTAAATTTTCCAGGCTGACTCAAACTCGAGATCCTCCTGCCTCAGCCTCCCAGAGTGCTGCAATCCCAGGCTTGTATCGCCACACCCAACTTGATCTCCTCTTGCAGGAAAGCTGCCTTGACATCTGCCATCCGCCTCCACTCAGCCGCTCACCTGTGCAGAGGGCTGCTCCCAGCTCTGCCTTTTTGCCACCTGCACGGCCACCTGCAGCCCCCAGGGGAAGCAGTTTATGCCTTTCCCAGCATCTTGAGTGCGTCCCCAGCTTTGAGTGAAACATTCTAATTTTTTTCATAGCTCTGCAAACTGCTGCTGCAAATGCAATTTCCTTTCTGACAAAAAAAAAAAAAAAAAATAACCAGTACATTTTCCTGGGTTTTAAATAGTTTTTCTCCTATTATTTTAGTGCAAAAATAGAAGAAATTCAGAAGGAAGCATACTCTCCTCCCCTTTTTTGCCAAATAAGCTTTGCCCAGCTGCTTGGGTGGGCTTTGGGGTGTGGAGAGGGTCGGATCCCGTGGAGGGACTTGTTCCACTTGGGGCCGCTGTCCTGGCAGGGAGCTGGTTGTGTTGCCTGCGGAGAAGCTCGAGAGCAAACCCTCTGCCTCCTGGGGTTTGACTCTGGGCTTGATTTTAATGCAGGAGGACCATGGCAGGGGCCGCTCAAGCTCCCGGCTTGCCTCGTGTTTTCCAACAGGGCCCAGACCCCAGAGACAGAGCTGCCTGGGAAGACCCTGGTCCTGCAAGTCGGGAAACCACTGTTCCTTTTAGTCTCGCTTTGAGCTGGCAGAGGCAATGCTGGAGGGCAGGGAGCAGCTGTGGATAGCTTGTGCGGCCTTCTTCTGTAGCTTGGACCAAGATTATTCCCTCCTCAAGGGGATTCTGAACAGAGAACAGCAGCTCAGTTTGCATAAAGCAGGAAAAGAGGGAGCCTGTTTTAAAAAACAAAAAACCCCACCAAACCCCTGTGTGCCCCAAAGAAACCTAAGGGGTGAGTTCTCCTTCGCATGAGAGGAACCCCAGATGTGAAGTCCAACGGCTCCTCCGTGACTCCGCTGGGGTCTTACCAGCCACAACATGTTCATGCGCAGTTGTAAAGGCTGCCACGTCACCGCACTGAAGTCACAGAACCAAGTGGATTCTCTGTGTCCCTGCAGGGGCGTGCATATGGTCCCTCCTGTAAGACAGGGGCGCTCAGCAAGGAGACCAGTTTTGATGCCCTGGAATTGATTCCTGGGTATAAGCCGCGCGAGAGAGACGATGGAGCAGCCATCCGGGGAGCTGTAGGCTGTGCGGGGAGCAGGATGTAAACACCGGGAAGACGGTGCACTTTATCATCGACGGAATAGGCAGGCTGGGGAACGCGGAGGCCCTGGAAACAGTGTCCTGAGCACATCACAGAGTTTGAGATCTTCTGTCCTCACCTAGTCTGGCTTCCCCGTTTGCTGAAGTCATATTTCTGCCCTGCTAGCCATAAAACCCAAGTGGGGGCTGCAAACTGTATTAAGATCTGCAGTGCTCTTTGGATCGCCATGGCAACAATAGCTTTAATTATGGAAAGCCAAAATGATAACTTGTATATCAGATGTGGCTCTCTTCTCCCTGTGGTCAAAACTCTGATTGAAGAGAAGTTTGGGATGTGGCTTTTCCTTCTAGGCTGGATTTTATTATCTGCTCTAACGGACAGCTCTTCCCCTCGAGGAATGCAGCAGGAGAAGCTGAAGTCCTGGCTGGAGGTGCTGCTGGACAGAGGCCCTCGTGTCCACCAATGGGACCTTTGTCTCCTGGGCAGCCTGATGCGCCAGGCATGCCAGAATTTATGAAGCAAGTGGGCTTTTGCTCATGAGGGCTGCTTTTGGCTTCCCCTTTCCAGGCTTGTGGATCTGCATGTTAGGGTGGAGACTTGCATGAAGTATCATCTGGTAATCATCCTTGACAGTGATCGGAATTATGCTGGGGGGACAAACAAGCAATTCCATTGCAGGAGCAGTCACAGAAATACACAGATCACAGCACTGTTCCAACAGGCCTGTGGAAAGTGAAAGTGGGGGAGAGAACAACTTCCTGTCTGTCTCCCTGGTCCTTTATTTCTGGATCTGCTCGCTCCCTCTTCAAATTGCCCTGCAGGTTTGAAGAGGACCGCACCATACTGGAGTATTTCTGGGCTCCCTCATTTTTTTTTTTTTTCTGGTACCAGGAATCGAACTCACGACCTTGCGCTTTCCAGGCAGGCACTGTGTCACTGAGCTAAATCCCCAGCCCCTCGGGCTCCCTCATTTTGAAAGCTCTTGCAAAGCTAATAATCTTCCCCACAGGTAAACATAAATCATTGTCTACCTTCTCTGCTCTTTGAGTGGACCTTTTGATACATTCATTAATTATGACCGCTGTCCCGTGGCCCGGTAACGGCACACTCACCACAGCAAGCATCCCTCCTGGAGCGTCCCGTTTCTGACACTGAGCCCTAAAATCCAACTCCCCGTTAAAGAGGTCCTCCTTCTCTGAGATGGACACCAGATGGTGGCCAGTGAAAGAACCATGCCTGAGAATCGCAGCGGTGCATGGGCTTGGAGAGAGGGAGGTACCTGGCATGTCGTAGTCGTTGTCTTTAAAACCTGCTGCAGCTGTTTGTCCTCTCCCTCGACCCCTGGAATCAGATCTTGATTCTCTGCTCCGTGTATTTGCGGATCCACCAGCAATCTAGTTAATCACAAGCCCGGCTTTGGGAGGCAGAACGCCATGCAGAACAGTTCAGTCACAGGCCCCATGGTTCCGATTTCTAATCCTCTCCCTGCATCATTTAGAAAAAGAAAACAAAACAAAACGAAAAAGTCTCAATTTTGGGTAAATCTTGCTTAACTAATGACAGTCTCTGTGTTTGTTTTGTTTCCACATTGAGGAAGCTTTGCGGCTATGATTTGATTTTGGAGTTTCGGCATGTTAATTAAGCCTTTGTCGGGAAGCAGAGGGGTTCTGTTTCTCATTTGTTAGTTTAATAAGATTTTGTGTTAAGAATGGCGCTGAGAATCTGTCAGAATTAGCTTGCCTCATATGTGTGGCTCAGTGCTTGGAGACCCTTGAAATGTCTGTTTTTAGGACACCGGCAGGGGGCTAATGAAAAGGCTTTGTTGATTTTAACGAATTGCAAGCCACTGTCGCCAAAATAAATATAATCTGCTTTTTGGATTAGTTGTCACAGATGATTTTACCTACTAACAGTGATTAAGGAGCCCGAGTGGACCAGAAACATAGCTGCTCTCTGGTGACTCCTGCTAAAATAGCAATAAACAGAAGTAAATAAAGACTTACGGCATTAGTTATCTTTAATAAACAGTGACACTGGATATACAGTGTGCGGGCGTGAAGGGGCGGGCAGGGGGCTTAGGGAAGATCGGGTGGCAAAGACCTGTGCGTCAGGTGGCGGTGTGGTGCTCCCTGTCACAAAGCACGAGATTGTTAAAAGACAACACCGCGCCGGCTGCGTATGTGTGTCTACAGTCCTAGAACCACCTCCTCCAGTCCCGGCTGCCTCTGCAAAGCTGACCCAATTTATTGCCATTCTGCGCTCATCCTCTTGTGGACTCAGACCAAAGTTGAAATCCTGCAACTGTAGGATTAGAGCCTGAAAATGAAAAAAGTGTTAATTACTTGTGTAATTATTAACCTTCTTGCCGCAGTGATCCTACCCAGCGATGAGCAGAAGGCTCCTTCCGCCTTCTTCCAGTGAGATGAGGAGAACCAAGGTCCTCATGCTTTCCCCAGCACAGTATTGGCCTGGTTTTCTCTTCTTACGGCTCACTTCAGGTCAAAGGAAACAGAAGCAGTAGCTGAACCCCCTTGGCTAGGCACATGGGCGTCCCCTGCAAGATGCTTTAGAAGTCAGAAAATTAATCTGGCAGGAGAAGCTGCAGTTTCTCCTGTTACTTTTGATTTTCTCAAATGTTTCAAATAATACTGTGGATTCTTCACCACTGATGGCAAAGCAAGCAACAGTGGGGGCTTTGCTCAGCTACTTTCACAGATGTTTGTTCACAGTTGCTAGAAATGGGGTGCTCAGGCTCAGCAGATGACAGTGTCCTGCAGTACCCTGTGTACCCCAGTGTCAGTCACAGGGTCATTTCTTCAGGTCCCCTTGGACAGGCACAGGGTTCCAGATAGCACAGCATGTCGTCCCTTGCAGCAACACATCTCTGCATTCTGTAAAAATGTCTTTAACCAGCTCTGCAGCCAGGCTCTGCTTTCGGGACCAGGCAGGACACCGTGTGCATCGCAAGGTCAGCTACCAAACCAGCCAGCAGAGTGTCGTGAAGTCTAAAACCTAGAACTGTGCAGGTCACAAGGGCAGGAGTGTGGGCTCTGGGCTTGGAATTAGGTTCTGCTGCCGCACGGGGTCTGCTGCCTTGCCACTGTCTCCCATAGTGTGGATGCCTGCAGACCCGGAGGTGCAAGTGATATGCATGAGCTGCTCACGGTAGTGACCTCTGCAAGGCCCTCTGCAAGTTCCCGGACAGATCCCTTGCTAGACAGAGACAGCATGAAGCCCTGGAGCCAGGGAAGGGACCCTACACTAAGTGCCGAGCTTTGCTTGCAAGTAGTCCTCTGGGGCCCGTGCTCAGATGATCTTTGGGGATTTCTTTCCCAGATCCTTTTAATGACCCCAAGCAGTAGGGCCTCACTGTCCATGAATGATGGTCTGTTCTGTCCTGCTTTTTTTTTTCATGGTGAATGTGCAAGGGAAACAGACATTGCTAAATCTTCTCAAGTGCAGTAAT
Organism: Chinchilla lanigera; assembly: GCF_000276665.1. Classification (NCBI taxonomy): domain Eukaryota; kingdom Metazoa; phylum Chordata; class Mammalia; order Rodentia; family Chinchillidae; genus Chinchilla; species Chinchilla lanigera. Next base: position 1,405,099 of record NW_004955406.1, read on the forward strand.
TCCTACAGCCAGCGTAAAAGACGGTGTCCACACCAGCAAATGCAAACACGTCAGCGTGCGTGTATGCATGCACTCAGGCAGGGGTCTCTGCTTTCCAGACCTTCTGTACATTTCTGACCCTGGTTGGGTAACCCTGGTCGACTCAGATCGGACGACTGCATCAGAGTAGACTCTCTTTCTCAAGGAGCTGGGCTCTGCCTGCGTCGTTACTGAGTTCTAGCCGGGCGTTTTGGAAAGAAGACTTTCAGAGCCTCCAGCATCTCCGTGCACTAAATAAACACAAGCACATCGCTGCCGTTTTCCTTCTCCAAATCACCTTGCGCTCCAGCTTGGTATTTTCCACAGGGAAGCACTGCTTCAGGAAGGGCTGATAGACAAGTCCAGCCCGCTTCTGCGGAAACCTTGCTTCTCCTACTTCTGAAGATTTCATACAACATAGTTCTGCTCTTTCCAAGTTTATACGGCATCTGCCATTGCTTCCCCAATAACATAACAAGATGCCAGCGGTACTCGGTCTTGCACTCACTAGAAGAAAATGCAATACAGGTGCTCTCTTCATTTTTTGTGAAACTCGTACTTGCGTGCCTGGCATTTTGAAAGACGAGGAAGTAATTATCTTGTTCCACTGCTGTCCGCTGACAGGTAGGATGGACTGGAGCAAAAGCTTGGTTTTGCTTAAAATTCAAATTAACACCCGGGTCAGCTCGGCGGTGCTGTGGAAACACGATACTCTGCCTCTGTGAGAGACTAATTTGAGTGTAGGATTCGGGTTGCTCTTGTCTGATTTCTAGAAAAGGGACCCAGCTATGGCCATAGCCTGTTTGTTTTTTCCTTGAATTTTTCAAGAGAAGAATAAAAAGAATGTGTTCTGCTTTAGTAAGGTATTAAAGAGGTCAACTATTTACTAGGAAACACTGTTCTCCTAGCAACGGATTTAGATTGATGAGGGTTCCGATTTCTGACCTGGGCCCGGGCTCCAGTGCTGACCCTCTAGCTGTGTGATCAGACTCCTCACAGCGGCCGTCAAAATGCAGTGTTTCTCAGTTTACACCCACAGGGCTGCTCCTAACATGACCAGCATTTTTGAAAAATGGAATACAAAGGTGTCAGGGCCATTTATGTGAATTTTCTGTACAAAAGGGACAAACTGGAGTCCTTTGCTCAGGAGCTGACTTGGACTTAGCAGACCCTTGGGAAAGAGTAGGGACCAGGACCAATAAATGTGGGGCTCACCTTTGTGACCTTCAAAGTTTGGGAGCACTGGCTGCCATTGTTGCTTCAGTGGCTGAACATAAATTCTTTTATTGTCAAATCAGAACGTTAGAAAAGACAGCGAATTTGTACACTTTTATACTCAAAACAAGGGTCCAAATATATAACAGCTTGTATCTCATAGTTCAGTATTAATTACCACTAGTATCATTAGTAATTTATAAAATGTTATATTGTTCATTTGGGGCAGTTCTAAGCTTGAGATGTAAGTGTAGGCATTGCTGTCCTTTCTACAGCTTAACGAAGTCCAGCGTCTACTGTATCTAGGGTCACAGATCTTCCTGATAATCAGATTTTCCTGACTTCGAATACAAAACCTTAAAAGTTACATAACAATTTCCTTTTATAGGTAGGTTTTCTTTTAAGTATCAGCCTTCTTTACTATAAATGCTCCACTCAGAGTGTAACTTGGTGATCACAGGCATTTGAATATGGAGAGGTTCTGTTAGATTGTGGCCATCTCGTACACAAGTGAGAAAGTTAAACAAAAGCAGACTAGGGAGAGGGCAGGAAGATGATGTGAAGAAATCTGTCCGTAGACAGCTGAGTGGACTCTAGTGAGACTCACAGTTCTACAGCTGCGGAGAGGGAAATCCGTACCCCTGCAGACGGGTAACAAATACTCGCTTCATTTCTTCCCCTAGCAGCGCAGAGTCCAGACCGAAGGAAGTGCTGGAGATATCAAGGTGCTCCTTTGAAGGAGGCAGGAGGTCCTTCCTCCGGCTTCCCACACTCCCTAGGGACCCTTCGGGATCACCTCCACGGCTGCACAGAAGAGGAAGAATAAGTGGAGCTTCAGATACTTAACATAACCTCAGAAGTCTCTGAAAACAGGAATTTTCTCAGGAGTAAACAAAATTAACTATCCCAGAAGCTCGTGTTTGGAGCAGAATTACAAATGCCTTTGTAGACTTTAAATTTGACAAAACATGTTCTACCATCCTTTAAAAATAGCAACTTTAAAGGGCTCATAAATGAAGACATAAAAGGCGTTTTGACATTTAATACAAAAACAGCATTTTGATGAACTGTGTAAAAATGAATCTTAGACATATGGATTACATATTTCTTATAGTGTGCCTAGGGTTTAAAATTGAGGCGTGGAAATCTGGCAAAATATTTTTGGGGGATTTGCTATATGTACTATATTTAAAAGGAGGTGAGGATGAACTCCAGACTGCCTCGGCTGCTCATGACATTGCATTTGATAACTTTCAATTTGCATATAAGACGTTCTTCTGAAATAGCTCAGTCTGCCCACATGTTGGGAAAGTGAGTGGTTGGAGCCAGTGTACACCCACTCATTTGATCACACAGTCAGTCAACAAACACCTATTTCGAGGTGCTCACTGAATGCTGGGTCAGGAGAAGGCACTGTCCCTGTCTTTGTCCATGACTTCCTTTAGAATCTAATAACTGATGCCAATGAGCTCCTGCTCTCCACGTGGGGGTTTATAAACCGAATAGCACGAGGAGCTGTCACGGTGTGCAGGTGTGTGTCTCACTCTCTCTCTCACACACACACACACACACACACACACACACACACACGGTATGCTGCACGGTGACGGGACAAATGGTGACCACAGCTGAGCGGGGTACGCAGTGGTCAGGGGAGCAGAGGGGCTGCGGGGTCAGCCTGGGAACACTGGGGAGGTGCAGCGGCCCCAGCTGGCGCCGGAGGGGGCGCGGCCTCTGTGCCCTGCCCTCAGCCTGCTCGCTCTCACTGGAGCTGGGCTGCCACAGGAAGGCTCCTGGTGGGGCGGGGGAGGCTCGCACACACGCGCGGCACACAGACGCACGCGCGCGCACACGCATGCGCATGTGCACAGATATGCAGGCACATACACGCGGACACATGTAACGCATGCACACACGCGTGCGTACTCATGTACACGTGTGCTGGTGCGTGCACATGCGTACACACAGGCACACGGGCACACGTGTGCACGCACGTGTACTCACACACAGTGCAGGGAGGAGGGCGCCGTGCCTGACTCGGAGTTCTCCGAGGGGCAGCGCCTGGCGTCCCCCGCCTGGCCCGCGCGAGGGTCCCCTCCGCTGTGGCCTCGCCCTGCGCCCGCACGCTGCTCACGGCCCGCTCCTCCGGAAGCTGGGCTGTCAGCAGGGCGACGAGGCGCTCCGGGCCGCTGGGGCTGCGCACCCGCCCACCTGGCACGCGCGGCGGCCTCCTGCGCGTCCTGCAGGGTTCCACCCGGGCCCTGCCGCTCAGCGGGTGCGACAGCCTCGCTTGGGGCGGGTCGTGTCAGCACCGCGGTGGGCCAGGCCTCGCGTGTGCCAGGCGGGGGCTGCCCCGCTGAGCCGCCCCAGCCTTCCTCAGTCCTTCTCGGGACCTGGGGACCCTCCCACCTGGGGTGCAGGCCGCCCACGCGAAGGGCTCTGGGGCAGACGGGCGCGGCTCGGGCGGCAGCGCTGTGTGCGGGTGACTCGCTGGGCAGCGGCCCGTTGGCATCGGCAGAGCCCATCTTCGTGCTGAGGTGCTCGCACCTGACTGCTCCTTTTCAGGAAAGCCGGAAGCGTTAGGAAATGACTGGGGCACCAGTGGGTTTGGAAAATGACCTCTCTGCAGCGTGTTTAGATGACAGTGGGGAGAGAGCGAGCGCTTTTATAAGTAACATTTTTATTTTGTTTGTGTCATGAAGCTCACGTAATAATCAATATTAAATATGCAGTACCGCGTGGGGGCCAAGTACACATATGGGTCTGCCGCTAATACTAATAAAAAACCAGAATTTTCCTCTTCAGGAAACATTACAGATATTTGTTTATTAATCCCCCGTGTGGGCTGTGTTCTGAACGCACGCGTCAGCTGCCGCGGATTCTCTTTATCCTCTGATCATAGCAGAGCCTGGGGACGTGGAGGTGTGGGGGCTGGGGCAGTGTTAAGAAAAATGTGGAAAAGGAGAAAAGAGGGTGAGAGGAGTTTTAGGACTTCAGAAAGATTTTTTCTGGCCAAGTCCTATTGCGGTAAACTTCATTGCACTTTCCATGTTGCGATTTCTGGTCGCAGCATGGTTGTTGAATGCTGTTAGTTTAGAAATAGGATGTATTGATTCTTTATTTTTCTCCTGTCCCTGATTTCTCATGATCTATGAGTCAAACTGAGCACCTACCAATTTAATTATGCTGATAGTTAATTTCCGGGCTTCCTGGGGTTTAGAATGATCAGCAACAACCTGCAGCATGCGAGTTTGTGCCCTCGAAGGGCTTCTCACATGCACAGCATCGCTCTGTTCACACCCAGCCTTTGAGAAAGGCGGGGAAGACAGTTCAGCTCCCGTCTTAGAAACAGGAAACGGACTCAGAGTGCCTCAGGGGTCAGCGAGGGCCACAGAAAGAGTAACCTTGGAAAAAGTCCAAGGTCAGTGCTTGGACCCAGCTGTCCTGACTTCAAAGCCCCGATGCATCGATTCTAGGAGTGAGAAGGGTACATTTTTCAAAAGCCCTAAATATTAAAGGTGATATTATACACATTTCCTTTCCCTTGGCATCACTGGAAAAGTTTGAACATAGAGGGTGCACATCTGTGGTGTGTGTATGTACAGTACTGATGGACACACACCATGATTTTTTGATAATCACTTTAGCACCACCAATGGCATAGAATTAAATGTATAGCAAGTGCTTATTTAATAGCATGCAACCACATATCATTTACCATTATGCATAAAGTTACAAAAGTGTTCGGGGACAGATAGATTTAAAGGAGCTTGACTTGGGCAAAGATATCTGTGTATCCTCCAGATATTTTAAAAGTATAAATAAGCTCAGGAAAATATAGGCTTTGATGTTGAGTATGTCTGGAATTGAGATCTGCTTTTGTCACACACGGATGACTATAAGACTGAGCAAATTAATGTCCTTTCTGTCCTTTACCTCCTCCCCTCTCTCCCTGCCCCCCTCCTCCCTCCTTCTCTCCTTTCTTCCTTTCCTGATGCTGTGGATAAAACCCAGGGCCTTGCAAAGTTTAGGCAGCAGCTCTGCAGCTGAGCTCCGCCCCCACCTCCACCCCATATTTTCTTCTGTAGATACACTTTGTTTGTAGAACAGTTTTAGGTTTGCAACCAAACTGACGGGAAGCTTCCAGGTTCCCCGTCCGACCCCATGCACACTGCCCCGTCCGCAGCCCCAGCGGAGCCGCACATGTGTTGTAGCTGATGAGCCTACCTGACACGGCTGTCACCCCGATCCGAAGTTTACTGCATGTTGCGGGGCCTCACTCTCGGTGCTGCACATCCTGTGGGCAGACATGTAATGACATTTTCCTGCCGAGGTCATCCAGAGCAGTCTCATGCAAAACAATTTCACTGCACCAAAGACCCTCTGTGCTCCCCTAGCCACGCCTCCTTCCCCTTGGTCAACCACTGATCTTTGCACCATGTTGCTTTCTCAAGACGGTCACACAGTTGGCATTGTGCAGCGTGTGGGAATTCCAGATTGGCCTCTGTCACCTAAGGATGTGCATTTCAGTTTCCTCCATGCTTTTTCTGGTGTGTTTCAGCACGGCAGTCTCTTGTATGAACGGATATACACGGTGTATTCAACCGCTCACTACTGTAGGACATCTTGAGTTGGGTGATTATGAACCAATATCCCCGTGTAGGTTTTGGGGAACATTTTCAATTTTAACTGATTTACTTTTTCCAAACCTGTTTTTATTACAACTGTAAAATGATAGTTTGGAAAGACCTACTAGAGAAGATGACGTATATTGACTAAATCAGCACTACATAAATAAATCCTTCTTAATAAAGATCACTCCATTAATCATTACAAGTAATGAACAAAAGCAGCAGCTGTGTAGCACTCCCATGCTAGTTGAAGTCTCTAGTTACCCTGGCTGAATGTTGTCCAGTTGTGTGGTAGTTTTCTCGGTGGTGTTCTTTGTATTGTCTTTCTCGGGGCTGTGTTCACGTGAGGGTGCTGGCGGAAGTCTTAGAGAAGCAGCAGCTCCATGAGCAGCACTGGCCTTGCCTTGCCATTTTGGTTTCCTGCAGGCCTGCGGAGTCCCCATGTAGCCAGCGATGTCTAATGCACCTGCCCAGCTAGACAGGGAAGGCACTGTCTGCCCTGCTTCCTGGCATCAAGAGTATAACAGCCTCTGTCAGACTTACTCAGTGGCGTCCTAGTTATTAGAAATGCCAAGTTTCTGTCCTCTGTCCAGTCCTGGGACTGGCGCTGCTTTTGTAAGGTCAAGGCCTTGGTGACAGTGCAGTGAGATTCAGGAAGGTAGTATGACGGATTTTTTCTTTAATTCATCGGAGTACTTGCAATAAAACTAATGAATGGAAAGGACTGCACATTTTCAATTAGCTGCCTATAGTAAAATCCTAAAAATAATTAGTGGCTGAGATGGTATGTCATTATGTTAAAATACTGTTTCTAGTTTGTAAGAATCCTGGTTTAGTTTGCTTTGGAATCAAGCCATGTGGGAAAGAGAGAAAAACCTACAATGTGTGTGTGTGCTTTATAAGATTTTTAAAAACAAATCTCTTATATGTATTAACGTATTCCTTACAATGCTTCAAAGATAGCACTATTACTTTGCTCATTGTAATTATGAAATAGGTTGTTGGAGATTACCCCCTTTCAGTTTATAAACCTAAAAGAAAAGAAAGAAAGAGGAAAACAAAGAAAGAAACTCTGGTTGTTACGGGCAGGTATTGTGACTCTTTGTTTTATACCACTGTGGTATTTTAGGGCTGTTTTGTTGTTTTGTTTGTTGTTGTGGAGGGTGGTAGTCCCATTGTTTAAACAAGCCTTTAACCTTAGTGCTTTGAGGTTGAATCATATCTGTCCCCTGACCACAACTCAACAAATAGTTATTCCTTGAGTGCCTATTATGGGGGTTCCTGGCATACGTATTGTGCTTGGTTCTAGGAAGTCAAAACTAAATGGAGCAAGGACACACACACACACACACACACACACACACACACACACACACACTGTCAATGTCAGTTCTTTCCTATCTAGGTTTATTGGGTGGGAACTGGGCACTGTCCGTGGTGTTACCATTGGCCGACTCATACACCAAGTTGGACTGCTCGTGCTGGCACTTTCCAAGACAGAGGAGAGCCACACAGATAACGGTGACAACTGGAATTGTGTGACTGGATCACAGATGCTCCTGATTGAGTCTATACCTGTCAGTGCTTTACAGATCATGATGGTGCTCAAACATCCATTTATCTCACTGGATCTTCGTGGTAAACAGTGAAATGTTTATTAGTACCCTTATATTGGAGAGGAAGAGTGTAAGGCACAGCAGAGTCAAGGCGCTGGGCCTGGCTTTTCTTTTCTGTGATGTGATCTAACTGGTCCTTTCTCAACATACCCCCCATGCAGCCCAAGTGCCGGTCTAGGCCAGTGCTCATGAGGGCTTGACCTAAGGTGGCTGGTAGCAATCGAAGCACTTGATTTTTAGGTCACTGTTTCATCTTTTGTGTGCATGTGAAATTGCATTCTACCCTATAATGTATATTTTAATATAAAAATTATCCCTCCAACCCTAGTTACCGTAAAATCTAGGACATAGGGGCCACCCATGTTTTCCAAGGGGATTTCAACCCAACAATACTGGGAAACTTCACATCCTTCTAGCCTTCACTAGTCTGCTGTGGGATCATGCATTTTACCCAAGTTTTATAATTTGTTTTCTTTTCACTCCTGTCTAATTCATTATCTATTACTCAGTTCCAGATTATTTGAGGGACTCTCATGAAGACATGCAACACAATTCAAAAACCTCTGACAGTAAAGGTCAGAATGGAGGATAGGTAATCGTACCAGGGAGATAGATATCTTGCAACAGGGAGAGCACCACGAGTTGGAGGAAGAGAGAGGGATGAAGGAGGGATTAAGATGGGCTTGCACACACACCAACTCCACACAAGGAATGCGCTCTTTATGTACTGCATACAGGTACTGATAAAAAGTAAGAGAATCCATGTGCAAAGAACACCAGGCTGCCCCAGCAAGATGAAAGTGGGGTTTCTGGAGGAAGATTCCTATATTATAGTTCTGCAAATTTGCTAGAACTAGAGCTGATTTGGCTTTGAGTTTATTCAAAGCCCGGGCACATTCAGTCCCAAGTATTCTCTCGCCTGTGTAATGCACACTTAGGAAAAGCCAGCTTGTCTAAGGGAGACTAAGGGAAATGTCCCGGAGTCTGAGGGAAGTGTCTCCTCTGGGTCTCCATAGCTGGACACGGGGCTGCCATCCTCCTGAGGAATTCTACATGGCAAAGCTGGGGGTACAGTGGCAAAACGCAGTGTAATTGTGATATACTACCACCCTGGATTCCTGATTACAAGTCCACTGTGACTTCTGACAAGTCTTGTTTCTTTTCCATCCAAATAGCATTCTGGATAGAGTTTAGAGAAATGTCTAATACTATTTTCAACATAGTGTTTTTCTCATTAGGAGAGCAAATGAATAAGTTGGAATTTTAATGGTAAGCCTTTTTAAAAGCGTTGCTTATGATTTATTATTCTCCTTGGGATTTTATTCACAATATTCAAGTCTTAATAAAATATATATATTAAAAAGGGGGCTTTGGCTTCTCCATGTGGAACAAGTTTAACATGAGAGAATGAAAAATTTGCACAGGGAACTCAGAAAGGGTGAGCTCCATTTCCAGTGCCCTCTGTCCCTTCAGATGTGACTGGGCCCCTGAGGGCAGGACAGATGTGCCCACTGGTTCTGATCCAGTGCTCCGTGGTCACTGGGTTTGAAAGGCCTCTGAGTGCCCTCTTTGAAAGGCACATTTGCAAAGCTCAGCTAAGTACGGTGCGTCCTATTTTGTGTAGATGGCGTGGACCCCCGTGAGTTATCACAGCACAAAGGGTCTTCTACCACAAGCAGGACACAGAGCTTGAAGGAAGGGGCCACACTTGGCCAACAGTGGGGGTGGGAAAGGACACCCCCGGCCCCCTCCTACCTGCTCATTGTGGAGGGGCTCACGGACAGCCGCCCAGCCCTCCTGCTGGTTCCAGGCATTTGAGGGCAAGTGCAGCCTCTCCCTCCTAATGCAGTGCAGCTTGATGAAACAGTTGCTGAGCCCGAATCCCTAAAGAAATTATTAATTATCTGGTTAATGTGCATCAGGCTGCGGGAGGGTGAGATTAATCACCAGCCGCGGGATGAGTTGCTGAAGTGGATTTTGGTTTTTTGTCTCCTGTCACTCGGTAATGGCTTTTCCTTCCTTCACCATCAGGTGAACAGGTGCAGAGCCGCTGTGTTTTCATTTTCCCAGTCAGGAACAGCCGGTGGCCAGGCGATGCCTTCTCCTGGTCCTGCTGCATGAGCAGTTTGCAGTGCAGAGCGTCGCCTACGCACTGCGTTCGGCTCTCAGAGAGGCTCCCGATGCGATGGGGCCGCCTCAACTTTTTCCATTTTCCAAATGAGTGCACATGTCCACACACATCCCCCCACGTGCACTCACACACACACACACACACACACACAGAGTTACACATGTGTGCACACAACAGAGGATCTCCAGGTGCTCTGAAAAAATCCATGCCTAGCTCTGTATCTCCTTTCTTTCTTTAGAAACATGATCCTTAGCTCCCATTGTACAAGAAATCTGAACTAAAAGGAACAAGATGTGTTTAGCTGGTTGCTCAAGAGAGAGGGAGCGAAAAGTTCCACACGTCCCTTGGTAGTGGCAAACTAACACGGGGATTGTAACAATTCTCTGGATTTTTCCTTCACTTTGTCTCTTCTGGGTCCTGGGTCCTGGGTCCTGGGTCCTGGGTCCTGGGTCCTGGGTCCTGGGTCCTGGGTCCTGGGCCATAGATGTTTTCTTAATTCAGGCTGATCACTCATGTGTGACAGGCGTATTTTCAGAACACCTGTCTTTGTTTCAGGATGTTATTGCGTTTTGGTGTTCTTTTTGTGGGGGAAGGTGGTGAGCTGGAGGGTGGTAGGAGGCCGAGATTCTTCAGATGAGTATTCTGCTGACCACAGTGATGCTAAGGAGTAGAAAGCCATCAGCAGTGCTATGATGCCGTTTATTATATTTACCTTGAGTTTGACAGCTTTTCTCTTTCAATTTGAATAAATAAAGTGCAAGGGAGGGCATATAGAATGGAAAGATTCAAACTAGGAAAAGCACTGAAATATAAGGTCTTGTGCAGGGGGATCTGGCTTTTCCTTTTTATTTATTTATTTTTTGAAGTATAAAGTTTTCTATGATATGATATTTTCCATTTTCCTTTAGTAAATAAGTGTGTGTTAGGAATCTTCTAATTTCCAAGCTCTGCTCCTTACATTGGGAACTACAGAGGTGACAAGACCTAAACACCCAGTGGGGTGGGGGCATCACCTGGATTCCCTGAGGTGATCAGGGGTCTGGAAGACAGCCCAGCCCAGAGAGGCATAGGAGAGAATGGGCATTCAGAGCAGGCATGAATTCTAAGGAGGGGGCTTTGAGTTGAACATCACTTTGGAAAACCTCAAAGTTCGGTTAAGTCCACTCCCTGGGGTAACCCTTGCATCTTTAATTTGCTTGGCTAATCTTTCTTTATACGGAGTAGGAAGAAGAAGTCAGTCTCTATTGATTTCGCAAGAATTCTGCAGTGACTAAGTTGAATGAAATAAAATGCTGGCTGTGTTGGATGGCATTGAAACGGATGTCACTGGCAGTTATCAGCACTGGTGCTTAATCTCATTTGGAGAGAGGAATCTTCCTGGAGCGGGTCAGGAGGGTGGCATTCTGCAATGTGTATTCTCTTCAGATCTGTGCTCGGTGTGCGATCCCAGAAACTGCGCAGAGGTCCAACCTTCAGGCAGTGAGTGGCTGGGGTTTGCAGCCACAAAAATGCAAGAGACCGTGCCTGTTGCTAGGTGCTGGGCTTGCCTGGTACTGGGACCCAGCAGGGGTGGCCAGCACACGGCCGTCCTCAGCCTTCCCTGAGCATCTGTCCCTGGGGTTCAGGACGCTCTTTCTAGGGCTTCCTGAACCTATCCTGATATGTAAACCAAGTTTGCTTTTCTGAGTTTAGCAGTTTCCAGCAGTAAAGAGATAGAGAAGAAAAAATAAGAATCTTTAGAAGAAAAGAAGCAGTTTCTGTCCATAACAGGCACTAAGTGCACTTTTGAATGACTTCGTTTAATTTTATCAATTGCACACACATTTGCTAGAATATTGCGATACCTCTTGAACTTTGATGTTTAACAGAGGGTTTATTGACCTGCGTGTCCTGGGCAGAACTGTTACTTTGGGAATGTCAGTTGCAGGTGTGTCAGGATGCAAAGGATTATTGGTGTTTATCTTGTTTAGGGAATTAAGAAATTAAATCTAAATAATTATTAGGGGTTACAACTGCATTTTCTGTAAATACTATAACTGGGAGCCTTCTGCTGAATTCTTGTAATTATTGCTAACTGAATCTTACCCACCTACTTGGGCTGGAGTCATTACTGAATTTGCCTGTAGCACTCCTAGTAACCCTCTAAGGTGTATACAACTACAGTTTGCAGGTGAAGGAATCCACACCAGCAGGAGATTTAGAAATGTGCTCCAGTGGAGAGTTGAACCCAAGCTCTTTGCTACCCACTTTCCTAGGACCCAGAGTTTGGTGAACCCTCTTTGAAACAAATGCATAGATACTCAAGCAAGACCTTTGTTGCATGATGCATAGAACTAACCATTGTCTTTTAAACAAAATAATGATTTGTTCTGAGCAGGGTGCAGCCAGAGCTCCTGAGGGCCATGGGTGTAGATGGCTTGCACGCAGCCTTCAGAGTTGCCAGAACACCCCACTGTCTTTATCCTCAGTTCATCAAGGTGCTTCACATTCTTCTGGGTAGATTTTTCTCTTACATATTGCATTAGTCAGCTTTCGCATGACTGGAGTAAAAAATGCAATACCTTCAATTTAAAGGAATCAAACCATTTGACTTATGGTTCTGGGGAGTTCAGTACATATGAGGCTGGCCTAGGGCAGGAACAGCACGGTGGAACAGAGGGCATAAGAAAGTTGCTCACCTTATGCCAGCCAGGAAGCTGAGAGAGAAGGAAGCAGGTGAGTAAGGGAATCTACCCCGCAAAGGCATAGTCCTGGTGACACAACTTTTTCTGCCACACCCCACCTCCTAATAGCACGTTTAGCTATGAATTCATCTGTGGGGTATAGCAATCTATGATCTAATTGCCTTCTAAAAGCCCCACCTCTGAACACCTAGGGCTTTTGGGTGATGTTTTAGATGTAAACCATGAATTTCTGGGCAGGTGATTCTCCAAGAGCAGCTCAGTGTGTCCCCTGAGAATACAGTGGATAAGGCACCAGCTGTGCAGGATTCCACTGCCTGCCTTTTCCTATAGGAACTGTACCCTTGACCTGCACTTCTTGAAGCTGGGCAACACAGCCTGAGCCATTGGCACAGACCTTGGATCTCATTCATCCCATTCCTTTGCCATAGTTTTTCTGACACACACACACACACACACACACACACACAGAGCTGTACCCACACACTTGTACTTGCATGGCCATGCATGTGCAGACACATACAGTTACCAACATACACACACATCCCTTGGCAAACATACCTGTTAGCTTAAACAAGAGGTCAACACTAGTGCTAGAAAAGTTGTGGTCCTTTGAAAAGCTGTCGAAGTCTCCTGCTGGACAATGTCTACTGTAGTTGTTTGTGTGCCAGGGATTTACCACAGTGCAACATCATGTAGTACTGGTCATGTGTGTGGCATGACATGTGCCTTGACGAGCAGGGGCTAAGATAGAGACTTGGAGTGCACATCCTCTGGGCATGAGTATGTTTCACAGAGTTCCAGGCAACTTGTAAACAGACACACATGCAGACAAACACATGCCTGCCCTTGCATGGATCCCTCACCACTGGACTAGGAAAACAGTGCCAGCCCTGTGCTTCTCACACAAAGGCTGTTCATGAATGCTTGACCAAAGGCAGCGTCCTGCAGTGTTGACCAGTGGGAATGTGAAAGCAGAGTGAGATATAGTCACTGTCTCCAAGGAACCACAAACCGTTGCTAACAAGGCTGGCAGATCCAAGGCTGTGCAAGTAGCTGTATCATGTTATTGGCCAATTCTGTGAGGTAGAACATCCTAAGATTGAGTATTATTTCAGGATTTGAATTGCTCTCAACATGGAGCCACATACGCATTTCAAAAGCTCCTGTACCTTCTTAGCCGGAGCAAGTTTTAGAAGAGATGGGCACCGTCAGCTGTTCACTGTTGAGCTCTAGCAGGTGTTAGGCACAGGGCCAGAGTGGAGGTGTGTGTGGGAGCAAACTCTACCAAATGGGCAGAGGGGACTCCACAATTCCTTCTCTCCTTTTCATGGAGGCAGGAATGATCACCGTGGTTTCCAAGGTCAGAAAGGTCCAAGATCGCAACGGCCAAGATCACCGATAGAGACGACAAATAGCTTAGAAGTTCAGGAAATAGTGGTTGGGAGCTAACATTTGTAAAGATCATGCTGATGGACTTTAGGTACAAACAGTATTAGCAGAGCCTGGCATGGTAGTGCATACCCACAAGCCCAGCTCTGTGGGAGGCCCGAGCAGGATGATCAAAAGTTCAAACTCAGCCTGGGCTATTTAGTGACTTAGTGAAACCCTGTCTCTTTACATTAGTGGACACCTTGTCACTAATTATTCTGGGGCAGTACAGCTAACACTGCTAAAGAGAGCACATTTAAATTTTCAAAAGAAGAGGCTGACTTGAGGTATGTACTCAGATGCATCATTTGGAATCAGGTATAGTGCCCTGTTTGTCAGGAAGCTGAGAAGACAGGATTGATAATTTCCTGTAGGTGAACAGAGCACACTTTTGCTTAGAAACCACATCAAGGGCTTGTGTAGCTTCTGCTTCTCTGATTCTGCTCCCACCCTGGCACACCTGCACCACAGGGAGAAGGCAAAGGAGCTGCTCTTGGCCACCCTATCCCACCTACAAGTGCTCTTTCCCTTCCAGTCTTGTTTTCCTGCATCGGTGCATAAACACAACAAGCCCCGGCAGATCTAATCCACCACTCTGGGACTGCTTCTCAAAGGCCAGCCTTAGTTTCCTCCAGCTTGACAGCTGCGAGCTAGTTGGGGAGAAACTTGGGCTCCCTGCTTGAATATCCTAGAAGCTTATTTCACCTGGCAATGTCACACCCATAGTGCTCCTCTAACTTCTGCTATTTCTCTTCATCGTCATTATCTGAGATTCACGAGAACTGCATACGGTTACACGTCCTGGAGTTCTCTCCAGTGTACACTTAGCAATTTAAAGGTACAGATACAGTAAATGTATTATGATTGCCTGTGAGGCCTGGGGATAACTAAAGGCGATCACACTGCCTGCTTTAAAATTTTATTACATAATCTACCCTTGGTCCACTCCTTAAGTGTCAAGGTCCTTGTGATTTGGGACCAGGAGATAAAACGTGAGGCTAACTCTCTGTATAAAAGTGTGAGATAATAGAGTGCATAGCTTTGGACAGAGTTTGTACATGAAGTTGAAATTCTTTCCCTGCAGAGCAGATGGAACTGTACGCGCACGCACACACACACACACACACACGGATGCACTCGCACGCGCACACTCCACACGTAACTTTGGTGAGCTCTCACTGCTCTGAGAGCATCATTTCACTCCTGGAACTTCCCCACGTCAGCAATTTGAACATCAGCACAAGTGGATGATCTCTTCCCCCACCTTCTTGCAGAAACCTAAGCATGCTGTATTAAACCTGGACCTTCCAGTGTTTTCTTTGTCTTTGGCAAAGCTTGAAGACTCCAGATTTGTGAATTATCAGCTGCAAAGCACTGGCAGCTTCTCTCACCTTCCTAAAGTCACCTCTGTGCCTCAGGCCCATGGAGGGCGGTGCTTATGGATGGGGTGTCTCATGCCTTCCTAGGTAAACCCCGTAGAAAAGCAGCAATGAGGGTTTCCTGCAGTGAGGGTGCTGACCCAGGAGCCTTGGGCTGGAGCTCTGACCCAGGTCATGAGCAATAGGTTCTGGCTTCACAGCAAGAGGCTCCGTGCGTTAGGCCCTGTGGCTACCAGGACTGTGGGACCCGTCTTCTAGGTGGGTTGTTGTCCTTTTGCTTTTGCATCGACTTTTTGGGGGGGTTCCACAAGCACATCCACATGGGGTCCCCTGAGCCTCTCTGGCTGCTTCCGTGTGTGCTGTGAGGTGGCTGGGGCTGCATGTTGCTGTTGTGTGCACTCCAGGAGCCCAGCCACAAACCCCTTGGGGGCACTGAGTGCCCACATGCCTATGTCATGGGGACAGCAGAAGACATTCCATCCAGTGGAAGTTCCAGAACCACAGAACAAGTGCTGATTATTCCTTGGCCTCCTGTGTCCTGAGCACTTGACAGGGCACACAGTTGATCTGTGGACCCTGAGCCTACTTGGCACGCTTGGCTCCAAGGAAGTCACAGAGGGAGCGGCCAAAGGGGGAACAGTGGAGTGAACGCGTTGCTTTCATAGCATTTCCCAGCCATTCTGAAGAATATGCACATGTGGACAGTCTATACAAGTTAACACCAAGAAGCACACGCAACAAGCATGCTCCAAACATCCCTGCAAACACTGTTGTAAAGGGGCTATGGACTAATAGAAAAACAAAAGCAAGGCTATCATTCATGTCATTGCTACTTAAACTTGGAACTTCCTTGACATTGTCGGTGAAGTTTTAACTATCTCTTTAAATATCCCAATTTAGAAAAGGACATTAACAGCGTATGAGGCCCGGGGATATAGCTCAGTGGCACAGCAGCTGCCTGCAAGCAAGAATTCATGAGTTCAGTTTGATTCCTGGTACAAAAGGAAAACAAGATGTTATGGTTTATGTCTGTGTGTCCCCTCCAAAGCCTCATGCGACCATGGGGCAGGCTATTAGAGTTGAATGATTGTGGGTGTGAGAGCTACACCCACGCTGGGGTGGATAGTTTGCATATGTAAGCGAGAGGAAAAAAGTGCTTGAGGACCTTCCTCCCCCATTCCGCCCTGGTGTGTGGTGGCGGCTTAGCTGTGTTCTGCCGCCCTGAGCGCTAGCTCTCTGCCATGTGCCACTCCGCCTTATAATCTGCCAAGTACGGACTGAAACTTCCACAAACTGTAAGCGAAATAAGCCTTTCCTTCCTTAATTTTGGGCATCAGGTATTTTGTCCCAGCAACGAGAGAAAAGTAACCAAGACACAAGAGTATGTAAAACAATGTATGTACTGGTGCCAAACCTGTTGTACTCTGCCACTTCCTCTGAGAGCCTGAGATGCTTCCCTGGAGCCCTACCTGTGACCCCAGCTCGCGCCAAAGAAGACAGTGTGCTGTGTCACTCCCAAGGCCCCTGCATGGATGTGACATATTGAGCTGAAGAGATGGGGTCAAGGTGGCCTTTCCCATGGCCAAATGGAGGAGAGTTTCTTCCCCCAAGGACAAGAGAAAAGAATGTCCTAGTGTTCTGTAGTGATGTCTCCGCCTTCCCCCAAACACTGGTTCATTTATTTATGTGTTAAGTAGGTGTGGGCACAGTAGCCTAGAAATGTAGGCTACACTTCTGACTTGGTTTCTATTAAATAATTCTGAACACAAAAGACCATTAAATCCAGACGCATATTTGGAGGACAGCGGTGGGACCACATCTGCGTGCATGTGCCGGGTGTGCTGTGTCACTGTGCTATGGTGGAGCCTTGGCTCAGGAGTAGGAGGAGGGGCTGCGTGCAGCTTTGTGGCTGTGCATGTTCTTCAAGTGTGTAGGGGCCTGGCCTCAAGCCCCAGCACATCACACACGTGTGCACATGTGTGTGTAAGAAGGTATGGAATGGGTCTCATTTTCCACTGGCAAACCTTAAGTACGCCTTAAGTAGCTTAAAATGAATATTAAATCTCATAAGTGGAAGTGGGAAATGCATGCCCCACATGGAATCGTGCTGTTGCTTGGTTGGACTAGCAGCCTCCTCTGATTATTTTTTCCTCTGTATTTCTCCTCTTCCAGCCGTCTTGTCTCCTTTCCCCGTCGTGACCCATGACGTGGTGGCTTTAGGTTCATTGCGCAAACATCTGGTTTTGTGTAGAATGCACACTCACTGTGCACATGAGGCATGTGACTCCCCAGTGTGCCCGGAAATTGCAAGGCCAAACCCAGGGCTGTGTGCTTCCAGGTGCCAGGCTGGGACTTCCATGACCCACACCCTGTCCCCATTGCCCGGACCGCACAGAGAGGGGCAGCACCTCATTTTTACATGATTGGGCTCTTCAGAAATTGTGCTCATCACAAAAAAGTGGGAAGGATGACCGCTTTCCTAAAGCTGGGCGGGAGCAATTGAACCTTGGAATGGCAGTTGCAGCAACACCCCTGCCCTGTATTTTGGATACACAAAGTTATTTCACACACTAGAGCCATTCACAGATTCTTCTTCTAATCCACCGTCTCTCTTTGCTCTCTTGCTAATCATGTTCTCAGAGCCTTGATCAGAAGTCATAAACTTCAGGGACCCAGCACAAGTGGGTTGAAGTTTAGCTTGAAATAGTGTCTGTCATTAACATACATGTACGTGCGTATGCCCTGAGCATCACATGACCATCGTGTCCAGGTACAGTCCGCATGCTCACTAGCGCTGGTTCAGAATGCAGGTTCCTTGATCTACTTATCCCACATTTCTGGGGTGCCGCCTCCCACGATGAGCCTCAGGCGTCTTCATGTTCGAGAACTCTTGACCCCCCAAAGGCTGGCAAACCTCAGGCACAGATGGTCCGTGGCCCCTCAGGACCCTCCCTCCCCGGAGGGATTCGGTGGGTCACTCACAAGTGCTGTCTTTGTGTGGCACATCCAAGGGGTCCTTGTCGTGTGTACACCCCGCCCCCGATCATTTCTTCCCCGAGTTACTTCTTCCCACTTTGGGCTCTTCACAAGGGCTGATCAATGAACTTAGACATAAAAGACAAACTTAAACTCTTCTCATCTCTTTTCATCCCCTCCTTTGCAAATGCCCTTTCATCTCTGCAGACATCCCAAAATGTGGCAGAAAAGACGCCTCTGCCGCAGAGGCAATCCTTTCGAGGTCTCTAGGTAACATTTTAACCTGTGTAATGTTCATTGCACAGCATCTTAAGTAATATTCCAGGAAATACGCTGCGGCTTGTTAAAAAGGATAGGACCCCAGAGATGCCTTTAAATATGCCTGTAAAGTGAGAGGTGCCAGGAGAAAGATAATATGGCTGATTATAGTTATTTACCTTACATTTTCATTCGCTTTTAACTGGGTGTAATTTAGGGGCATGAAATCTCTTATTGGAAGTGTATTTGCATTAAACAGCTCTAAGCAACCATGAAAGTGCAGAGACTGAAAAATTGACAGACTGGGTTCCTAGAATCCCAAAGTAGCATTTTTGTAATAGGCATACAAACAAATCGAATAAACATGTTTTGCTTCAGCGATTTAAAGAATATGGTCTTTGGAGTAATTTGTCTTTTTAAACTATCATTTCTAACCTTTTCATTGCCTATCTCTAGTTTGCAGCTCCCCCTAACAATCTGCGGCAATTTCCCAACCAGCTGTTGGTGTTCTAGTGCTGGGTGCTTGGTTTCTATTTTCTTCACCATCAAATTAGTCTATAAAGGGGATTACCTGAGCGCTGCTCTCTCCCAGGTCTGCACTTAGCAGAGGGGTTTTTGTTTGTTTGTTTTCTGTTTTGGCTTTCTCTAGATGCCCACTCTTTTGAAAGTATGCTTGGAAAATTGCATGGCCCTCCGCTATGAAATCGTGAGGCTCAGCCCAAGTGTCGGAAGATTCTTCCAGTAGCTCGGACTTTGCTTCCTTCCCAGCACCTCACAACATACCTGAGCCTTGCTCTGAGTGAAATTTTAGCATGGTTTTTATAGGTGTGAGTGAGGTTTTGCAGCGACTTTCTTTGGAAGCAGATGTGTGTATATTTTGCAGTCTTGATATCACGTTAAAATAAATTATCATGTATGTTCGCTTTCCTTTAGACAGGGAAGGATAAACAAAGTTGGTGTTTACCCTTGGACTCACTGTAATGGAAGAAGAAGCTCCATATTTCACTTAGCAAGGAAGCCTTTTGTTTGAGATCTGTGGAGCAAAGTTCTGACTTCTGCTTGGACAACTTTGCAAACACTAATTTTCCCACCTCATGCCAGGCAAGGACACTTACTAGTTGTCAAATTAGAAAATGGAGGAGAAGAGAGAGAAAGGCACAGGGAAAAGCCCTCTTTAGTTCTCTCTGGCTTTCAGTGGACACACGTTCAGGCATCTCTATTGTTAGGAGGCAAAGCTGGCTCCAAGCTGGTTTCCTAGATTGTGACTAAGATTCGCTCCTTTGGGAAGTCCCTTCAGTTCACTGGAATTTGCTCAGATAGAAGAACTTCTGTATCCTTCAGAGGAAAATTATATCTCCCAATAGAGCCAAAGAAGAAATTCTCAAAGAGAGACTTTCTCTGTTTAATCCAACTCCCCTGTTTGTCCAAGCTCCTGAGAAAATGACAAAAATTTCCCCCAATTACCCCTCTAGTTTCAGCTCCCTGGAGAGGTCTTGATATGCTTTCTATACATTTAAAAAAAAAAGACAAAATAAAAATAAACAAAAAACCACAAAAATAAGTCAGTAGGTCTTAATAGGTTTTAGATCAGTAATAGGCTTTTAAAACTTGTTCTCAGATAGATGACAGTCAGTTTTTAAAAGTGAGAAACAAACAAAAATATTTTCCCAAGTAATTTCCCTTGCACTGGAAAGAAACTGGGAGAGGGCCTTATTTGCTGTTAATAGTATTTCTTTCATAGTCCTTTTAAAAAAATTAGATCGGTTTTACATTTCAGATAAAGCAATGTCATTTTGTAAAAGAAAACTGGAATGAATATCTATCTAAAAACCATTTCCCAAAGAGCATATTTCTTCAGTGGTTTGGGTGTTTATGCCTCTGTAATTTCTATGGTTTGTCCTGTTCATGGAAGGAAATAAATATAGGACATTATAATGGAAACACAGACATCAGAGCTGCACCAGGCTTTAAGGAGAAATGTATCTCAGTAAAAATTTTTTTTAAGTTAATGGGGATTTGAGGAGAGGGTGGTCAGGGTAAAATGGACTAAAAATAAACAGCTGTATACTACTTCATTAGGCTGTGCTCGGAGTGATTTTTCATTGATTAGTCTCGGGGCTAATGCTGGCTCGTTGCTCATTTCATTGCTAATTAACATCCGCGCCGTTTCTGACCACTTGACCGTGTTCTCCGGCAAGCATCGCCGCCTTGGCAAGGAATCGCTCTCCTCTGCTCTTCTCCCCCGGCCCGTGCCCAGCCTCCCAGCTCTCTCTTCTTTTCTTCTTCCTGAAAATAAGAAAATAAGTCCCAGCCAGCTAGTGCCTCGGTACAGACGGCGAACTTAATGAAGAGATTGGATGCAACCCGGGGAGATAAACGTGGCTCCTCTCCCCAAGCATTTGATTGAGGGGCTGTGTGAACACCGATGATTCGCCCCGGCTCCCACGCGGACGCCCGGCTGCTGTGATGCGTTTTGCATTTGTCTGGTTGATTCAGGCTCTTTGTGAATATTTACAGGACAAATTACTTGACTCAGGGAGTTATGACCAAAGACCTTTGAAAGAGAAATGGAGCACTGCCTCAAGGCATCTATTTCTGAAGACCGTGTACCTTCTGGGTCCTGAGGCTGTGAAATGAGATTCACTATGAGGCCAGTTTCCTGAGCTGACCACAGTCAAGCAGAACAGAGTGTATAATCGGAGAGAATACTCAATTTGGCAAACCGGGATTAGAGAGGGGAAAAATCCACAGGACAAACATAATGAAAATCACTTGCTTATGTTCCAGGTCACAAGGTCAATATTTCCCTAAAGTGAAGCCAACGCACATTTTGGAAAAGCCTTTTCAGAATCATTGAATAATGTGTTATTTTGACTCAATTCCAAATCATAGCATCTCTTTTAATTGAATCAAACATTACATCGCATTTAGAAAGTAATTTCAGATTAGCTCAGACTCTTGCAGTTTGGTGCATTGTATTCCCTAAGGAATTGCTCAGCAGCCTCCCCTCAGGCCCCTTTTAGAAGCAGTCGCCAGGCGAACATCTTTTATGTTGCTTCTGCTTTGCAGCATATTTTCCGGGCCTTCACCGTTTTTCCACGGGCATTATAGGCTGTATTCGTTGTCTGTGTATTTACATCCTGTCACTTCCGTACCCCTGCAGTCTCCTTGAAGGCAGGCATGCTGTCTTTTTATAGTTAAACAGAGGCACATGTATTGCCAACTGCTACTTCCCAATCCTTATGCCTAGAAGAACCAACTCAACGCTATTTCTTCAGCATCTACCTTTAAAATTCGTTGTGCTTATAGCTTTAAAGTTTGTATTTATCCCTGTAAGCATGGTGAGGCCCAGGAATTCTGGAATTTCAATCAGATCTGATCTAGAAGTGAGCTAATTGTGGCTGAATGTCAAAGGATGGTATCATGCTCTGGTTGTGAAATGTCCCCTGACACGCCTGTGCTTGGGGCTGGTTGTCAGCTGATGGGCTTCTTGGGAAGTGATTGGATCACAAAGGCCCTACCTTCATCAAACGGATCAAGCCACTGCGGAGATCGTAATTTGGGGGGATTACTGAGAACTGATGGAACCGGAAGTGGGGCCTCATTGAAGACGGTGGGTCATGGGACGCGACCTTGGGGATTCTCGCTCGTCCTCAGTCCCTCTCTCTCTGGCTTTCTCTCTCCATCTCTGCTCATCTGCTACCACGAGGCGAGCATCTTTGTCCTCCACGCTCCCCACCATGATGTGTTGGCCTTGGAGCCCCTGAGCAGACTGAGACTTCTGAAACTGAGCGAAAGTAAACCTTTCTTCCTTTAAATTGCTTTTTTCTTGGGTGTTTGGCCACAGCGATAAAAACCTGATGAATGACACAGATGGTCTGCACTTGGGGTAGAGATGTGGGGTAGAGTACAAGCTCCCTGGATTTCCGAGTGGTATCCTCTTGTTCACCATTATAGTTCCAGTAGGGGTGCCGCTGCCTGGCAAGGTGTACGCGAATATGCGCCAGTGAAGGAAGGACAGGTGAGCGCCTTCTGGGCCTCAAGAGTTGCACACGCAACACCTGGGAACCTGGGTGCGTACACGTTTTTCTCAATGAACAGTAAGTAGTTTATAGAGTGTGGTCGTTATCAAAAGAAATTAGAGAAAATAAATTTGGAAGGGTAGCTCTTGGATCAGATTGTGAGTAGCTTTAAATGAGTAGCTCAGGGATTTGGACTTTGTCCCTGTAACCTTTATTTGAAGGCTGTCACCTTAAAACAAGGTAGAGTTGGCGTCACTGATGAAGAATCTACATAGGGGAGGGACTGGGCTTTTGTTCAGGTTCTAGAAGTCCTGAACAGGGATGAGATGGTGAGAACGAGTAAGTAAGTCAGATGTGCTGACCATAATCACTGTAGTAGCTGAGCACTGACAAAGGACACAGGGACGGTACTGTGCTCCTTGCTATAGATCAGCTGGGCACTGGTTTGTCCTTATGTTGAATTTAATTTCTTCTTATTTCCTTCGCCTTCCATAGCACTGGTATAAGTTGGTTCAAGAAGAATCCAACGGACGAAGCTCATGTGACCTGAGGTTCTCCAAGCTCAGGACTCCCACTTAAGCTTCTGGGAAGAAGGCAGGCAGAGCTCACATGTTCCCTCAGAGCTTTTGAATGCCATGGCGAAATAATCCACGATGGGATCTCAGCTAATAGGGGGCAGATTTCTTTCCCCCAGCGGAAGTGATGTGCAAACCTCCAGAGAACCTCTAGGAGGGAAGGCCAGTAATCTCAGGTTCCAGGAGCTAACAATCAGAAAATACGGCGCTCTGCCTTTTAAAAGTGCAAAATAAACCCATCTCCAGTAGGAGAGTTCCCTTTGGGTGAGGACACCTGATACAACATCTGGCTTTGAAATATCACACTGTAAGGCAGGGACGTTTAAAATTATATTCTAGTTACCTGAATGCCACGAGAGGCTCACTAAAAGTTCTCCAGTGTAGAACGTTTTCTTTTGTACATTATCTGACAACTTCAGGTTGAAATATCTGTTCACAGAGATGCCACTAACTCCAAAGTGGACACAGAACAAAGGAGTTATTTTCCTTAAAAGTCTCCTCTTTTCTTTTGACACTTTTGTTTCCTCTACCCCTGAAAGAAAATTGTTGTCTGTGGATAAATGGTAAGAGGCTAAGATGGGAACTTTGCAGAAATTTCTGTCTGAATTGGCCCAGGGTGCTCATCCCTGAGCTGATGTCTGTTTGCAAGACAGAAGCAGGAGTATTACCCACCATCCTGCCGGAGCCACCGGCCATGCATGTATGTGTGTGTGCATGTGCTGCACATGTATGTGTGGTTCCCCTTGTGTGTCTACATGTGTGAAGAAAAGGATTTTCTTTTTAAGAGTCTGGAGAAAAATAAGTTTCCTTAGTTGAGCATCAAGGAGCGATTCAGCCACAGGATTGATTGTAATAAGCCTCGCCGTTTACTTAAAAAATCCATTTACTTGTTGAGCTATTAAGTGATGAAAAGGATTAAGAGAATTAAAAAATGTAGTAAAGATGATAACAGCACAGCGTTTTGTGAAATTTGCATGTGAATTTATAACATGGTAATCTGCAGGCAGATAGCGTTGCTCGGCAGAAGGGAAGAGCGGCACCGTACATACGGGCATAAAAAATGCAGCGGCAGAATTTCCGGCCAGGAATCCTTTTTTTCCATATGGGCATCCATATGTTTTATCTTGAAATCCATATTTTTGGCCTTGATACCCATATGTTAGCTTTTTGCCCAAATAAGATTGTGTAATCATTCTTTATTATTTCTTCTTTGGTGGAAGTTATTCCTGTAAGGTTTCAGGGTGGAGGGTAGGAAAAGAGAGTGGGCTATGTTGCAGATTAGTGAAGCAGGTGGGGGGGCGTGTAGAAGACACAGCATTGTGGGGGAGACGTGCCCACTGCTTCACGTGTCTGTGTGTATTTTCAGGGCTGGGTTTGAGTTTCCTTGGTCAAGGCAAGTCACTGCAATTTGTTTTTACATCACAGGTCATCTGTCGCAGATGGGTACATCCGTATTTCCAGCTGGGTAGCAAGGGGCAGCTCAGGGTGGGCTGGGGACAGGGGGCCTGGCTCCGTCTGTACAGTGGAATCCATCTCTTGGCTCAGGTTTTATTTCCAGCCCAACGGGGGCATCGCTAGGGCCGCCTAATTAGGTATATCGCAATTGTTCTGTTATGAGTGAGTCTTTCCCTCTGACCAGGAAGTCCTGAAGAATAAATCTGGGATTGTATTTTATCCACTTTTGCATCCTCAACTCAGAGCTTAGAGTTCACGTCAATAAAAAAAAATTTAGGTCTACTAATCTAGAAATGTGTATTCATAAGAGAAAGATGATACAGGCTTTATAACCCTCGCTACTAATCAACAAATCCTCAAACAAGCAAACTTTTTACTGCAGATATTTAATACAGAGATAAAACAGACCTTATGCAATGTGTACGCAGTGCTGTCCACAGTAGATTCCAATATTTCCAGTCCTAACCTGCTGCAAGTGGCAGCAGCCTTGCCGTTTCCCCTGCACTTTCTGAACACATTTGTGTGACTGTTAGGTTTGATATCCTCCCATCAATTCACCTAGACTTTGCAAGTGATTTACTGTCCACCCATTTATCAGGAAAGCAAACCCAATGGATGTAGGAGATACCCACCCAGTGAGAAATATTGTTGGAAAAAAATAAAATGAAATGAAAAGCAATAGGACACTTCGCTGAATTCCTGCTCTGTGAAACTTTCTAACAGAACGACCAGGAGGTGCTTTTTTAAATTTTAACTCTCTCGTACATGTTGCATTACGTAATGTTAACGCAGCTTAATTCTCTTTATTCCCCTTGCTCAGCCTCTCCCCACTGCCTCACTCAGCTTGGAAAAGATCCGTCTCCTTGTTTCCTGTTGCCTAACTGTTTTTTGGTTTTTAAACAGCGGTCTGTCCTTTGGCCTTCTCCTTTGCGCGGAGTTAGGCCACACTGAAGCAGCGAGTCTGGTTCATCTCCCTTGACTATGGGCCCTGGCTCATCCCCTGCCTTCCTGAGATTTCCGTGAAACCAGAGGGTGGTGCCCCATGCAGCTCCCAAGGCCAGGGAGGAGAAACTCCTTTTAGAAATCACTTCCCTTTTCTCTCCTTGGGGGGATTTCTGCCATCCTCCTCGTCCTCCTTGTCCCCGGGGCCTAGCAAGGTCAGCAGTGGGTGTCTTGTGCTCCGGCAGCCTCAGGACCTTTGATCGACAGCCTGCTGAATTGCCGTGGGCAGAGCAGGCCGCCACAGTGTGCCTAGTGTGTGCAAAGCCTCCGCGCTGCCCATCTCCCAGGCGTTTGGACTGGAAACAGGCGCTTCAGCAACCTTCTCCGGAGCGTCCAGCCGGAGGGCGCGTGGGTCGGGGCCGCCGCTGCTGGATAGCTGTCGGTGTGAGAGTCAGCATTTCGGCCCCCTTCCTCCCAACTGCCAAGAAGTCAGCAATCTCTGCTTATTACATTCCTGGGAAACATGCTGAGATAACCATGTAACCGTGCAGGCGTGACTTCCGTGGGTTGCAGAGGAGGTAAAAGTTTGCAGGGCTCTGAGGCAGGCGTTAGCCTGGAAGGTCTGCCTTTGCCATTTCTCTGTCCCGAGGTCGGGGTGCCGCTCTGAGCTGTGCTGAGACTGGTGGGCGACAGTGCCTTCTAGGGCTCTCTGTTCTGGCCATGACCTCCCTGTAGGAGCAAGAGCCCTGCTGTCTCTGAAGGCATCCAATTTCCTCCCATTCACACCCTCAGGGATCAAATCTCACAGCCACTTAGCAGTGCAGTGAGCTCTACCCTGGGAACACGAGGGCTTCTCAGTCACACCCATTGATCCGATCCGCAGGGCCCTATTTCTGGATTCCCATCCCAGCACTCTTCTGGGGTTAGGGATCTTGTTCCTCTGGGGAACTTAACAAGGGTTAAGTTGCACACTTGGAATGAGATAAAGAATATTTCTTTGATTCTACAGAAGCAAGTCTCAGTGCAAGTGTTGATGAGAATCTGTGACTGCCACGTGCCTGTAAGTCAAACGGAGAAAGGTAAGGTAGAAGTAATGCATCATGCTGGGCCTGTTGAAGAAAATGAACCTCTAAAATAATAACAAAAAAAAATTAGTTGGGCATGGTGGTGCAGCTGGGAGGCTGAGGCAGGAGGATCACTGTGACTTCAAGGTCAGCCTGAACCATACTGAGACCCTGTCTCAAAAAAACAAAAAATAGGAAATTTTCATAAGAGAGCCAATTCATTGAAACTTATAATAAAACCTAAGTGTAAAATACATTAATAAATAAAATAAACTAGCAAATAGTTCCAGAAAGAACTTAGTGGAGTATTCTTTGACTGCAAGTGCTACTTGTACAGAACATCTGAGCTGACTTTCCTAAGAGCCAGTGGCTGCTCCAGTTTTCAGGCAACACATCTAGGGTGTGGTAGGAGATCGGAAGTGAGGGAAGGGTAAGCCCAGAATTAGATTGAAGAGTTCTGTACCTGTAATAACGAATCGTTGCCATGAGAAAAAAATACCCGAGTTAGAGGAGAGTGCCTCTCTGTCTTACTGAGAGTGGAGTGGAAATTCTTGAATTAGAAGTAAAATAAGGAAAAGTTGCATTGTTGCAGGCCTCGTTTGATGACCTCAGTAAACTGTGACTGCGCAGTTAATAAGCCCTAGAGCTTTTTGTAGAAGACAAAATTAGTTGTTGAGTGGTAAAAAAAACCAGTTACAACTTGTGTTGTCTCCTTTAACCAATCAAGTGGAGAAACGCCCCTCATAATGAATACGCAAAGGAGGAAAACCTCGTCACATCCGAGATGGGGCAGCTTAGGTAAACAGGAGCCTGAAGACTAACATTTCTGCATGTGGGAGATGTGACTTCTCAGGCTTTGAAGGTTTCCTGTCCTGATATGAAGGGTCTGTGAATGGACTCAGTGGGATCATTAAATGTGGTCTGTGAGGGTGACTACCTTGCAGTTTGTTCAGAGGAGAAATCCTGGCCATTCAGCTAAAGTGGGTAGGTTTTTCTGTATGTAGCAGAAAATTGTAAAGCACTTACAAAAAATCAGTTATGTTAGTAAGTAAAAAAAACAACAACAACTTGGGGTTGCATAAACAGAACCATGGTATATTAGTTTCAAAAATTAAAACTAAATCATCACTCTAATAAGACAACCCTAAGTGCATGTAATGCAATAGTATGTTTGCGTAATAGCGACAGCCTATTTATTTACTGAGAGTAAATCTTCCCATTTTTCTGGATCTGTGTCAGACACATACGAGGATGGGAAGAATTAAGAGTGTATGTATCGTGGTAGTTCTGATAGTTCAAGTGTAAGTTAGCTCTCAAGTGTAATGTCATTCTCCCTCAATAAGAATGTAATATATGGCAATTGGACTATTCCAGGAAAGTCTACTTAACTGACATATAGAAGGGGTTTTCTATACTAAACACCAAGTTTGGGGGTCAGAATGGTCTGGTGGGAGATAGGACTTTGGAATTGGACAGAACCAAATCCTCATCTTCATCAGCTCAGTGTCCATGGACAGGTGACATTTCCACTTGGACCCTCTGTCTGCTAATTTTATAATAATGGAAATGATATTCTCTTAAATTGTCTTGGGGAGGTACCCAAAGAATCAAAGTGGTAGTTTAATATTTATAGATCTTGGGAATCCACCAATCCAGGACATATAAAAAAAAAATACTATTTTTAAAATCAAATGATGTTTTTATCTACTAGGACTGTTGAGGAAATGCAGGCTTTTTTTTTTTTTGTCTTTTTGAGACAGTTTCACTATGCAGTTCAACCTGACCTTGAATTCACTTTGTAGCCCAGGCTGGCCTTGAACTCACAGTGACCCTCCTGCTTCAGCCTCCCAAATGCAGGATTATAGGTGTGTACCACCACACCCAGCTAAAATGCAGGCTTTTGAGAGAATAGAAACATTTTTAAAGGCTTATTTACAACACACTCGTGGATTAGGATGGTGGCCAATTTTTATTAACTTTTTCACTCAAACATGACTTCAGCTTTATTCTTACACATTTGACTAGAAAATGTGCTTTCTCTGGGACTCTATCTTCCGTAGCATTTGAAATTGTAGATTGTAGCTGTCGGTGTCTGTGAATGCCTCCTCACCTTGGCCAAAAATGTATTCTTATGTTATTCAGCCAGACTGAATAGGAACCACAGAATTGTCTTAGCTCTGACCAGTGGCACACAGGGAGGAAAGGTTCCCTCTTCCAGTTTCAGGGGAGCCCTCAGACCCTGACAGCATAGCCTCAGGTAGAATGTGAAGTGGAGCTTGTAAGACTCAGGTTGGTGGAAGAGTGGAGCAGTATTTGGGGGATGCTCTTACTTAAGGGTGGGTCATACTCAAAGTTCACCTGGCAATTCAAAAACAAAAATGAGGGGAGGGTGGGGGAATGAAAGAATCAAAAATCAAGTTAGGCTACGTACATATACTATCTCTGCAAAACAAACGTAACTAGTATATATTGCAAACGTACACCAAATAAAAACATTAAGAACAGTGAATCAGCTGGGCATGGTGGTGCACGCCTATAATCCCAGCACTCTGGGAGGCTGAGGCAAGAGGATCAAAAGTTTGAGCCCAAGTTGAGCAGCATACTGACTTGGTGAGACGCTCTTTCTAAAAAAAAAAAAAAAATAAAAAAAAAAAAAGCTGGGGAAGTAGTTCAGTGTAAAGGCCCTGGATTTAATCCCTGGTACCACAAAAATATATACAAATGTATACGAATTAATATGAATTAGAAAACATCAAAAATATCTTCAGAAGCCCATGATGTTGACTTGAAGGTCGGATAGAGGAGATGGATAAGGAAGGGGAAGAAGAGGGTTGCAGGCTGGAGTCTCAAGGAAGGGATTTGCTGTGGGAACAGGGGATGAGTTTGCTCCTAAAGAGCGCGCAGTAAGTGAAGGAAGGGAAAGAAGCGGGACAGGAAAGGCGTGGCTTGTTTTCCTGGAGGGGGCGGAGGGGGCCCTGGAGGGACCAAGCTCCAGGGAGCAAAGGGGGCCTATTCCTTTGGGGAGCAGTAAAAACTCAGATGGAGAAAAGAGTCAGGGAAAGGATGACTTTTCTCGAACGAAAGCCACCTTGGAAACACCGGGCCCTGATTGATAGATGGATAAAAGGCAGCCCTTGGGATGGTGGCACACCTGGCTTCAATACCCCTCACCTGCGTCTCCTCCACCCAGATGACCTGGACGCTTCATCTGAGGGTTGCATCCCTCCGGACACCTGTGTGTCCGTGTGTCTGTACAGTGGACACATGTTCTGAGTATGTTAACACTGCGTGCTGTCTTACCTACGGTGTGTGATTGCATGTGTCTATCTCAGTGGACACACAGGAGCTGTGTATTTATATTTAAATGAATCTGATCTCCTGTCCTGTGTCTTACTGTCTTCCTGATTCAGACTGGAAGTCCCCTGGCCACTGTCCTCCTCCAGTTAGAGGAGCTAGTCCCCTGGAGGTCATGATGGGCTGGGTCACCTTCCCCCGAGGGACCCCGGTGAGCTGAGGAGGGGCGTTGGTCCACAGCCATGTGACTTCATCCTATCTTCTGCCTGTCACAAACAGCAACAAAATCTGTGGAATGTGGCTGCTGAGCAGGGTGGCAATCATTAAAAACAAATTGATTTATTAGGAACTTATTTGTAAACTAGAGCAAAACATGTTAAAGCTCACTCCAAGAAGAGCAGAGCCCAGGAGAAAAAGTCGTGAAGGCATCTTTAGACTTTTTGAGTAAACCATTCTGACTGTTTCTCTCTCCAGGTCCTTGACAGAAGGTTCCAGAAGCAGCTGGGGGGAGGGGGCTGTCCTAGAACTGAGAAAACAGCTCCATACTGGAGAACCTTATGGGCAGGCTTGAGTGAGTCTGAGACGCCTGCTTTCACCCCAAATGATTGTTCTGCCCCTTGACCCCTAGGGAAACCTGCAGAAGGTTCCAGCAGCCATGACACCAGGGCAAAGAATTGGATTTTTAAACTACCAGTGTCTAAATACCTTGAATGTAGTGGCTCTCAATAAATGTTTCAGGAATTGAAATGTATTTTTCCTGGAGTTGTGTGAATGAATTTGATTTTCTTGGTGTTTGAAGATAACATTTGTCCTGCTAGCTGTGCCCTCTTTGCAAATGCATCCATAACCCAGCATGACGCCTTCTTACTATATATTCATAAAACAACAGATTTATGTTTCCGTCTAAAACCAAATCGACAAACCTAGTTTCCCTCAGCAGAGCATTAAATGACTCACTGATAGGGTTCCGGAGGATTTTTCCTCACAAGCCACCAAAGGGATCTGAGGAGAGGAAAAAGTTTAGGACAGCGTAGTCCACAAGGGAAGAAGTTTTCCAATGCTACTTTATCAAGACACTGTAACTTTTAAATGTGCACTTTCAATCTGAAGGACTTCAGCAGGGATTGCAAATATGACTATTTAATTTTTTAAAATTACATAAATTAAGCGAACAGCCCATTAGCAGGACGCCATCAGGATCACATGGCCAATTCAGATCAGGTTATATTATCTTGCCTGCCAGATTTGAATAAGAATTAAGGAATTACTATTCCAGAATGGTGTTGGACATTGATCTTCATTTGCAGCGATATTCTTCACGGTAACTACCTGGAACTGACTGTTCTTGCAGGCCTGGCCCTGAATCTGTGAGGTTCCACCGTGCACATGGCGGGCAGTGGCTGATTAATTGTTCTGCCTCTGATGAGCTTTATACTGCAGGAACCTGGGGTTGGAGGGCAGAACGTCTGTGCAGCGGCAGATGGGAGCCTTTCCTTCTTGTCCACGCTGCCTGGTGAGGCTTCAGCTTTGGGGCCACACTGCAGCAACAGCGTCTCTCACCCCGATCGCTGTAACTCCTTCCGGTACCTGTGTCCCCAGTCTCTCGGTTGTAAGCGTGTGTGTGGGTCACAGCAGTCCCATGGGACGTCCCTGCTGAAGATGGAACATGGCTCTGGGGCCACCGTGGCTTTAAGGTGGTGGAGTCTGTGTAGTTTAAACAAGGAAAGAGGTAGATTTCCGTCAATAGAGGCTTGTGCTGTCGGGTGGCATTATTTTTGTGTGGATGGTGGTTTCAAAATTGTGACTTCGTAAAAATATACTAAAAATATGAATGCGTGCTTTTCCTCTTGGGCTCTTCAATAGCTGACAAAATGTGAATATATTTAGACTTCTTACTAAGCTTAGAAACTCAAAATAAAACAGATGTATTCTCAATGTTAGTGATCTTTTAAGGCTGCTTTAGAAAAAACTATCACTGTATTTTGCTTCTAGTTTATTTTTGTGTTTAAAGCCACTATACCCTGCCCATTTTGCATATCATTAATAAGCTAATTATTTTCAGATATAACCAAAATCCTAACCTCTCTGCAAGCTTTTCTTGACTACTCTAGCAATTATGCTTTATATTGAGTGATTTATATATAGGGAGCTTTTGTAAAAAGACATGCTTTGCTGTCTCCATTTTGGTAGTTTTCTGGGGCAGAAATCTGTATGTCATTTATTTCAGCATGTAAAATTGGTCACATTTCAGAGTACACTCTAGGTACTAGAAATTGTTTGGTGTTCCTTCCGTCGTTCATGCATCCCATAGTTTCTGGTGTTCTACTGGGAAAGGTTCTTTGCCGGGTCTGCAAATCCTTAGACCTCTCTCCTGGAGGCTCCACCAGCCCAAGTACAGGACAGGTAACCAAAGAAGGCAATGCTCTGATAGCACTTAGAGCTTAGGGCTCTGATTCAAGGCTTACGGGCAGTCCAAGGAGGGGCGAGGCAGAGAATTCATAGCTCAGAGTCCTGACCTGAGTAACCTTGAGAACATCCCTGAGGCCCCCTGAATCCCAGTTACTTCT
The DNA here is from genome assembly GCF_000276665.1 of Chinchilla lanigera. Lineage (NCBI taxonomy): Eukaryota > Metazoa > Chordata > Mammalia > Rodentia > Chinchillidae > Chinchilla > Chinchilla lanigera. Next base: position 1,437,354 of record NW_004955406.1, read on the forward strand.
TCTGTAAAGCAGTGGTCATAATTACAGTGCCCACCCACCCACCCACTCACGTGTTGTCGAGAAGACTGAAAGCAGGTATCACACGGAACGTATTTACATGACCTCTGGAGTGCTGCGCAGAATTTTATGTAGAGCTCAAAGCCCAGGGTTCTCTCTTGGATTCTTTAAATTTTAGTACAGAGCATAATAAACTCACAGCATCCAGAAGGCTCATCAGCCCAGTTTTGGAATTCTGTACTTTGAAAACATGACAACAGATGCTAATGTATGGGGTATGTAAGTCATTTACCAGATGGTTCACAACACATCTTTGCTATTAGATTTCTGCAAGAAATCTTCATTCCCCTTGAAACATTTGCCTGAACGTGTCCATAACTTTTATCCTCTTTTCATATGTTTGTATAGTACGCATCTGGCTTCCCTAGCATCAGGTTTAACTTTCATCTAGATATTTGCTTCCTTGACCTATATGGCAAAATTAATCCCTAATTGGTTTGTGGGAAGGAAGCTGAGAAGTAGCAGAAGGATGTGTGGTGATTATAATGGAAACTGCAAATGTACAGGGAATTCTTTCATTCTTGATTTTCTCAGCCTTCCTTTGATATAGCTACTACCTGTGTTGGTCCCCACCAACCCCTGAGTCCACCTCCTACCTCCCTCTCTCCAACTTCTGTACAAAGCTGAAGAGGCCAGAGGATGCTGTGTGATGACTCACGGGCGAGGACATGTAGTTCGTGTCTGTTCATGATGTCATGTTACTGCCCCTCCCATCTATAGGTAAACTCTTCAAATGAGAGCACTATGTTGGACAAGCTAGTAGGCTGTCTCGTTGTTTTAAAAACAGGCTCTCTGTAGCCTTTACACATCTGGAAAGTACCCTGTTCTAGGGAGAAAACTATGGGATACATTGAAAAAATTGGGAACCTTCGTAGCAACTGCACCAGTTCACATCACTCTTACGGTATTTTCTTCAGTAACATTTGTTTGCACTCATTACCAGAAGTATTCAGCGTTCATGAAAGTTAGAAACATTTGAACTTTACCAGCTTAATTTATGCATTTTTTACTTTTATGTTGTATTTTGAGGTTCTCCCTGTGGCTGACTGCAGAGCAACTTTGCTTCAATTAATACTTTTTTATCTGTAGGTTCAATTGTTTTAAGGAAGGAACAAAAGCATATTAAAAAGCAAAAATTAACCTAGTACATGTTTAGTAATCATGGAGCAGCACTGCTTTTTGACTTTGGAAAATAATCACAGTGTTTTTTACTGAAGGAAGACCGATGCTGACCTTTCTACCATATCAATCAGAATAGATTTTGTGAATTCTACTTTTCTCTTGTTTATGGATTCATGCCTCATACTCCTTAATAATTTACTGTCTCGCTATTTTTTACTATCATGTGATTATAAATCAGTAGATCAAACAGCTCACAAGTGAAACTAAAAAGAAGAGTAACTGATGTCGGTGTTACAGATGCAATTACTAAAATTAGGACCATTTATCTGATTATAGCCAAGTAAAGCAGAAATGAGTGTATTAAAAAATTGTGAAAGCGGTTTGGGGATGGCATTTGCCCCGAGCTCGCAGAAACGCGCGTAGGCGACTTCCCGCAGCTGCCCCAGTGAGTCCACCAAGCGCCTCCCGTTGTCCGAGTGCGCAGCTCCTCCTCACCAAGAGAAATGCTGTATAAAATCCTCTCCGTGGTTTCTTTTGGGGCTGATTGGTCAATTTTCTAAATATGAATAGCTGTTCCCAAGGTATTTAATGTGCATGAAAATAGTTTATGCTCTTTAAAGTAGTTTAATTTTACTTATAATTATAAATAAATGCACGCACACCTCACTGATAGAGTAATTTCAGATTGATATGTATGTAGGTCACAAATTCAGAATTCACAACATCCCTTGACCGATGTTTTACTTGATGTCATCAGTGCCATGGAGACGGAGCCAGTGCAAATGAGGAGGAAGGACAGGCGACTGCGGAAAAGGCGCCGAGGAACGGCCCTGGGTGTGGAGAGAGGAAGGTGCTACTGACCCTCCTACTTTGGGAGGAGGGCCTCACGGAGGGTGACCACCCATTTATTCAGAAAATTCCGTTACCTCTCTGCTAATCCCGGAGCTGCAGGAGGAGGGAAAGGGGAAGAGGAACAGGAAGAGAAGCAGGACTGACACCCTGCTCTCGCGCTGCTGCGCTTGCGTTAACACGGCATCGTGGAAGCTGCTCTCTTCTTAAAACGGCCTTTCTTTCTCCCTTTCTTTCTTTCTTTCTTTCTTTCTTTCTTTCTTTCTTTCTTTCTTTCTTTCTTT